>NC_083401.1:3383725-3683725 GCF_020745735.1 Hemiscyllium ocellatum | reverse complement strand
CTGTGGGCATGCTGTGGGTTCCCCGTGGCCATGCTCAGGGTTCCCTGTGGCCATGCTCACGGTTCCCTGTGGCCTTGCTGTGGGCTCCATGTGGCCAGGCTGTGTGTTCCCTGAGGCCATGCTGTGTGTTCCCTGAGGCCATGCTGTGGATTCCCTGTGGGCATGCTGTGGGTTCCCTGTAGCCATGGTCTGTGTTCCCTGTGGCCATGCTCAGTGTTCCGTCTGACCATGCGGAGGGTTCCCAGTGGCCATACTCAGGGTTCACAGTGGCCATACTGGGTGTTCCATGTGGCCATGTTCAGGGTTCCCTGTGGCAGTGCTGTGTTTTCCCCCGTGGTCATGCTCAGGGTTCCCTGTAGCCATGCTGTGGGTTCCCTGTAGCCATGCTGTGGGTTCCCTGTGGCCATGCTATGGGCTCCCTGTGGCCATGCTCAGGGTTCCCTGTGGCCATGCAGTGGGTTCCCTGTGGCCAAGCTGTGGGTTCCCTGTGGCCATGCTGTGTGTTCACAGTGGCAATGCTCAGGGTTCCCTGTGGCCATGCTTCGGGTTCCCTGTGGCCATGCTCAGGCTTCCCTGTGGCCATGCTGTGGGTTCCCTGTGGGCATGATGGGGGTTCCAGGTGGCCTTGCTGAGGGTTCCCTGTGTCCATGCGGTGGGTTCCCTTTGGCCATGTGCAGGGTTCCCTGTGGCCATGCTGTGGGTTCCCTGTGGCCATTCTCAGGGTTCCCTGTGGCCACACTGTGGGTTCCCTGTGGCCGTGCTGTGTGTTCCCAGTGGCCATGCTCAGGGTTCCCTGTGGCCATGCAGTGGGTTCCCTGTGGCCATGCTGTGTGTTCCCGGTGGCCATCCTCAGGGTTCCCTGTGGCCATACTGTGGGTTCCCTGTGGCCATGCTCAGGGGTAACAGTGGCCATGCTGTGGGTTCCCTGTGGCCATGCAGTGGGTTCCCTGTGGCCATGCTGTGTGTTCCCTGTGGCCATGCTGTCGGTTCCCGGTGGCCATGCTCAGGGTTCCCTGTGGCCATGCTGTGTGTTCCTGGTGGCCATGCTCAGGGTTCCCTGTGGCCACACTGTGGGTTCCCTGTGGCCATGCTCAGGGATCCCCGTAGCCATGCTGTGGGTTCCCTGTCGCCATGTTCAGGGTTCCCTGTGGCCATACTGTGGGTTCCATGTGGCCATGCTCAGGTTTCACAGTGGCCATGCTGTGGGCTCCCTGTGGCCATGCTCAGTGTTCCCTCTGACCATGCTGTGTGTTCCCTGTGGCCATGCTCAGGGTTCCCTGTGGCTGTGCTGTGGGTTCCCTGTGGCCATGCTCAGGGTTTACTGTCGCCATGCTCTGGGTTCCCTGTGGCCAAGCTCTGGGTTCCCTGTGGCCATGCTGTGTGTTCCCAGTGGCCATGCTCAGGGTTGCCTGTGGCCATGATGTGGGTTCTCTGTGGCTATTCTGTGGGTGCCCAGTGGCCATGCTCAGGGTTCCCTGTTGCCATGATGTGGGTTCCCTGTGGCTATTCTGTGGGTCCCCAGTGGCCATGCTCTGGGTTCCCTGGGGCCATGCTGTGGGTTCACTGTGGCCACGCTCAGGGTTCCCTATGGCCATACTGTATGTTCCCCGTGGCCATGCTCAGGGTTCCCTGTCACCATGCTCAGGGTTCCTTCTGGGCATACTCAGGGGTCACAGTGGCCATGTTGTGGGTTCCCAGTGGCCATGCTGTGCGTTCCCGATGGCCATGCAGTGGGTTCCCTGTGGCCATGCTGTGGGTTCCCCGTGGCCATGCTCAGGGTTCCCTGTGGCCATGCTCAGGGTTCACAGTGGCCATGCTGTGGGTTCCCTGTGGCCATGCAGTGGGTTCCCTGTGGCCATGCTGTGGGTTCCCTGTGGCCATGCTGTCGGTTCCCTGAGGCCATGCTGTGGATTCCCTGTGGGCATGCTGTGGGTTCCCTGTAGCCATGGTCTGGGGTCCCTGTGGCCATGCTCAGTGTTCCGTCTGACCATGCTGAGGGTTCCCAGTGGCCATACTCAGGGTTCACAGTGGCCATACTGGGTGTTCCCCGTGGCCATGTTCAGGGTTCCCTGACACAGTGCTGTGTTTTCCCCGTGGTCATTCTCAGGGTTCCCTGTGGCCATGCAGTGGGTTCCCTGTGGCCAAGCTGTGGGTTCCCTGTGGCCATGCTGTGTGTTCACGGTGGCAATGCGCAGGGTTCCCTGTGGCCATGCTTCGGGTTCCCTGTGGCCATGCTCAGGGTTCCCTGTGGCCATGCTGTGGGTTCCCTGTGGGCATGATGTGGGTTCCAGGTGGCCTTGCTGAGGGTTCCCTGTGTCCATGCGGTGGGTTCCCTTTGGCCATGCGCAGGGTTCCCTGTGGCCATGCGCAGGGTTCCATGTGGCCACACTGTGGGTTCCCTGTGGCCGTGCTGTGTGTTCCCAGTGGCCATGCTCAGCGTTCTTTGTGGCCATGCTGTGGGTTTCCTGTGGCCATGCTGTGTGCTCCCCGTGGCCATGCTCAGGGTTCCCTGCGGCCATATTCAGGGTTCACAGTGGCCATGCTGTGTGTTACCGGTGGCCATGCTCAGGGTTCCCTGTGGCCATGATCAGGGTTCCCTGTGGCCATGCTGTGGGTTCCCTGTGGCCATGCAGTGGGTTCCCTGTGGCCATGCTGTGGGTTCCCTGTGGCCATGCTGTCGGTTCCCTGTGGCCATGCTCAGGGTTCCCTGTGGCCATGCTGTGTGTTCCTGGTGGCCATGCTCAGGGTTCCCTGTGGCCATACTGTGGGTTCCCTGTGGCCATGCTCAGGGATCCCCGTAGCCATGCTGTGGGTTCCCTGTCGCCATGTCCAGGGTTCCCTGTGGCCATACTGTGGGTTCCATGTGGCCATGCTCAGGTTTCACAGTGGCCATGCTGTGGGCTCCCTGTGGCCATGCTGTGGGCTCCCTGTGGCCATGCTCAGTGTTCCCTCTGACCATGCTGTGTGTTCCCTGTGGCCATGCTCAGGGTTCCCTGTGGCTGTGCTGTGGGTTCCCTGTGGCCATGCTCAGGGTTTACTGTCGCCATGCTCTGGGTTCCCTGTGGCCAAGCTCTGGGTTCCCTGTGGCCATGCTGTGTGTTCCCAATGGCCATGCTCAGGGTTCCCTGTGGCCATACTGTGGGTTCCCTGTGGCCATGCTCAGGGATCCCCGTAGCCATGCTGTGGGTTCCCTGTCGCCATGTTCAGGGTTCCTTGTGGCCATACTGTGGGTTCCATGTGGCCATGCTCAGGTTTCACAGTGGCCATGCTGTGGGCTCCCTGTGGCCATGCTGTGGGCTCCCTGTGGCCATGCTCAGTGTTCCCTCTGACCATGCTGTGTGTTCCCTGTGGCCATGCTCAGGGTTCCCTGTGGCTGTGCTGTGGGTTCCCTGTGGCCATGCTCAGGGTTTACTGTCGCCATGCTCTGGGTTCCCTGTGGCCAAGCTCTGGGTTCCCTGTGGCCATGCTGTGTGTTCCCAGTGGCCATGCTCAGGGTTGCCTGTGGCCATGATGTGGGTTCCCTGTGGCTATTCTGTGGGTGCCCAGTGGCCATGCTCAGGGTTCCCTGTTGCCATGATGTGGGTTCCCTGTGGCTATTCTGTGGGTCCCCAGTGGCCATGCTCTGGGTTCCCTGGGGCCATGCTGTGGGTTCACTGTTGTCATGCTGTGGGTTCCCTGTGGCCACGCTCAGGGTTCCCTATGGCCATACTGTATGTTCCCCGTGGCCATGCTCAGGGTTCCCTGTCACCATGCTCAGGGTTCCCTGTGGCCATGCTGTGTGTTCCCTGTGGCCATGCTATGGGTTCCCTGTGGCCATGCTGTGGGATTCCTGTGGCCATGCTGTGGGTTCCCCGTGGCCATGCTCAGGGTTCCCTGTGGCAGTGCTGTGTGTTCCCCATGGCCATGCTCAGGGTTCCCTGTGGCCATACTGTTGGTTCCCTGTGGCCATACTGTATGTTCCCCGTGGCCATGCTCAGGGTTACCAGTGGCCATGCTCAGGGTTCCCTGTCACCATGCTCAGGGTTCCCTGTGGCCATGCTGTGTGTTCCCTGTGGCCATGCTGTGGGTTCCCTGTGGCCATGCTGTGTGTTCCTGTGGCCATGCTGTGGGTTCCCTGTGGCCATGCTGTGTGTTCCTGGTGGCCATGCTCAGGGTTCCCTGTGGCCATACTGTGGGTTCCCTGTGGCCATGCTCAGGGATCCCCGTAGCCATGCTGTGGGTTCCCTGTCGACATGTTCAGGGTTCCCTGTGGCCATACTGTGGGTTCCATGTGGCCATGCTCAGGTTTCACAGTGGCCATGCTGTGGGCTCCCTGTGGCCATGCTGTGGGCTCCCTGTGGCCATGCTCAGTGTTCCCTCTGACCATGCTGTGTGTTCCCTGTGGCCATGCTCAGGGTTCCCTGTGGCTGTGCTGTGGGTTCCCTGTGGCCATGCTCAGGGTTTACTGTCGCCATGCTCTGGGTTCCCTGTGGCCAAGCTCTGGGTTCCCTGTGGCCATGCTGTGTGTTCCCAATGGCCATGCTCAGGGTTGCCTGTGGCCATGATGTGGGTTCCCTGTGGCTATTCTGTGGGTGCCCAGTGGCCATGCTCACGGTTCCCTGTTGCCATGATGTGGGTTCCCTGTGGCTATTCTGTGGGTCCCCAGTGGCCATGCTCTGGGTTCCCTGGGGCCATGCTGTGGGTTCACTGTTGTCATGCTGTGGGTTCCCGTGGCCACGCTCAGGGTTCCCTATGGCCATACTGTATGTTCCCCGTGGCCATGCTCAGGGCTCCCTGTCACCATGCTCAGGGTTCCCTGTGGCCATGCTGTGTGTTCCCCGTAGCCATGCTATGGGTTCCCTGTGGTCATGCTCAGGGTTCCCTGTGGCCATGCTGTGGGTTCCCTCTGGCCATGCTGTGTGTTCCCTGTAGCCATGCTGTGGGTTCCCTATAGACATGCTGTGGGTTCCCTGTGGCCATGCTGTGGGTTCCCTGTGGCCATGCTGTGGATTCCCTGTGGCCATACTGTGGGTTCCCGGTGGCGATGATCAGGGTTCTCTGTGGGCAAGCTCTGGGTTCCCTGTGGCCATGTTCAGGGTTCCCAGTGGCCATACTGTGGGTTCCCGGTGGCCATGCTGTGGGTTCCCTGTGGCCATGCTGTGGGTTCCCTGTAGCCATGCAGTGGGTTCCCTTTGGCCATGCTCAGGGTTCCCTGTGGCCATACTGTGTGTTCCCTGTGGCCATGCTGTGGGTTCCCTGTGGCCATGCTCAGGGTTCCCTGTGGCCATGCTGTGTGATCCCAGTGGCCATGCTCAGGGTTGCCTGTGGCCATGATGTGGGTTCCCTGTGGCTATTCTGTGGGTGCCCAGTGGCCATGCTCAGGGTTCCCTGTTGCCATGATGTGGGTTCCCTGTGGCTATTCTGTTGGTCCCCAGTGGCCATGCTCTGGGTTCCCTGGGGCCATGCTGTGGGTTCACTGTTGTCATGCTGTGGGTTCCCTGTGGCCACGCTCAGGGTTCCCTATGGCCATACTGTATGTTCCCCGTGGCCATGCTCAGGGTTCCCTGTCACCATGCTCAGGGTTCCCTGTGGCCTTGCTGTGTGTTCCCTGTGGCCATGCTGTGGGTTCCCTGTGGCCATGCTCAGGGTTCCCTGTGGCCATGCTGTGGGATCCCTGTGGCCATGCTGTGGGTTCCCGGTGGCCATGCTCAGGGTTCCCTGTGGCAGTGCTGTGTGTTCCCCGTGGCCATGCTCAGGGTTCCCTGTGGCCATACTGTTGGTTCCCTGTGGCCATACTGAGGGTGCCTAGTGGCCATGCTCTGGGTTCCCTGTGGTCATGCTGTGGGTTCCCTGTGGCCACGCTCAGGGTTCCCTGTGGCCATACTGTATGTTCCCCATGGCCATGCTCAGGGTAACCAGTGGCCATGCTCAGGGTTCCCTGTGGCCATGCTGTGTGTTCCCTGTGGCCATGCTGTGGGTTCCCTGTGGCCATGCTGTGTGTTCCTGTGGCCATGCTCAGGGTTCCCTGTGGCCATGCTGTGTGCTCCCCGTGGCCATGCTGAGGGTTCACTGTGTCCATGCGCAGCGTTCCCTGTGGCCTTGCTGTGGTCTCGATGTGGCCGTGCTGTGTGTTCCCTGAGGCCATGCTGTGGGTTCCCTGTGGCCATGCTGTGTGTTTCCTGTGGCCATGCTCAGGGTTCCCTGTGGTCATGCTGTGGCTTCCCTGTGGCCATGCTGTGGGTTCCCGGTGGCCATGCTCAGGGTTCCCTGTGGCAGTGCTGTGTGTTCCCCGTGGCCATGCTCAGGGTTCCCTGTGGCCATACTGTTGGTTCCCTGTGGCCATACTGAGGGTGCCTAGTGGCCATGCTCTGGGTTCCCTGTGGTCATGCTGTGGGTTCCCTGTGGCCACGCTCAGGGTTCCCTGTGGCCATACTGTATGTTCCCCATGGCCATGCTCAGGGTTACCAGTGGCCATGCTCAGGGTTCCCTGTCACCATGCTCAGGGTTCCCTTTGGCCATGCTGTGTGTTCCCTGTGGCCATGCTGTGGGTTCCCTGTGGCCATGCTGTGTGTTCCTGTGGCCATGCTCAGGGTTCCCTGTGGCCATGCTGTGTGCTCCCCGTGGCCATGCTGAGGGTTCACTGTGTCCATGCGCAGCGTTCCCTGTGGCCTTGCTGTGGTCTCGATGTGGCCATGCTGTGTGTTCCCTGAGGCCATGCTGTGGGTTCCCTGTGGCCATGCTGTGTGTTTCCTGTGGCCATGCTCAGGGTTCCCTGTGGAAATGCTGTGGGATCCCTGTGGCCATGCTGTGGGTTCCCGGTGGCCATGCTCAGGGTTCCCTGTGGCAGTGCTGTGTGTTCCCCGTGGCCATGCTCAGGGTTCCCTATGGCCATACTGTTGGTTCCCTGTGGCCATACTGAGGGTGCCTAGTGGCCATGCTCTGGGTTCCCTGTGGTCATGCTGTGGGTTCCCTGTGGCCACGCTCAGGGTTCCCTGTGCCCATACTGTATGTTCCCCATGGCCATGCTCAGGGTTACCAGTGGCCATGCTCAGGGTTCCCTGTCACCATGCTCAGGGTTCCCTGTCGCCATGCTGTGTGTTCCCTGTGGCCATGCTGTGGGTTCCCTGTGGCCATGCTGTGTGTTCCTGTGGCCATGCTCAGGGTTCCCTGTGGCCATGCTGTGTGCTCCCCGTGGCCATGCTGAGGGTTCACTGTGTCCATGCGCAGCGTTCCCTGTGGCCTTGCTGTGGTCTCGATGTGGCCATGCTGTGTGTTCCCTGAGGCCATGCTGTGGGTTCCCTGTGGCCATGCTGTGTGTTACCTGTGGCCATGCTCAGGGTTACCTGTGGTCATGCTGTGGCTTCCCTGTGGCCACGCTCTGGGATCCCTGCGGCCTTGCTGTGGGTTCCCTGTGGCCAAGCTGTTGTTTCCCTGTGGCCATGCTGAGGGTTCCCTGTGGCCATACTCAGGGTTCACAGTGGCCATGCTGTGGGTTCCCTGTGGCAGTGCTGTGTGTTCCCCGTGGCCATGCTCAGGGTTCCCTGTGGCCATACTGAGGGTTCCCTGTGGCAGTGCTGTGTGTTCCCTGTGGCCGTGCTGAGGGTTCCCTGTGGCCATACTGTGGGTTCCCGGTGGCGATGATCAGGATTCCCTGTGGCAGTGCTGAGGGTTCCCTGTGGCCATGTTCAGGGTTCCCTGTGGCCATACTGTGTGTTCCCTGTGGCCATGCTCTGGGTTCCCTGTGGCCATGCTGTGGGTTCCCTGTAGCCATGCAGTGGGTTCCCTTTGGCCATGCTCTGGGTTCTCTGTGGCCATACTGTGTGTTCCCTGTGGCCATGCTGTGGGTTCCCTGTGGCCATGCTCAGGGTTCCCTGTGGCCATGCTGTGGGATCCCTGTGGCCATGCTGTGGGTGCCCTGTGGCCATGCTCAGGGTTCCCTGTGGCAGTGCTGTGTGTTCCCCGTGGCCATGCTGTGGGTTCCCGGTGGCCATGCTGTGGGTTCCCTGTAGCCATGCAGTGGGTTCCCTTTGGTCATGCTCAGGGTTCCTTGTGGCCATGCTCAGGGTTCCCTGTGACCTTGCTGTGGGCTCCCTATGGCCATGCTGTGGGTTGCCTCTGGCCATGCTGTGTGTTCCCTGTCGCCATGCTGTGGGTTCCCTGTAGACATGCTGTGGGTTCCCTGTGGCCATGCTGTGGGTTCCCTGTGGCCATGCTGTGGATTCCCTGTGGCCATACTGTGGGTTCCCGGTGGCGATGATCAGGGTTCTCTGTGGCCAAGCTCTGGGTTCCCTGTGGCCATGTTCAGGGTTCCCTGTGGCCATACTGTGGGTTCCCGGTGGCCATGCTGTGGGTTCCCTGTAGCCATGCAGTGGGTTCTCTTTGGTCATGCTCAGGGTTCCCTGTGGCCATACTGTGTGTTCCCTGCGGCCATGCTGTGGGTTCCCTGTGGCCATGCTCAGGGTTCCCTGTGGCCATGCTCAGGGTTCCCTGTCACCATGCTCAGGGTTTCCTATGGCCTTGCTGTGGGCTCCGTGTGGCCATGCTGTGTGTTCCGTGTGGCCATGCTGTTTGTTCCCTGAGGCCATGCTGTGTGTTCCCTGAGGCCATGCTGTGGATTCCCTGTGGGCATGCTCTGTGTTCCCTGTGGCCATGCTCAGTGTTCCCTCTGACCATGCTGAGAGTTCCCAGTGGCCATACTCAGGGTTCACAGTGGCCATACTGTGGGTTCCCGGTGGCGATGATCAGGGTTCCCTGTGGCAGTGCTGTGTGTTCCCCGTGGCCATGCGCAGTGTTCCCTGTGGCCTTGCTGTGGTCTCCATGTGGCCATGCTGTGTGTTCCCTGAGGCCATGCTGTGTGTTTCCTGTGGCCATGCTCAGGGTTCCCTGTGGCCATGCTGTGGGTTCCCTGTGGCCAAGCTGTTGTTTCCCTGTGGCCATGCTGTGGGTTCCCTGTGGCAGTGCTGTGTGTTCCCTGTGGCCATGCTGAGGGTTCCCTGTGGCCATACTGTGGGTTCCCGGTGGAGATGATCAGGGTTCCCTGTGGCAGTGCTGTGGGTTCCCTGTGGCCATGTTCAGGGTTCCCTGTGGCCATGCTGTGGGTTCCCTGTGGCCATGCTGTGGGTTCCGTTTGGCCATGCTCAGGGTTCCCTGTGGCCATACTGTGTGTTCCCTGTGGCCATGCTCTGGATTCCCTGTGGCCCTGCTCAGTGTTCCCTCAGACCATGCTGAGGGTTCCCTGTGGCCATACTCAGGGTTCACAGTGGCCATACTGTGGGCTCCCGGTGGCGATGATCAGGGTTCCCTGTGGCAGTGCTGTGTGTTCCCCGGGCCATGCTCAGGGTTCCCTGTCACCATGCTCAGGGTTCCCTGTGGCCATACTCAGGGGTCACAGTGGCCATGTTGTGGGTTCCCAGTGGCCATGCTGTGCGTTCCCGATGGCCATGCAGTGGGTTCCCTGTGGCCATGCTGTGGGTTCCCCGTGGCCATGCTCAGGGTTCCCTGTGGCCATGCTCACGGTTCCCTGTGGCCATGCTCACGGTTCCCTGTGGCCTTGCTGTGGGCTCCATGTGGCCATGCTGTGTGTTCCCTGAGGCCATGCTGTGTGTTCCCTGAGGCCATGCTGTGGATTCCCTGTGGGCATGCTGTGGGTTCCCTGTAGCCATGGTCTGGGTTCCCTGTGGCCATGCTCAGTGTTCCGTCTGACCATGCTGAGGGTTCCCAGGGGCCATACTCAGGGTTCACAGTGGCCATACTGGGTGTTCTCCGTGGCCATGTTCAGGGTTCCCTGTGGCAGTGCTGTGTTTTCCCCCGTGGTCATGCTCAGGGTTCCCTGTAGCCATGCTGTGGGTTCCCTGTAGCCATGCTGTGGGTTCCCTGTGGCCATGCTGTGGGCTCCCTGTGGCCATGCTCAGGGTTCCCTGTGGCCATGCAGTGGGTTCCCTGTGCCCAAGCTGTGGGTTCCCTGTGGCCATGCTGTGTGTTCACGGTGGCAATGCTCAGGGTTCCCTGTGGCCATGCTTCGGGTTCCCTGTGGCCATGCTCAGGGTTCCCTGTGGCCAAGCTGTGGGTTCCCTGTGGCCATGCTGTGTGTTCACGGTGGCCATGCAGTGGGTTCCCTATGGCCATGCTGTGGGTTCCCTGTAGCCATGCTGTGGGATCCCTGTGGCCATGCTGTGGGTTCCCTGTAGCCATGCTGTGGGTTCCCTGTGGCCATGCTGTGGGCTCCCTGTGGCCATGCTCAGGGTTCCCTGTGGCCATGCAGTGGGTTCCCTGTGGCCAAGCTGTGGGTTCCCTGTGGCCATGCTGTGGGTTCCCCGTGGTCATGCTCAGGGTTCCCTGTGGCCATGCTGTGGGCTCCCTGTGGCCATGCTCAGGGTTCCCTGCGGCCATGCTGTGGGTTCCCTGTGGCCATGCTGTGGGATCCCTGTGGCCATGCTGTGGGTGCCCTGTGGCCATGCTCAGGGTTCCCTGTGGCAGTGCTGTGTGTTCCCCGTGGCCATGCTGTGGGTTCCCGGTGGCCATGCTGTGGGTTCCCTGTAGCCATGCAGTGGGTTCCCTTTGGTCATGCTCAGGGTTCCCTGTGGCCATGCTCAGGGTTCCCTGTGACCTTGCTGTGGGCTCCCTGTGGCCATGCTGTGGGTTCCCTCTGGCCATGCTGTGTGTTCCCTGTCGCCATGCTGTGGGTTCCCTGTAGACATGCTGTGTGTTCCCTGTGGCCATGCTGTGGGTTCCCTGTGGCCATGCTGTGGATTCCCTGTGGCCATACTGTGGGTTCCCGGTGGCGATGATCAGGGTTCTCTGTGGCCAAGCTCTGGGTTCCCTGTGGCCATGTTCAGGGTTCCCTGTGGCCATACTGTGGGTTCCCGGTGGCCATGCTGTGGGTTCCCTGTAGCCATGCAGTGGGTTCTCTTTGGTCATGCTCAGGGTTCCCTGTGGCCATGCTGTGGGTTCCCTGTGGCCATGCTCAGGGTTCCCTGTGGCCATGCTCAGGGTTCCCTGTCACCATGCTCAGGGTTCCCTGTGGCCTTGCTGTGGGCTCCGTGTGGCCATGCTGTGTGTTCCGTGTGGCCATGCTGTTTGTTCCCTGAGGCCATGCTGTGTGTTCCCTGAGGCCATGCTGTGGATTCCCTGTGGGCATGCTCTGGGTTCCCTGTGGCCATGCTCAGTGTTCCCTCTGAACATGCTGAGGGTTCCCAGTGGCCATACTCAGGGTTCACAGTGGCGATACTGTGGGTTCCCGGTGGCGATGATCAGGGTTCCCTGTGGCAGTGCTGTGTGTTCCCCGTGGCCATGCGCAGTGTTCCCTGTGGCCTTGCTGTGGTCTCCATGTGGCCATGCTGTGTGTTCCCTGAGGCCATGCTGTGTGTTCCCCGTGGCCATGCTCAGGGTTCCCTGTGGCCATGCTGTGGGTTCCCTGTGTAAAAAATGAGGTCTGCAGATGCTGGAGATCACAGCTGCAAATGTGTTGCTGGTCAAAGCACAGCAGGTTAGGCAGCATCTCAGGAATAGAGAATTCGACGTTTCGAGCATAAGCCCTTCATCAGGAATAAGAGAGAGAGCCAAGCAGGCTGAGATAAAAGGTAGGGAGGAGGGACTAGGGGGAATCCCCCTAGTCCCTCCTCCCTACCTTTTATCTCAGCCTGCTTGGCTCTCTCTCTTATTCCTGATGAAGGGCTTATGCTCGAAACGTCGAATTCTCTATTCCTGAGATGCTGCCTAACCTGCTGTGGGTTCCCTGTGGCCAAGCTGTTGTTTCCCTGTGGCCATGCTGTGGGTTCCCTGTGGCCATGCTGTGTGTTCCCTGTGGCAGTGCTGTGTGTTCCCTGTGGCCATGCTGAGGGTTCCCTGTGGCCATACTGTGGGTTCCCGGTGGAGATGATCAGGGTTCCCTGTGGCAGTGCTGTGGGTTCCCTGTGGCCATGTTCAGGGTTCCCTGTGGCTATACTGTGTGTTCCCTGTGGCCATGCTGTGGGTTCCCTGTGGCCATGCTGTGGGTTCCGTTTGGCCATGCTCAGGGTTCCCTGTGGCCATACTGTGTGTTCCCTGTGGCCATGCTCTGGATTCCCTGTGGCCCTGCTCAGTGTTCCCTCAGACCATGCTGAGGGTTCCCTGTGGCCATACTCAGGGTTCACAGTGGCCATGCTCACGGTTCCCTGTGGCCATGCTCACGGTTCCCTGTGGCCTTGCTGTGGGCTCCATGTGGCCATGCTGTGTGTTCCCTGAGGCCATGCTGTGTGTTCCCTGAGGCCATGCTGTGGATTCCCTGTGGGCATGCTGTGGGTTCCCTGTAGCCATGGTCTGGGTTCCCTGTGGCTATACTGTGTGTTCCCTGTGGCCATGCTGTGGGTTCCCTGTGGCCATGCTGTGGGTTCCGTTTGGCCATGCTCAGGGTTCCCTGTGGCCATACTGTGTGTTCCCTGTGGCCATGCTCTGGATTCCCTGTGGCCATGCTCAGTGTTCCGTCTGACCATGCTGAGGGTTCCCAGGGGCCATACTCAGGGTTCACAGTGGCCATACTGGGTGTTCTCCGTGGCCATGTTCAGGGTTCCCTGTGGCAGTGCTGTGTTTTCCCCGTGGTCATGCTCAGGGTTCCCTGTAGCCATGCTGTGGGTTCCCTGTAGCCATGCTGTGGGTTCCCTGTGGCCATGCTGTGGGCTCCCTGTGGCCATGCTCAGGGTTCCCTGTGGCCATGCAGTGGGTTCCCTGTGGCCAAGCTGTGGGTTCCCTGTGGCCATGCTGTGTGTTCACGGTGGCAATGCTCAGGGTTCCCTGTGGCCATGCTTCGGGTTCCCTGTGGCCATGCTCAGGGTTCCCTGTGGCCAAGCTGTGGGTTCCCTGTGGCCATGCTGTGTGTTCACGGTGGCCATGCAGTGGGTTCCCTATGGCCATGCTGTGGGTTCCCTGTAGCCATGCTGTGGGTTCCCTGTGGCCATGCTGTGGGTTCCCTGTAGCCATGCTGTGGGTTCCCTGTGGCCATGCTGTGGGCTCCCTGTGGCCATGCTCAGGGTTCCCTGTGGCCATGCAGTGGGTTCCCTGTGGCCAAGCTGTGGGTTCCCTGTGGCCATGCTGTGGGTTCCCCGTGGTCATGCTCAGGGTTCCCTGTAGCCATGCTGTGGGTTCCCTGTAGCCATGCTGTGGGTTCCCTGTGGCCATGCTGTGGGCTCCCTGTGGCCATGCTCAGGGTTCCCTGTGGCCATGCAGTGGGTTCCCTGTGCCCAAGCTGTGGGTTCCCTGTGGCCATGCTGTGTGTTCACGGTGGCAATGCTCAGGGTTCCCTGTGGCCATGCTTCGGGTTCCCTGTGGCCATGCTCAGGGTTCCCTGTGGCCATGCTGTGGACTTCCTGTGGCCATGCTCAGGGTTCCCTGTGGCCATGCAGTGGGTTCCCTGTGGCCAAGCTGTGGGTTCCCTGTGGCCATGCTGTGTGTTCACGGTGGCAATGCTCAGGGTTCCCTGTGGCCATGCTTCGGGTTCCCTGTGGCCATGCTCAGGGTTCCCTGTGGCCAAGCTGTGGGTTCCCTGTGGCCATGCTGTGTGTTCACGGTGGCAATGCTCAGGGTTCCCTGTGGCCATGCTTCGGGTTCCCTGTGGCCATGCTCAGGGTTCCCTGTGGCCATGCTGTGGGTTCCCTGTGGGCATGATGTGGGTTCCCTTTGGCCATGCGCAGGGTTCCCTGTGGCCATGCGCAGGGTTCCCTGTGGCCATTCTCAGGGTTCCCTGTGGCCACACTGTGGGTTCCCTGTGGCCGTGCTGTGTGTTCCCAGTGGCCACGCTCAGCGTTCTTTGTGGCCATGCTGTGGGTTTCCTGTGGCCATGCTGTGTGCTCCCCGTAGCCATGCTCAGGGTTCCCTGTGGCCATACTCAGGGTTCACAGTGGCCATGTTGTGTGTTCCCAGTGGCCATGCTCAGGGTTCCCTGTGGCCATGTTCAGGGTTCCCTGTGGCCATACTGTGGGTTCCCTGTGGCCATGCTCAGGGTTCACAGTGGCCATGCTGTGGGTTCCCTGTGGCCATGCAGTGGGTTCCCTGTGGCCATGCTGTGGGTTCCCTGTGGCCATGCTGTCGGTTCCCTGTGGCCATGCTCAGGGTTCCCTGTGGCCATGCTGTGTGTTCCTGGTGGCCATGCTCAGGGTTCCCTGTGGCCATACTGTGGGTTCCCTGTGGCCATGCTCAGGGATCCCCGTAGCCATGCTGTGCGTTCCCTGTCGCCATGTTCAGGGTTCCCTGTGGCCATACTGTGGGTTCCATGTGGCCATGCTCAGGGTTCCCTGTGGCCATACTCAGGGTTCACAGTGGCCATGCTGTGTGTTCCCGGTGGCCATGCTCAGGGTTCCCTGTGGCCATGTTCAGGGTTCCCTGTGGCCATACTGTGGGTTCCCTGTGGCCATGCTCAGGGTTCACAGTGGCCATGCTGTGGGTTCCCTGTCGCCATGTTCAGGGTACCCTGTGGCCATACTGTGGGTTCCATGTGGCCATGCTCAGGTTTCACAGTGGCCATGCTGTGGGCTCCCTGTGGCCATGCTGTGGGCTCCCTGTGGCCATGCTCAGTGTTCCCTCTGACCATGCTGTGTGTTCCCTGTGGCCATGCTCAGGGTTCCCTGTGGCTGTGCTGTGGGTTCCCTGTGGCCATGCTCAGGGTTTACTGTCGCCATGCTCTGGTTTCCCTGTGGCCAAGCTCTGGGTTCCCTGTGGCCATGCTGTGTGTTCCCAGTGGCCATGCTCAGGGTTGCCTGTGGCCATGATGTGGGTTCCCTGTGGCTATTCTGTGGGTGCCCAGTGGCCATGCTCAGTTTTCCCAGTTGCCATGATGTGGGTTCCCTGTGGCTATTCTGTGGGACCCCAGTGGCCATGCTCTGGGTTCCCTGGGGCCATGCTGTGGGTTCACTGTTGTCATGCTGTGGGTTCCCTGTGGCCACGCTCAGGGTTCCCTATGGCCATACTGTATGTTCCCCGTGGCCATGCTCAGGGTTCCCTGTCACCATGCTCAGGGTTCCCTGTGGCCATGCTGTGTGTTCCCTGTGGCCATGCTGTGGGTTCCCTGCGGCCATGCTCAGGGTTCCCTGTGGCCATGCTGTGGGATCCCTGTGGCCATGCTGTGGGTTCCCGGTGGCCATGCTCAGGGTTCCCTGTGGCAGTGCTGTGTGTTCCCCGTGGCCATGCTCAGGGTTCCCTGTGGCCATACTGTTCGTTCCCTGTGGCCATACTGAGGGTGCCTAGTGGCCATGCTCTGGGTTCCCTGTGGTCATGCTGTGGGTTCCCTGTGGCCATGCTGTGGGTTCCCTGTGGCCATACTGTAGGTTCCCCGTGGCCATGCTCAGGGTTACCAGAGGCCATGCTCAGGGTTCCCTGTGGCCATACTGTGGGTTCCATGTGGCCATGCTCAGGTTTCACAGTGGCCATGCAGTGGGTTCCCTGTGGCCATGCTCAGGGTTCCCTGTGTCAGCGATGTGGGTTTCCTGTGGCCATGCTCAGGGTTCCTTGTGGCCATGCTGTGGGTTCTCTGTAGCCATGCTGTGGGTTCCCTGTGGCCATGCTGTGGGCTCCCTGTGGCCATGCTCAGGGTTCCCTGTGGCCATGCTGTGGGTTCCCTGTGGCCATGCTGTGTGTTTCCTGTGGCCATGCTCAGGGTTCCCTGTGGCCATGCTGTGGGTTCCCTGTGGCCAAGCTGTTGTTTCCCTGTGGCCATGCTGAGGGTTCCCTGTGGCCATACTCAGGGTTCACAGTGGCCATACTGTGGGTTCCCAGTGGCCATGCTGTGTGTTCCCGGTGGCCATGCAGTGGGTTCCATGTGGCCATGCTGTGGGTTCCCCGTGGTCATGCTCAGGGTTCCATGTGGCCATGCTCAGGGTTCTCTGTGGCCTTGCTGTGGGCTCCGCGTGGCCATGCTGTGTGTTCCCTGAGGCCATGCTGTGTGTTCCCTGAGGCCATGCTGTGGATTCCCTGTGGCCATGCTCAGTGTTCCCTCTGACCATGCGGAGGGTTCCCAGTGGCCATACTCAGGGTTCACAGTGGCCATACTGTGTGTTCCCCGTGGCCATGCTCAGGGTTCCCTGTGGCAGTGCTGTGTTTTGCCCGTGGCCATGCTCAGGGTTCCCTGTAGCCATGCTGTGGGTTCCCTGTAGCCATGCTGTGGGTTCCCTGTGGCCATGCTGTGGGCTCCCTGTGGCCATGCTCAGGGTTCCCTGTGGCCATGCAGTGGGTTCCCTGTGGCTAAGCTGTGGGTTCCCTGTGGCCATGCTGTGGGTTCCCTGTGGCCATGTTCAGGGTTCCCTGTGGCCATACTGTGGGTTCCATGTGGCCATGCTCAGGTTTCACAGTGGCCATGCTGTGGGTTCCCTGTGGCCATGCATTGGGTTCCCTGTGGCCATGCTCAGGGTTCCCTGTGGCAGCGATGTGGGTTCCCTGTGGCCATGCTGTGGGTTCCCTGTGGCCATGCTGTGTGTTCCCTGTGGCCATGCTCAGGGTTGCCTGTGGCCATGCTCAGGGTTCCCTGTGGCCATACTGTGGGTTCCATGTGGCCATGCTCAGGTTTCACAGTGGCCATGCAGTGGGTTCCCTGTGGCCATGCTGTGGGTTCCCTGTGGCCATGCTGTGGGCTCCCTGTGGCCATGCTCAGGGTTCCCTGTGGCCATGCTGTGGGTTCCCTGTGGCCATGTTCAGGGTTCCCTGTGGCCATACTGTGGGTTCCATGTGGCCATGCTGTGGGTTCCCTTTGGCCATGCTGTGGGCTCCCTGTGGCCATGCTCAGGGTTCCCTGTGGCCATGCTGTGGGTTCCCTGTGGCCATGTTCAGGGTTCCCTGTGGCCATACTGTGGGTTCCATGTGGCCATGCTCAGGTTTCACAGTGGCCATGCTCAGGGTTCCCTGTGGCCATGCAGTGGGTTCCCTGTGGCCATGCTCAGGGTTCCCTGTGGCAGCGATGTGGGTTCCCTGTGGCCATGCTCAGGGTTCCCTGATCCCTGTGGCCATGCTGTGGGTTCCCTGTGGCCATGCTGTGTGTTCTCTGTGGCCATGCTCAGGGTTGCCTGTGGCCATGCTCAGGGTTCCCTGCGGCTGTGCCGTGGGTTCCCTGTGGCCATGCTCAGGGTATACTGTCGCCATGCTCTGGGTTCCCTGTGGCCAAGCTCTGGGTTCCCTGTGGCCATGCTGTGTGTTCCCAGTGGCCATGCTCAGGGTTCCCTGTGGCCATGATGTTGGTTCCCTGTGGCTATTCTGTGGGTGCCCAGTGGCCATGCTAAGGGTTCCCTGTGGCCATGCTCTGGGTTCCCTGGGGCCATGCTGTGGGTTCCCTGTGGCCACGCTCAGGGTTCCCTGTGGCCATACTGTGTGTTCCCCATGGCCAGGCTCAGGGTTCCCAGTGGCCATGTTCAGGGTTCCCTGTCACCATGCTCAGGGTTCCCTGTGGCCATGCTCAGGGTTCCCTGTGGCCATGCTGTTGGTTCCCTGTGGCCATGCTGTGTGTTCCCTGTGGCCATGCTCAGGGTTCCCTGTGGCCATGTTGTGTGTTCCACGTGGCCATGCGCAGTGTTCCCTGTGGCCTTGCTGTGGTCTCCATGTGGCCATGCTGTGTGTTCCCTGAAGCCATGCTGTAGGTTCCCTGTGGCCATGCTGTGTGTTTCCTGTGGCCATGCTCAGGGTTCCCTGTGGCCATGCTGAGGGTTCCCTGTGGCCAAGCTGTTGTTTCCCTGTGGCCATGCTGAGGGTTCCCTGTGGCCATACTCAGGGATCACAGTGGCCATGCTGTGGGTTCCCAGTGGCCATGCTGTGTGTTCCCGGTGGCCATGCAGTGGGTTCCCTGTGGCCATGCTGTGGGTTCCCCGTGGTCATGCTCAGGGTTCCATGTGGCCATGCTCAGGGATCCCTGTGGCCTTGCTGTGGGCTCCGCGTGGCCATGCTGTGTGTTCCCTGAGGCCATGCTGTGTGTTCCCTGAGGCCATGCTGTGGATTCCCTGTGGCCATGCTCTGGGTTCCCTGTGGCCATGCTCAGTGTTCCCTCTGACCATGCGGAGGGTTCCCAGTGGCCATACTCAGGGTTCCCTGTGGCAGTGCTGTGTTTTGCCCGTGGCCATGCTGTGGCTTCCCTGTAGCCATGCTGTGGGTTCCCTGTGGCCATGCTGTGGGCTCCCTGTGGCCATGCTCAGGGTTCCCTGTGGCCATGCAGTGCGTTCCCTGTGGCCAAACTGTGGGTTCCCTGTGGCCATGCTGTGGGTTCCCTGTGGCCATGTTCAGGGTTCCCTGTGGCCATACTGTGGGTTCCATGTGGCCATGCTCAGGTTTCACAGTGGCCATGCTGTGGGTTCCCTGTGGCCATGCAGTGGGTTCCCTGTGGCCATGCTCAGGGTTCCCTGTGGCAGCGATGTGGGTTCCCCGTGGCCATGCTCAGGGTTCCCTGTGGCCATGCTGTGGGTTCCCTGTGGCCATGCTCAGGGTTGCCTGTGGCCATGCTCAGGGTTCCCTGTGGCCATACTGTGGGTTCCATGTGGCCATGCTCAGGTTTCACAGTGGCCATGCTGTGGAGTCCCTGTGGCCATGCAGTGGGTTCCCTGTGGCCATGCTCAGGGTTCCCTGTGGCCGTGCTGCGGGTTCCCTGTGGCCATGCTGTGGGTTCCCTGTGGCCATGCTCAGGGTTTCCTGTCGCCATGCTCTGGGTTCCCTCTGACCATGCTGAGGGTTCCCAGTGGCCATACTCAGGGTTCACAGTGGCCATACTGTGTGTTCCCCGTGGCCATGCTCAGGGTTCCCTGTGGCAGTGCTGTGTTTTCCCCGTGGCCATGCTGTGTGTTCCCTGAGGCCATGCTGTGTGTTCCCTGAGGCCATGCTGTGGATTCCCTGTGGCCATGCTCTGGGTTCCCTGTGGCCATGCTCAGTGTTCCCTCTGACCATGCGGAGGGTTCCCAGTGGCCATACTCAGGGTTCCCTGTGGCAGTGCTGTGTTTTGCCCGTGGCCATGCTGTGGCTTCCCTGTAGCCATGCTGTGGGTTCCCTGTGGCCATGCTGTGGGCTCCCTGTGGCCATGCTCAGGGTTCCCTGTGGCCATGCTGTGGGCTCCCTGTGGCCATGCTCAGGGTTCCCTATGGCCATGCAGTGGGTTCCCTGTGGCCAAACTGTGGGTTCCCTGTGGCCATGCTGTGGGTTCCCTGTGGCCATGTTCAGGGTTCCCTGTGGCCATACTGTGGGTTCCATGTGGCCATGCTCAGGTTTCACAGTGGCCATGCTGTGGGTTCCCTGTGGCCATGCAGTGGGTTCCCTGTGGCCATGCTCAGGGTTCCCTGTGGCAGCGATGTGGGTTCCCCGTGGCCATGCTCAGGGTTCCCTGTGGCCATGCTGTGGGATCCCTGTGGCCATGCTGTGGGTTCCCTGTGGCCATGCTCAGGGTTCCCTGTGGCCATACTGTGTGTTCCCCATGGCCATGCTCAGGTTTTCCTGTCACCATGCTCAGGGTTCCCTGTGGCCATGCTGTGGGTTCCCTGTGGCCATGCTGTGTGTTCCCTGTGGCCATGCTGTTGGTTCCCTGTGGCCATGCTGTGCATTCCCTGTGGCCATGCTCAGGGTTCCCAGTGGCCATGCTGTGGGTTCCCTGTGGCCATGCTGTGGGTTCCCTGTGGCCCTGCTCCGGGTTCCCTGTGGACATGCTGTGCATTCCCTGTGACCATGCTGTGTTCCCAGTGGACATGCTGTGGGTTCCCTGTGTCCATGCTGTGGGTTCCCTGTGTCCATGCTGTGTGTTCCCAGTGGACATGCTATGGGTTCCCTGTGGCCATGCTGTGGGTTCCCTCTGGCCATGCTGTGTGTTCCCTGTGGACATGCTGTGGGTTCCCTGTGACAATGCTCACGGTTCCCTGTGGCCATGCTGTGGGTTCCGTGCGGCCATGCTGTGTGTTGGACATGCTGTGTGTTTCCTGTGGCCATGCTCAGGGTTCCCTGTGGCCATGCTGTGTGTTCCCTGTGGCCGTGCTGTGGGTTCCCTGTGGCCATGCTGTGTGTTCCCTGTGGCCATGCTGTGGGATCCCTGTGGCCATGCTGTGGGTTCCCTGTGGCCATGCTCAGGGTTCCCTGTGACCATGCTGTGGGTTTCCAGTGGACATGCTGTGAGTTCCCTGGGCCATGCTGTGGGTTCCCTGTGGCCATGCTCAGGATTCCCTGTGGCCATGCTGTGTGTTCCCAGTGGACATGCTATGGGTTCCCTGTGTCCATGCTGGGGGTTCCCTGTGGCCATGCTGTGGGTTCCCTGTGGCCATGCTGTGGATTCCCTGTTGCCGTGCTGTGAGTTCCCTGCGGCCGTGCTATGGGTTCCCTGTGGCCGTGCTGTGGGTTCCTTGTGGCCATGCTGTGGGATCACTGTGGCCATGCTGTGGGTTCCCTGTGGCCATGCTCAGGGTTCCCAGTGGCCACGCTCAGGGTTCTCTGTGGCCATGCTGTGTGTTTCCTGTGGCCATGCTGTGGGTTCCCCGTGGCCATGCTGTGTGTTCCCTGAGGCCATGCTGTGTGTTCCCTGAGGCCATGCTGTGGATTCCCTGTGGCCATGCTCTGGGTTCCCTGTGGCCATGCTCAGTGTTCCCTCTGACCATGCGGAGGGTTCCCAGTGGCCATACTCAGGGTTCCCTGTGGCAGTGCTGTGTTTTGCCCGTGGCCATGCTGTGGCTTCCCTGTAGCCATGCTGTGGGTTCCCTGTGGCCATGCTGTGGGCTCCCTGTGGCCATGCTCAGGGTTCCCTGTGGCCATGCTGTGGGCTCCCTGTGGCCATGCTCAGGGTTCCCTATGGCCATGCAGTGGGTTCCCTGTGGCCAAACTGTGGGTTCCCTGTGGCCATGCTGTGGGTTCCCTGTGGCCATGTTCAGGGTTCCCTGTGGCCATACTGTGGGTTCCATGTGGCCATGCTCAGGTTTCACAGTGGCCATGCTCAGGGTTCCCTGTGGCCATGCAGTGGGTTCCCTGTGGCCATGCTCAGGGTTCCCTGTGGCAGCGATGTGGGTTCCCCGTGGCCATGCTCAGGGTTCCCTGTGGCCATGCTGTGGGATCCCTGTGGCCATGCTGTGGGTTCCCTGTGGCCATGCTCAGGGTTCCCTGTGGCCATACTGTGTGTTCCCCATGGCCATGCTCAGGTTTTCCTGTCACCATGCTCAGGGTTCCCTGTGGCCATGCTGTGGGTTCCCTGTGGCCATGCTGTGTGTTCCCTGTGGCCATGCTGTTGGTTCCCTGTGGCCATGCTGTGCATTCCCTGTGGCCATGCTCAGGGTTCCCAGTGGCCATGCTGTGGGTTCCCTGTGGCCATGCTGTGGGTTCCCTGTGGCCCTGCTCCGGGTTCCCTGTGGACATGCTGTGCATTCCCTGTGACCATGCTGTGTTCCCAGTGGACATGCTGTGGGTTCCCTGTGTCCATGCTGTGGGTTCCCTGTGTCCATGCTGTGTGTTCCCAGTGGACATGCTATGGGTTCCCTGTGGCCATGCTGTGGGTTCCCTCTGGCCATGCTGTGTGTTCCCTGTGGACATGCTGTGGGTTCCCTGTGACAATGCTCACGGTTCCCTGTGGCCATGCTGTGGGTTCCGTGCGGCCATGCTGTGTGTTGGACATGCTGTGTGTTTCCTGTGGCCATGCTCAGGGTTCCCTGTGGCCATGCTGTGTGTTCCCTGTGGCCGTGCTGTGGGTTCCCTGTGGCCATGCTGTGTGTTCCCTGTGGCCATGCTGTGGGATCCCTGTGGCCATGCTGTGGGTTCCCTGTGGCCATGCTCAGGGTTCCCTGTGACCATGCTGTGGGTTTCCAGTGGACATGCTGTGAGTTCCCTGGGCCATGCTGTGGGTTCCCTGTGGCCATGCTCAGGATTCCCTGTGGCCATGCTGTGTGTTCCCAGTGGACATGCTATGGGTTCCCTGTGTCCATGCTGGGGGTTCCCTGTGGCCATGCTGTGGGTTCCCTGTGGCCATGCTGTGGATTCCCTGTTGCCGTGCTGTGAGTTCCCTGCGGCCGTGCTATGGGTTCCCTGTGGCCGTGCTGTGGGTTCCTTGTGGCCATGCTGTGGGTTCCCTGTGGCCATGCTGTGGGTTCCCTGTGGCCATGCTCAGGGTTCCCAGTGGCCACGCTCAGGGTTCTCTGTGGCCATGCTGTGTGTTTCCTGTGGCCATGCTGTGGGTTCCCTGTGGCCATGCTGTGTGTTTCCTGTGGCCATGCTCAGGGCTCCCTGTGGCCATGCTGTGGGATCCCTGTGGCCATGCTGTGGGATCCCAGTGGCCACGCTGTGGGTTACCTATGGCCATACTGTGGGTTCCCTGTGGCAATGCTGTGGGTTCCCTGTGGCCATGCTCAGGGTTCCCAATGGCCGTGCTGTGGGTTCCGTGCGGCCATGCTGTCTGTTCCCTACGGCCATGCAGTGGGTTCCCTGTGGCCATGCTGTGGGTTCCCTGTGGCCATGCTGTGGGTTCCCTGTGGCCATGCTGTGGGAACCCTGTGGCCATGCTGTGGGATCCCTGTGGCCATGCTGTGGGATCCCAGTGGCCACGCTGTGGGTTACCTATGGCCATACTCAGGGTTCCCTGTGGCTATACTCAGGGTTCACAGTGGTCATGCTGTGGATTCCCTGTGGCCATGCTGTGGGTTCCCTGTGGCCCTGCTCCGGGTTCCCTGTGGACATGCTGTGCATTCCCTGTGACCATGCTGTGTGTTCCCAGTGGACATGCTGTGGGTTCCCTGTGGACATGCTGTGGGTTCCCTGTGTCCATGCTGTGGGTTCCCTGTGTCCATGCTGTGTGTTCCCAATGGACATGCAATGGGTTCCCTGTGGCCATGCTGTGGGTTCCCTGTGGCCATGATGTGTGTTCCCTGTGGCCATGCTGTGGGTTCCCTGTGACAATGCTCACGGTTCCCTGTGGCCATGCTGTGGGTTCCGTGCGGCCATGCTGTCTGTTCCCTGTGGCCATGCTGTGTGTTCACTGTGGACATGCTGTGGTTTTCCTGTGGCCATGCTCAGGGATCCCTGTGGCCATACTGTGCTTTCCCTGTGGCTATGCTGTGGGTTCCCTGTGGCCATTCTGTGGGTTCCCTGTGGCCATGCTGTGGGTTCCCAGTGGCCATGCTGTGGGTTCCCTGTGGCCATGCTGTGGGTTCCCTGTGGCCATGCTGTGTGTTTCCTGTGGCCATTCGCAGGGCTCCCTGTGGCCATGCTGTGGGCTCCCTGTGGCCATGCTCAGGGTTCCCTGTGGCCATGCAGTGGGTTCCCTGTGGCCAAGCTGTGGGTTCCCTGTGGCCATGCTGTGGGTTCCCCGTGGTCATGCTCAGGGTTCCCTGTAGCCATGCTCAGGGTTCCCTGTGGCCACACTGTGGGTTCCCTGTGGCCGTGCTGTGTGTTCCCAGTGGCCATGCTCAGCGTTCTTTGTGGCCATGCTGTGGGTTTCCTGTGGCCATGCTGTGTGCTCCCCGTGGCCATGCTCAGGGTTCCCTGTGGCCATACTCAGGGTTCACAGTGGCCATGCTGTGTGTTCCCGGTGGCCATGCTCAGGGTTCCCTGTGGCCATGTTCAGGGTTCCCTGTGGCCAAAATGTGGGTTCCCTGTGGCCATGCTCAGGGTTCACAGTGGCCATGCTGTGGGTTCCCTGTGGCCATGCAGTGGGTTCCCTGTGGCCATGCTGTGGGTTCCCTGTGGCCATGCTGTCGGTTCCCTGTGGCCATGCTCAGGGTTCCCTGTGGCCATGCTGTGTGTTCCTGTGGCCATGCTCAGGGTTCCCTGTGGCCATACTGTGGGTTCCCTGTGGCCATGCTCAGGGATCCCCGTAGCCATGCTGTGGGTTCCCTGTCGCCATGTTCAGGGTTCCCTGTGGCCATACTGTGGGTTCCATGTGGCCATGCTCAGGGTTCCCTGTGGCCATACTCAGGGTTCACAGTGGCCATGCTGTGTGTTCCCGGTGGCCATGCTCAGGGTTCCCTGTGGCCATGTTCAGGGTTCCCTGTGGCCATACTGTGGGTTCCCTGTGGCCATGCTCAGGGTTCACAGTGGCCATGCTGTGTGTTCTCTGTGGCCATGCTCAGGGTTGCCTGTGGCCATGCTCAGGGTTCCCTGCGGCTGTGCCGTGGGTTCCCTGTGGCCATGCTCAGGGTATACTGTCGCCATGCTCTGGGTTCCCTGTGGCCAAGCTCTGGGTTCCCTGTGGCCATGCTGTGTGTTCCCAGTGGCCATGCTCAGGGTTCCCTGTGGCCATGATGTTGGTTCCCTGTGGCTATTCTGTGGGTGCCCAGTGGCCATGCTAAGGGTTCCCTGTGGCCATGCTCTGGGTTCCCTGGGGCCATGCTGTGGGTTCCCTGTGGTCATGCTGTGGGTTCCCTGTGGCCATGCTCAGGGATCCCCGTAGCCATGCTGTGGGTTCCCTGTCGCCATGTTCAGGGTACCCTGTGGCCATACTGTGGGTTCCATGTGGCCATGCTCAGGGTTCACAGTGGCCATGCTGTGGGTTCCCTGTGGCCATGCAGTGGGTTCCCTGTGGCCATGCTGTGGGTTCCCTGTGGCCATGCTGTCGGTTCCCTGTGGCCATGCTCAGGGTTCCCTGTGGCCATGCTGTGTGTTCCTGGTGGCCATGCTCAGGGTTCCCTGTGGCCATACTGTGGGTTCCCTGTGGCCATGCTCAGGGATCCCCGTAGCCATGCTGTGGGTTCCCTGTCGCCATGTTCAGGGTTCCCTGTGGCCATACTGTGGGTTCCATGTGGCCATGCTCAGGGTTCCCTGTGGCCATACTCAGGGTTCACAGTGGCCATGCTGTGTGTTCCCGGTGGCCATGCTCAGGGTTCCCTGTGGCCATGTTCAGGGTTCCCTGTGGCCATACTGTGGGTTCCCTGTGGCCATGCTCAGGGTTCACAGTGGCCATGCTGTGTGTTCTCTGTGGCCATGCTCAGGGTTGCCTGTGGCCATGCTCAGGGTTCCCTGCGGCTGTGCCGTGGGTTCCCTGTGGCCATGCTCAGGGTATACTGTCGCCATGCTCTGGGTTCCCTGTGGCCAAGCTCTGGGTTCCCTGTGGCCATGCTGTGTGTTCCCAGTGGCCATGCTCAGGGTTCCCTGTGGCCATGATGTTGGTTCCCTGTGGCTATTCTGTGGGTGCCCAGTGGCCATGCTAAGGGTTCCCTGTGGCCATGCTCTGGGTTCCCTGGGGCCATGCTGTGGGTTCCCTGTGGTCATGCTGTGGGTTCCCTGTGGCCATGCTCAGGGATCCCCGTAGCCATGCTGTGGGTTCCCTGTCGCCATGTTCAGCGTACCCTGTGGCCATACTGTGGGTTCCATGTGGCCATGCTCAGGTTTCACAGTGGCCATGCTGTGGGCTCCCTGTGGCCATGCTGTGGGCTCCCTGTGGCCATGCTCAGTGTTCCCTCTGACCATGCTGTGTGTTCCCTGTGGCCATGCTCAGGGTTCCCTGTGGCTGTGCTGTGGGTTCCCTGTGGCCATGCTCAGGGTTTACTGTCGCCATGCTCTGGTTTCCCTGTGGCCAAGCTCTGGGTTCCCTGTGGCCATGCTGTGTGTTCCCAGTGGCCATGCTCAGGGTTGCCTGTGGCCATGATGTGGGTTCCCTGTGGCTATTCTGTGGGTGCCCAGTGGCCATGCTCAGTTTTCCCAGTTGCCATGATGTGGGTTCCCTGTGGCTATTCTGTGGGACCCCAGTGGCCATGCTCTGGGTTCCCTGGGGCCATGCTGTGGGTTCACTGTTGTCATGCTGTGGGTTCCCTGTGGCCACGCTCAGGGTTCCCTATGGCCATACTGTATGTTCCCCGTGGCCATGCTCAGGGTTCCCTGTCACCATGCTCAGGGTTCCCTGTGGCCATGCTGTGTGTTCCCTGTGGCCATGCTCAGGGTTCCCTGTGGCCATACTGTTCGTTCCCTGTGGCCATACTGAGGGTGCCTAGTGGCCATGCTCTGGGTTCCCTGTGGTCATGCTGTGGGTTCCCTGTGGCCATGCTGTGGGTTCCCTGTGGCCATACTGTAGGTTCCCCGTGGCCATGCTCAGGGTTACCAGTGGCCATGCTCAGGGTTCCCTGTGGCCATACTGTGGGTTCCATGTGGCCATGCTCAGGTTTCACAGTGGCCATGCAGTGGGTTCCCTGTGGCCAT
Source organism: Hemiscyllium ocellatum (assembly GCF_020745735.1). Lineage (NCBI taxonomy): Eukaryota > Metazoa > Chordata > Chondrichthyes > Orectolobiformes > Hemiscylliidae > Hemiscyllium > Hemiscyllium ocellatum. Next base: position 3,657,670 of record NC_083401.1, on the reverse strand, counting down.
GCTCAGGGTTCCCTGTGTCAGCGATGTGGGTTTCCTGTGGCCATGCTCAGGGTTCCTTGTGGCCATGCTGTGGGTTCTCTGTAGCCATGCTGTGGGTTCCCTGTGGCCATGCTGTGGGCTCCCTGTGGCCATGCTCAGGGTTCCCTGTGGCCATGCTGTGGGTTCCCTGTGGCCATGCTGTGTGTTTCCTGTGGCCATGCTCAGGGTTCCCTGTGGCCATGCTGTGGGTTCCCTGTGGCCAAGCTGTTGTTTCCCTGTGGCCATGCTGAGGGTTCCCTGTGGCCATACTCAGGGTTCACAGTGGCCATACTGTGGGTTCCCGGGGGCCATGCTCAGGGTTCCCTGTGGCCATACTCAGGGGTCACAGTGGCCATGCTGTGGGTTCCCAGTGGCCATGCTGTGTGTTCCTGGTGGCCATGCAGTGGGTTCCCTGTGGCCATGCTGTGGGTTCCCCGTGGTCATGCTCAGGGTTCCATGTGGCCATGCTCAGGGTTCTCTGTGGCCTTGCTGTGGGCTCCGCGTGGCCATGCTGTGTGTTCCCTGAGGCCATGCTGTGTGTTCCCTGAGGCCATGCTGTGGATTCCCTGTGGGCATGCTGTGGGTTCCCTGTAGCCATGCTCTGGGTTCCCTGTGGCCATGCTCAGTGTTCCCTCTGACCATGCGGAGGGTTCCCAGTGGCCATACTCAGGGTTCACAGTGGCCATACTGTGTGTTCCCCGTGACCATGCTCAGGGTTCCCTGTGGCAGTGCTGTGTTTTGCCCGTGGCCATGCTCAGGGTTCCCTGTAGCCATGCTGTGGGTTCCCTGTAGCCATGCTGTGGGTTCCCTGTGGCCATGCTGTGGGCTCCCTGTGGCCATGCTCAGGGTTCCCTGTGGCCAAACTGTGGGTTCCATGTGGCCATGCTCAGGTTTCACAGTGGCCATGCTGTGGGTTCCCTGTGGCCATGCATTGGGTTCCCTGTGGCCATGCTCAGGGTTCCCTGTGGCAGCGATGTGGGTTCCCTGTGGCCATGCTGTGGGTTCCCTGTGGCCATGCTGTGTGTTTCCTGTGGCCATGCTCAGGTTTCACAGTGGCCATGCAGTGGGTTCCCTGTGGCCATGCTGTGGGTTCCCTGTGGCCATGCTGTGGGCTCCCTGTGGCCATGCTCAGGGTTCCCTATGGCCATGCTGTGGGTTCCCTGTGGCCATGTTCAGGGTTCCCTGTGGCCATACTGTGGGTTCCATGTGGCCATGCTGTGGGTTCCCTTTGGCCATGCTGTGGGCTCCCTGTGGCCATGCTCAGGGTTCCCTGTGGCCATGCTGTGGGTTCCCTGTGGCCATGTTCAGGGTTCCCTGTGGCCATACTGTGGGTTCCATGTGGCCATGCTCAGGTTTCACAGTGTCCATGCTGTGGGTTCCCTGTGGCCATGCAGTGGGTTCCCTGTGGCCATGCTCAGGGTTCCCTGTGGCAGCGATGTGGGTTCCCTGTGGCCATGCTCAGGGTTCCCTGATCCCTGTGGCCATGCTGTGGGTTCCCTGTGGCCATGCTGTGTGTTCTCTGTGGCCATGCTCAGGGTTGCCTGTGGCCATGCTCAGGGTTCCCTGCGGCTGTGCTGTGGGTTCCCTGTGGCCATGCTCAGGGTATACTGTCGCCATGCTCTGGGTTCCCTGTGGCCAAGCTCTGGGTTCCCTGTGGCCATGCTGTGTGTTCCCAGTGGCCATGCTCAGGGTTCCCTGTGGCCATGATGTTGGTTCCCTGTGGCTATTCTGTGGGTGCCCAGTGGCCATGCTAAGGGTTCCCTGTGGCCATGCTCTGGGTTCCCTGGGGCCATGCTGTGGGTTCCCTGTGGTCATGCTGTGGGTTCCCTGTGGCCACGCTCAGGGTTCCCTGTGGCCATACTGTGTGTTCCTGGTGGCCATGCTCAGGGTTCCCTGTGGCCATACTGTGGGTTCCCTGTGGCCATGCTCAGGGATCCCCGTAGCCATGCTGTGGGTTCCCTGTCGCCATGTTCAGGGTTCCCTGTGGCCATACTGTGGGTTCCATGTGGCCATGCTCAGGGTTCCCTGTGGCCATACTCAGGGTTCACAGTGGCCATGCTGTGTGTTCCCGGTGGCCATGCTCAGGGTTCCCTGTGGCCATGTTCAGGGTTCCCTGTGGCCATACTGTGGGTTCCCTGTGGCCATGCTCAGGGTTCACAGTGGCCATGCTGTGTGTTCTCTGTGGCCATGCTCAGGGTTGCCTGTGGCCATGCTCAGGGTTCCCTGCGGCTGTGCCGTGGGTTCCCTGTGGCCATGCTCAGGGTATACTGTCGCCATGCTCTGGGTTCCCTGTGGCCAAGCTCTGGGTTCCCTGTGGCCATGCTGTGTGTTCCCAGTGGCCATGCTCAGGGTTCCCTGTGGCCATGATGTTGGTTCCCTGTGGCTATTCTGTGGGTGCCCAGTGGCCATGCTAAGGGTTCCCTGTGGCCATGCTCTGGGTTCCCTGGGGCCATGCTGTGGGTTCCCTGTGGTCATGCTGTGGGTTCCCTGTGGCCATGCTCAGGGATCCCCGTAGCCATGCTGTGGGTTCCCTGTCGCCATGTTCAGGGTACCCTGTGGCCATACTGTGGGTTCCATGTGGCCATGCTCAGGGTTCACAGTGGCCATGCTGTGGGTTCCCTGTGGCCATGCAGTGGGTTCCCTGTGGCCATGCTGTGGGTTCCCTGTGGCCATGCTGTCGGTTCCCTGTGGCCATGCTCAGGGTTCCCTGTGGCCATGCTGTGTGTTCCTGGTGGCCATGCTCAGGGTTCCCTGTGGCCATACTGTGGGTTCCCTGTGGCCATGCTCAGGGATCCCCGTAGCCATGCTGTGGGTTCCCTGTCGCCATGTTCAGGGTTCCCTGTGGCCATACTGTGGGTTCCATGTGGCCATGCTCAGGGTTCCCTGTGGCCATACTCAGGGTTCACAGTGGCCATGCTGTGTGTTCCCGGTGGCCATGCTCAGGGTTCCCTGTGGCCATGTTCAGGGTTCCCTGTGGCCATACTGTGGGTTCCCTGTGGCCATGCTCAGGGTTCACAGTGGCCATGCTGTGTGTTCTCTGTGGCCATGCTCAGGGTTGCCTGTGGCCATGCTCAGGGTTCCCTGCGGCTGTGCCGTGGGTTCCCTGTGGCCATGCTCAGGGTATACTGTCGCCATGCTCTGGGTTCCCTGTGGCCAAGCTCTGGGTTCCCTGTGGCCATGCTGTGTGTTCCCAGTGGCCATGCTCAGGGTTCCCTGTGGCCATGATGTTGGTTCCCTGTGGCTATTCTGTGGGTGCCCAGTGGCCATGCTAAGGGTTCCCTGTGGCCATGCTCTGGGTTCCCTGGGGCCATGCTGTGGGTTCCCTGTGGTCATGCTGTGGGTTCCCTGTGGCCATGCTCAGGGATCCCCGTAGCCATGCTGTGGGTTCCCTGTCGCCATGTTCAGCGTACCCTGTGGCCATACTGTGGGTTCCATGTGGCCATGCTCAGGTTTCACAGTGGCCATGCTGTGGGCTCCCTGTGGCCATGCTGTGGGCTCCCTGTGGCCATGCTCAGTGTTCCCTCTGACCATGCTGTGTGTTCCCTGTGGCCATGCTCAGGGTTCCCTGTGGCTGTGCTGTGGGTTCCCTGTGGCCATGCTCAGGGTTTACTGTCGCCATGCTCTGGTTTCCCTGTGGCCAAGCTCTGGGTTCCCTGTGGCCATGCTGTGTGTTCCCAGTGGCCATGCTCAGGGTTGCCTGTGGCCATGATGTGGGTTCCCTGTGGCTATTCTGTGGGTGCCCAGTGGCCATGCTCAGTTTTCCCAGTTGCCATGATGTGGGTTCCCTGTGGCTATTCTGTGGGACCCCAGTGGCCATGCTCTGGGTTCCCTGGGGCCATGCTGTGGGTTCACTGTTGTCATGCTGTGGGTTCCCTGTGGCCACGCTCAGGGTTCCCTATGGCCATACTGTATGTTCCCCGTGGCCATGCTCAGGGTTCCCTGTCACCATGCTCAGGGTTCCCTGTGGCCATGCTGTGTGTTCCCTGTGGCCATGCTCAGGGTTCCCTGTGGCCATACTGTTCGTTCCCTGTGGCCATACTGAGGGTGCCTAGTGGCCATGCTCTGGGTTCCCTGTGGTCATGCTGTGGGTTCCCTGTGGCCATGCTGTGGGTTCCCTGTGGCCATACTGTAGGTTCCCCGTGGCCATGCTCAGGGTTACCAGTGGCCATGCTCAGGGTTCCCTGTGGCCATACTGTGGGTTCCATGTGGCCATGCTCAGGTTTCACAGTGGCCATGCAGTGGGTTCCCTGTGGCCATGCTCAGGGTTCCCTGTGTCAGCGATGTGGGTTTCCTGTGGCCATGCTCAGGGTTCCTTGTGGCCATGCTGTGGGTTCTCTGTAGCCATGCTGTGGGTTCCCTGTGGCCATGCTGTGGGCTCCCTGTGGCCATGCTCAGGGTTCCCTGTGGCCATGCTGTGGGTTCCCTGTGGCCATGCTGTGTGTTTCCTGTGGCCATGCTCAGGGTTCCCTGTGGCCATGCTGTGGGTTCCCTGTGGCCAAGCTGTTGTTTCCCTGTGGCCATGCTGAGGGTTCCCTGTGGCCATACTCAGGGTTCACAGTGGCCATACTGTGGGTTCCCGGGGGCCATGCTCAGGGTTCCCTGTGGCCATACTCAGGGGTCACAGTGGCCATGCTGTGGGTTCCCAGTGGCCATGCTGTGTGTTCCTGGTGGCCATGCAGTGGGTTCCCTGTGGCCATGCTGTGGGTTCCCCGTGGTCATGCTCAGGGTTCCATGTGGCCATGCTCAGGGTTCTCTGTGGCCTTGCTGTGGGCTCCGCGTGGCCATGCTGTGTGTTCCCTGAGGCCATGCTGTGTGTTCCCTGAGGCCATGCTGTGGATTCCCTGTGGGCATGCTGTGGGTTCCCTGTAGCCATGCTCTGGGTTCCCTGTGGCCATGCTCAGTGTTCCCTCTGACCATGCGGAGGGTTCCCAGTGGCCATACTCAGGGTTCACAGTGGCCATACTGTGTGTTCCCCGTGACCATGCTCAGGGTTCCCTGTGGCAGTGCTGTGTTTTGCCCGTGGCCATGCTCAGGGTTCCCTGTAGCCATGCTGTGGGTTCCCTGTAGCCATGCTGTGGGTTCCCTGTGGCCATGCTGTGGGCTCCCTGTGGCCATGCTCAGGGTTCCCTGTGGCCAAACTGTGGGTTCCATGTGGCCATGCTCAGGTTTCACAGTGGCCATGCTGTGGGTTCCCTGTGGCCATGCATTGGGTTCCCTGTGGCCATGCTCAGGGTTCCCTGTGGCAGCGATGTGGGTTCCCTGTGGCCATGCTGTGGGTTCCCTGTGGCCATGCTGTGTGTTTCCTGTGGCCATGCTCAGGTTTCACAGTGGCCATGCAGTGGGTTCCCTGTGGCCATGCTGTGGGTTCCCTGTGGCCATGCTGTGGGCTCCCTGTGGCCATGCTCAGGGTTCCCTATGGCCATGCTGTGGGTTCCCTGTGGCCATGTTCAGGGTTCCCTGTGGCCATACTGTGGGTTCCATGTGGCCATGCTGTGGGTTCCCTTTGGCCATGCTGTGGGCTCCCTGTGGCCATGCTCAGGGTTCCCTGTGGCCATGCTGTGGGTTCCCTGTGGCCATGTTCAGGGTTCCCTGTGGCCATACTGTGGGTTCCATGTGGCCATGCTCAGGTTTCACAGTGTCCATGCTGTGGGTTCCCTGTGGCCATGCAGTGGGTTCCCTGTGGCCATGCTCAGGGTTCCCTGTGGCAGCGATGTGGGTTCCCTGTGGCCATGCTCAGGGTTCCCTGATCCCTGTGGCCATGCTGTGGGTTCCCTGTGGCCATGCTGTGTGTTCTCTGTGGCCATGCTCAGGGTTGCCTGTGGCCATGCTCAGGGTTCCCTGCGGCTGTGCTGTGGGTTCCCTGTGGCCATGCTCAGGGTATACTGTCGCCATGCTCTGGGTTCCCTGTGGCCAAGCTCTGGGTTCCCTGTGGCCATGCTGTGTGTTCCCAGTGGCCATGCTCAGGGTTCCCTGTGGCCATGATGTTGGTTCCCTGTGGCTATTCTGTGGGTGCCCAGTGGCCATGCTAAGGGTTCCCTGTGGCCATGCTCTGGGTTCCCTGGGGCCATGCTGTGGGTTCCCTGTGGTCATGCTGTGGGTTCCCTGTGGCCACGCTCAGGGTTCCCTGTGGCCATACTGTGTGTTCCCCATGGCCAGGCTCAGGGTTCCCAGTGGCCATGTTCAGGGTTCCCTGTCACCATGCTCAGGGTTCCCTGTGGCCATGCTCAGGGTTCCCTGTGGCCATGCTGTTGGTTCCCTGTGGCCATGCTGTGTGTTCCCTGTGGCCATGCTCAGGGTTCCCTGTGGCCATGTTGTGTGTTCCACGTGGCCATGCGCAGTGTTCCCTGTGGCCTTGCTGTGGTCTCCATGTGGCCATGCTGTGTGTTCCCTGAAGCCATGCTGTAGGTTCCCTGTGGCCATGCTGTGTGTTTCCTGTGGCCAAGCTGTTGTTTCCCTGTGGCCATGCTGAGGGTTCCCTGTGGCCATACTCAGGGATCACGGTGGCCATGCTGTGGGTTCCCAGTGGCCATGCTGTGTGTTCCCGGTGGCCATGCAGTGGGTTCCCTGTGGCCATGCTGTGGGTTCCCCGTGGTCATGCTCAGGGTTCCATGTGGCCATGCTCAGGGTTCCCTGTGGCCTTGCTGTGGGCTCCGCGTGGCCATGCTGTGTGTTCCCTGAGGCCATGCTGTGTGTTCCCTGAGGCCATGCTGTGGATTCCCTGTGGCCATGCTCTGGGTTCCCTGTGGCCATGCTCAGTGTTCCCTCTGACCATGCGGAGGGTTCCCAGTGGCCATACTCAGGGTTCCCTGTGGCAGTGCTGCGGGCTCCCTGTGGCCATGCTGTGGCTTCCCTGTGGCCATGCTCAGGGTTTCCTGTGGCCATACTCAGGGTTCACAGTGGCCATACTGTGTGTTCCCCGTGGCCATGCTCAGGGTTCCCTGTGGCAGTGCTGTGTTTTCCCCGTGGCCATGCTGTGTGTTCCCTGAGGCCATGCTGTGTGTTCCCTGAGGCCATGCTGTGGATTCCCTGTGGCCATGCTCTGGGTTCCCTGTGGCCATGCTCAGTGTTCCCTCTGACCATGCGGAGGGTTCCCAGTGGCCATACTCTGGGTTCCCAATGGCCGTGCTGTGGGTTCCGTGCGGCCATGCTGTCTGTTCCCTACGGCCATGCAGTGGGTTCCCTGTGGCCATGCTGTGGGTTCCCTGTGGCCATGCTGTGGGTTCCCTGTGGCCATGCTGTGGGAACCCTGTGGCCATGCTGTGGGATCCCTGTGGCCATGCTGTGGGATCCCAGTGGCCACGCTGTGGGTTACCTATGGCCATACTCAGGGTTCCCTGTGGCTATACTCAGGGTTCACAGTGGTCATGCTGTGGATTCCCTGTGGCCATGCTGTGGGTTCCCTGTGGCCCTGCTCCGGGTTCCCTGTGGACATGCTGTGCATTCCCTGTGACCATGCTGTGTGTTCCCAGTGGACATGCTGTGGGTTCCCTGTGGACATGCTGTGGGTTCCCTGTGTCCATGCTGTGGGTTCCCTGTGTCCATGTTGTGTGTTCCCAATGGACATGCAATGGGTTCCCTGTGGCCATGCTGTGGGTTCCCTCTGGCCATGATGTGTGTTCCCTGTGGCCATGCTGTGGGTTCCCTGTGACAATGCTCACGGTTCCCTGTGGCCATGCTGTGGGTTCCGTGCGGCCATGCTGTCTGTTCCCTGTGGCCATGCTGTGTGTTCACTGTGGACATGCTGTGGTTTTCCTGTGGCCATGCTCAGGGATCCCTGTGGCCATACTGTGCTTTCCCTGTGGCTATGCTGTGGGTTCCCTGTGGCCATTCTGTGGGTTCCCTGTGGCCATGCTGTGGGTTCCCAGTGGCCATGCTGTGGGTTCCCTGTGGCCATGCTGTGGGTTCCCTGTGGCCATGCTGTGTGTTTCCTGTGGCCATGCTCAGGGCTCCCTGTGGCCATACTGTGGGATCCCTGTGGCCATGCTGTGGGATCCCAGTGGCCATGCTGTGGGTTCCGTGCGGCCATGCTGTCTGTTCCCTGTGGCCATGCTGTGTGTTCACTGTGGACATGCTGTGGTTTTCCTGTGGCCATGCTCAGGGATCCCTGTGGCCATACTGTGCTTTCCCTGTGGCCATGCTGTAGATTCCCTGTTGCCGTGCTGTGAGTTCCCTGCGGCCATGCAGTGGGTTCCCTGTGGCCATGCTGTGGGTTCCCTGTGGCCAGGCTGTGAGTTCCCTGTGACCATGCTGTGTGTTTCCTGTGGCCATGCTCAGGGTTCCCTGTGACCATGCTGTGGGTTTCCAGTGGACATGCTGTGGGTTCCCTGTGGCCATGCTCAGGGTTCCCTGTGGCCATGCTGTGTGTTCCCAGTGGACATGCTATGGGTTCCCTGTGTCCATGCTGGGGGTTTCCTCTGGCCATGCTGTGTGTTCCCTGTCGCCATGCTGTGTGTTCCCTGTGGCCGTGCTGTGTGTTCCCTGTGGCCGTGCTGTGGGTTCCCTGTGGCCATGCTGTGGGATCACTGTGGCCATGCTGTGGGTTCCCTGTGGCCATGCTCAGGGTTCCCTGTGACCATGCTGTGGGTTTCCAGTGGACATGCTGTGAGTTCCCTGGGCCATGCTGTGGGTTCCCTGTGGCCATGCTCAGGATTCCCTGTGGCCATGCTGTGTGTTCCCAGTGGACATGCTATGGGTTCCCTGTGTCCATGCTGGGGGTTCCCTGTGGCCATGCTGTGGGTTCCCTGTGGCCATGCTGTGGATTCCCTGTTGCCGTGCTGTGAGTTCCCTGCGGCCGTGCTATGGGTTCCCTGTGGCCGTGCTGTGGGTTCCTTGTGGCCATGCTGTGGGATCACTGTGGCCATGCTGTGGGTTCCCTGTGGCCATGCTCAGGGTTCCCAGTGGCCACGCTCAGGGTTCTCTGTGGCCATGCTGTGTGTTTCCTGTGGCCATGCTGTGGGTTCCCTGTGGCCATGCTGTGTGTTCCCTGTGGACATGCTGTGTGTTTCCTGTGGCCATGCTCAGGGCTCCCTGTGGCCATGCTGTGGGATCCCTGTGACCATGCTGTGGGATCCCAGTGGCCACGCTGTGGGTTACCTATGGCCATACTGTGGGTTCCCTGTGGCCATGCTGTGGGTTCCCTGTGGCCATGCTCAGGGTTCCCAATGGCCGTGCTGTGGGTTCCGTGCGGCCATGCTGTCTGTTCCCTACGGCCATGCAGTGGGTTCCCTGTGGCCATGCTGTGGGTTCCCTGTGGTCATGCTGTGGGTTCCCTGTGGCCATGCTGTGGGAACCCTGTGGCCATGCTGTGGGATCCCTGTGGCCATGCTGTGGGATCCCAGTGGCCACGCTGTGGGTTACCTATGGCCATACTCAGGGTTCCCTGTGGCTATACTCAGGGTTCACAGTGCTCATGCTGTGGATTCCCTGTGGCCATGCTGTGGGTTCCCTGTGGCCCTGCTCCGGGTTCCCTGTGGACATGCTGTGCATTCCCTGTGACCATGCTGTGTGTTCCCAGTGGACATGCTGTGGGTTCCCTGTGGACATGCTGTGGGTTCCCTGTGTCCATGCTGTGGGTTCCCTGTGTCCATGTTGTGTGTTCCCAATGGACATGCAATGGGTTCCCTGTGGCCATGCTGTGGGTTCCCTCTGGCCATGATGTGTGTTCCCTGTGGCCATGCTGTGGGTTCCCTGTGACAATGCTCACGGTTCCCTGTGGCCATGCTGTGGGTTCCGTGCGGCCATGCTGTCTGTTCCCTGTGGCCATGCTGTGTGTTCACTGTGGACATGCTGTGGTTTTCCTGTGGCCATGCTCAGGGATCCCTGTGGCCATACTGTGCTTTCCCTGTGGCTATGCTGTGGGTTCCCTGTGGCCATTCTGTGGGTTCCCTGTGGCCATGCTGTGGGTTCCCTGTGGCCATGCTGTGGGTTCCCTGTGGCCATGCTGTGTGTTTCCTGTGGCCATGCTCAGGGCTCCCTGTGGCCATACTGTGGGATCCCTGTGGCCATGCTGTGTGTTCCCTGTGGCCGTGCTGTGGGTTCCCTGTGACCATGCTGTGTGTTCCCTGTGGCCATGCTGTGGGATCCCTGTGGCCATGCTCAGGGTTCCCTGTGGCCATGCTCAGGGTTCCCTGTGGCCATGCTGTGGGTTCCCTGTGGCCATGCTGTAGATTCCCTGTTGCCGTGCTGTGAGTTCCCTGCGGCCATGCAGTGGGTTCCCTGTGGCCATGCTGTGGGTTCCCTGTGGCCAGGCTGTGGGTTCCCTGTGACCATGCTGTGTGTTTCCTGTGGCCATGCTCAGGGTTCCCTGTGACCATGCTGTGGGTTTCCAGTGGACATGCTGTGGGTTCCCTGTGGCCATGCTCAGGGTTCCCTGTGGCCATGCTGTGTGTTCCCTGTCGCCATGCTGTGTGTTCCCTGTGGCCGTGCTGTGTGTTCCCTGTGGCCGTGCTGTGGGTTCCCTGTGGCCATGCTGTGGGATCACTGTGGCCATGCTCAGGGTTCCCTGTGGCCATGCTCAGGGTTCCCTGTGGCCATGCTCTTGGTTCCCTGTGGCCATGCTCAGGGTTCCATGTGCCCATGCTGTGGGTTCCCTGTGGACATACTGTGGGTTCCCTGTGTCCTTGCTGTGGGTTCCGTGTGGCCATGCTGTATGTTCCCAGTGGCCATGCTGTGGGTTCCCTGTGGCCATGCTAAGGATTCCCTGTGTCCATGCTGTGGGTTTCCAGTGGACATTCTGTGCGTTCCCTGTTGCCGTGCTGTGAGTTTCCTGCGGCCATGCAGTTGGTTCCCTGTGGCCATGCTGTAGGTTCCCTCTGGCCATGCTGTGGGTTCCCTGTGGCCATGCTGTGTGTTCCCTGTGACCATGCTGTGGGTTCCCTGTGGCCATGCTGAGGGTTCCCTGTAGCCATGCTGTGTGTTTCCTGTGGCCATGCTCAGGGTTCCCTGTGACCATGCTGTGGGTTCCCTGAGGCCATGCTCAGGGCTCCCTGTGGCCATGCTGTGGGATCCCTGTGGCCATGCTGTGGGATCCCGGTGGCCACGCTGTGGGTTACCTATGGCCATACTGTGGGTTCCCTGTGGCCATGCTGTGGGTTCCCTGTGGCCATGCTCAGGGTTCCCAATGGCCGTGCTGTGGGTTCCGTGCGGCCATGCTGTCTGTTCCCTACGGCCATGCAGTGGGTTCCCTGTGGCCATGCTGTGGGTTCCCTGTGGCCATGCTGTGGGAACCCTGTGGCCATGCTGTGGGTTCCCTGTGGCCATGCTGTAGTTTCCCTGTGGCCATCCTATGACTTCACTGTGGCCATGCTCAGGGTTCCCTGTGGCTATACTCAGGGTTCACAGTGGTCATGCTGTGGATTCCCTGTGGCCATGCTGTGGGTTCCCTGTGGCCCTGCTCCGGGTTCCCTGTGGACATGCTGTGCATTCCCTGTGACCATGCTGTGTGTTCCCAGTGGACATGCTGTGGGTTCCCTGTGGACATGCTGTGGGTTCCCTGTGTCCATGCTGTGGGTTCCCTGTGTCCATGCTGTGTGTTCCCAATGGACATGCAATGGGTTCCCTGTGGCCATGCTGTGGGTTCCCTCTGGCCATGATGTGTGTTCCCTGTGGCCATGCTGTGGGTTCCCTGTGACAATGCTCACGGTTCCCTGTGGCCATGCTGTGGGTTCCGTGCGGCCATGCTGTCTGTTCCCTGTGGCCATGCTGTGTGTTCACTGTGGACATGCTGTGGTTTTCCTGTGGCCATGCTCAGGGATCCCTGTGGCCATACTGTGCTTTCCCTGTGGCTATGCTGTGGGTTCCCTGTGGCCATTCTGTGGGTTCCCTGTAGCCATGCTGTGGGTTCCCAGTGGCCATGCTGTGGGTTCCCTGTGGCCATGCTGTGGGTTCCCTGTGGCCATGCTGTGTGTTTCCTGTGGCCATTCGCAGGGCTCCCTGTGGCCATGCTGTGGGATCCCTGTGGCCATGCTGTGGGATCCCGGTGGCCATGCTGTGGGTTCCCTCTGGCCATGCTGTGGGTTCCCTGTGGCCATGCTCAGGGTTCCATGTGAGCATGCGGTGTGTTCCCTGTGGCCATGCTCAGGGTTCCCTGTGACCATGCTGTGTGTTCCCAGTGGCCATGCTCACGGTTCCGTGTGGCCATGCTGTGGGGTTCCTGTGGCCGTGCTCAGGTTTCCCTGTGGCCATGCTGTGGGTTCCCTGTGGCCATGCTCAGGGTTCCCTGTGGCCATGCTCAGGGTTCCCTGTGGGCATGCTGTGTGTTCCCTGTGGCCGTGCTGTGGGTTCCCTGTGGCCATGCTGTGTGTTCCCTTTGGCCATGCTGTGGGATCCCTGTGGCCATGCTCAGGGTTCCCTGTGGCCATGCTGTGGGTTCCCTGTGGCCATGCTGTAGATTCCCTGTTGCCGTGCTGTGAGTTCCCTGCGGCCATGCAGTGGGTTCCCTGTGGCCATGCTGTGTGTTCCCTGTGGCCAGGCTGTGGGTTCCCTGTGACCATGCTGTGTGTTTCCTGTGGCCATGCTCAGGGTTCCCTGTGACCATGCTGTGGGTTTCCAGTGGACATGCTGTGAGTTCCCTGGGCCATGCTGTGTGTTCCCAGTGGACATGCTATGGGTTCCCTGTGTCCATGCTGGGGGTTTCCTCTGGCCATGCTGTGTGTTCCCTGTCGCCATGCTGTGTGTTCCCTGTGGCCGTGCTGTGTGTTCCCTGTGGCCGTGCTGTGGGTTCCCTGTGGCTATGCTGTGGGATCACCGTGGCCATGCTGTGGGTTCCCTGTGGCCATGCTCAGGGTTCCCCGTGGCCATGCTCTGGGTTCCCTGTGGCCATGCTCAGGGTTCCATGTGCCCATGCTGTGGGTTCCCTGTGGACATGCTGTGGGTTCCCTAGTCCATGCTGTGGGTTCCGTGTGGCCATGCTGTATGTTCCCAGTGGCCATGCTGTGGGTTCCCTGTGGCCATGCTAAGGGTTCCCTGTGTCCATGCTGTGGGTTTCCAGTGGACATTCTGTGCGTTCCCTGTTGCCGTGCTGTGAGTTTCCTGCGGCCATGCAGTTGGTTCCCTGTGGCCATGCTGTGGGTTCCCTCTGGCCATGCTGTGGGTTCCCTGTGGCCATGCTGTGTGTTCCCTGTGGCCATGCTCAGTGTTCCCTGTGACCATGCTGTGGGTTCCCTGTGGCCATGCTGAGGGTTCCCTGTGGCCATGCTGTGTGTTTCCTGTGGCCATGCTCAGGGTTCCCTGTGACCATGCTGTGGGTTCCCTGAGGCCATGCTCAGGGTTCCCTGTGGCCATGCTGTGTGTGTTCCCAGTGGACATGCTGTGGGTTCCCTGTGACCATACTGTGGGAGTCCTGTGGCCGTACTCAGGGTTCCCTGTGACCATACTGTGGGTTCCCTGTGGCCGTGCTGTGGGTTCCCTTTGGCAATGCTGTGGGTTCCCTGTGGCCATGCTCAGGGTTCCCTGTGGCCATGCTGTGGGTTCCCTGTGACCATGCCCAGGGTTCCCTGTGGCCACGCTGTGGGATCCCTGTGGCCACGCTGTGGGTTCCCTGTGGCCGTGCTGTGGGCTCCCTGTGGCCATGCTCATGGTTCCCTGTGGCCATGTTCTGGGTTCCCTGTGGCCATGCTGTGGGATTCCTGTGGCCATGCTGTGGGTTCCCTGTAGCCATGTTGTCGGTCCCCTGTGGCCATGCTGTGGGTTCCCTGTGACCATGCACAGGGTTCCCTGTGACCATGCTCAGGGTTCCCTGTGGCCATGCTCAGGGTTCCCTGTGGCCATGCTGTGTGTTCCCAGTGGACATGCTGTGGGTTCCCTGTGGACATGCTGTAGGGTCCCTGTGGCCATGCTGTGGGATCCCTGTGGCCATGCTGTGGGTTCCCTGTGGCCGTGCTGTGAGTTTCCTGTGGCCACGCTGTGGGTTCCCTCTGGCGATGCTCAAGGTTCCCTGTGACCATGCTGTGTGTTCCCTGTGGCCATGCTGTGTGTTCCCTGTGGCCATGCTGTGGGTTCCCTGTGGCCATGCTGTGTGTTCCCTATGGCCATGCTGTGGGTTCCCTGTGGCCATGCTGAGGGTTCCCTGTGGCAATGCTGTAGGTTCCCTGTGGCCATGCTGTCGGTTCCCTGTGACCATGCTCAGGATTCCCTGTGGCCATGCTGTGGGCTCCCTGTGGCCATGCTCAGCGTGCCCTGTGGCCATACTCAGGGTTCCCTGTGGCCATGCTGTGGGTTCCCTGTGACCATGTTGTGGGTTCCCTGTGGCCATGCAGTGGGCTCCCTGTGGCCATGCTCAGGGTTCCCTGTGGCCATGCTGTGGGTTCCCTGTGACCATGCTGTGTGTTTCCTGTGGCCATGCTCAGGGTTCCCTGTGACCATGCTGTGGGTTTCCAGTGGACATGCTGTGGGTTCCCTGTGGCCATGCTCAGGGTTCCCTGTGGCCATGCTGTGTGTTCCCAGTGGACATGCTATGGGTTCCCTGTGTCCATGCTGGGGGTTTCCTCTGGCCATGCTGTGTGTTCCCTGTCGCCATGCTGTGTGTTCCCTGTGGCCGTGCTGTGTGTTCCCTGTGGCCGTGCTGTGTGTTCCCTGTGGCCGTGCTGTGGGTTCCCTGTGGCCATGCTGTGGGATCACTGTGGCCATGCTGTGGGTTCCCTGTGGCCATGCTCAGGGTTCCCTGTGGCCATGCTCTGGGTTCCCTGTGGCCATGCTCAGGGTTCCATGTGCCCATGCTGTGGGTTCCCTGTGGACATACTGTGGGTTCCCTGTGTCCTTGCTGTGGGTTCCGTGTGGCCATGCTGTATGTTCCCAGTGGCCATGCTGTGGGTTCCCTGTGGCCATGCTAAGGGTTCCCTGTGTCCATGCTGTGGGTTTCCAGTGGACATTCTGTGCGTTCCCTGTTGCCGTGCTGTGAGTTTCCTGCGGCCATGCAGTTGGTTCCCTGTGGCCATGCTGTAGGTTCCCTCTGGCCATGCTGTGGGTTCCCTGTGACCATGCTGTGTGTTCCCTGTGACCATGCTGTGGGTTCCCTGTGGCCATGCTGAGGGTTCCCTGTGGCCATGCTGTGTGTTTCCTGTGGCCATGCTCAGGGTTCCCTGTGACCATGCTGTGGGTTCCCTGAGGCCATGCTCAGGGCTCCCTGTGGCCATGCTGTGGGATCCCTGTGGCCATGCTGTGGGATCCCGGTGGCCACGCTGTGGGTTACCTATGGCCATACTGTGGGTTCCCTGTGGCCATGCTGTGGGTTCCCTGTGGCCATGCTCAGGGTTCCCAATGGCCGTGCTGTGGGTTCCGTGCGGCCATGCTGTCTGTTCCCTACGGCCATGCAGTGGGTTCCCTGTGGCCATGCTGTGGGTTCCCTGTGGCCATGCTGTGGGTTCCCTGTGGCCATGCTGTGGGAACCCTGTGGCCATGTTGTGGGTTCCCTGTGGCCATGCTGTAGTTTCCCTGTGGCCATCCTATGAGTTCACTGTGGCCATGCTCAGGGTTCCCTGTGGCTATACTCAGGGTTCACAGTGGTCATGCTGTGGATTCCCTGTGGCCATGCTGTGGGTTCCCTGTGGCCCTGCTCCGGGTTCCCTGTGGACATGCTGTGCATTCCCTGTGACCATGCTGTGTGTTCCCAGTGGACATGCTGTGGGTTCCCTGTGGACATGCTGTGGGTTCCCTGTGTCCATGCTGTGGGTTCCCTGTGTCCATGCTGTGTGTTCCCAATGGACATGCAATGGGTTCCCTGTGGCCATGCTGTGGGTTCCCTGTGACAATGCTCACGGTTCCCTGTGGCCATGCTGTGGGTTCCGTGCGGCCATGCTGTCTGTTCCCTGTGGCCATGCTGTGTGTTCCCTGTGGCCGTGCTGTGGGTTCCCTGTGGCCATGCTGTGTGTTCACTGTGGACATGCTGTGGCTTTCCTGTGGCCATGCTCAGGGATCCCTGTGGCCATACTGTGCTTTCCCTGTGGCTATGCTGTGGGTTCCCTGTGGCCATTCTGTGGGTTCCCTGTGGCCATGCTGTGGGTTCCCAGTGGCCATGCTGTGGGTTCCCTGTGGCCATGCTGTGGGTTCCCTGTGGCCATGCTGTGTGTTTCCTGTGGCCATTCGCAGGGCTCCCTGTGGCCATGCTGTGGGATCCCTGTGGCCATGCTGTGGGATCCCGGTGGCCACGCTGTGGGTTCCCTCTGGCCATGCTGTGGGTTCCCTGTGGCCATGCTCAGGGTTCCATGTGAGCATGCGGTGTGTTCCCTGTGGCCATGCTCAGGGTTCCCTGTGGCCATGCTCAGGGTTCCCTGTGGCCATGCTGTGGGGTTCCTGTGGCCGTGCTGTGGGTTCCCTGTGGCCATGCTGTGGGATCCCTGTGGCCATGCTGTGGGATCCCTGTGGCCATGCTGTGGGTTCCCTTTGGCCATGCTCAGGTTTCCCTGTGGCCATGCTGTGGGTTCCCTGTGGCCATGCTCAGGGTTCCCTGTGGGCATGCTGTGTGTTCCCTGTGGCCGTGCTGTGGGTTCCCTGTGGCCATGCTGTGGGTTCCCTTTGGCCATGCTGTGGGATCCCTGTGGCCATGCTCAGGGTTCCCTGTGGCCATGCTGTGGGTTCCCTGTGGCCATGCTGTAGATTCCCTGTTGCCGTGCTGTGAGTTCCCTGCGGCCATGCAGTGGGTTCCCTGTGGCCATGCTGTGGGTTCCCTGTGGCCATGCTCAGGGTTCCCTGTGACCATGCTGTGGGTTTCCAGTGGACATGCTGTGAGTTCCCTGGGCCATGCTGTGGGTTCCCTGTGGCCATGCTGTGTGTTCCCAGTGGACATGCTATGGGTTCCCTGTGTCCATGCTGGGGGTTTCCTCTGGCCATGCTGTGTGTTCCCTGTCGCCATGCTGTGTGTTCCCTGTGGCCGTGCTGTGTGTTCCCTGTGGCCGTGCTGTGGGTTCCCTGTGGCTATGCTGTGGGATCACTGTGGCCATGCTGTGGGTTCCCTGTGGCCATGCTCAGGGTTCCATGTGCCCATGCTGTGGGTTCCCTGTGGACATGCTGTGGGTTCCCTAGTCCATGCTGTGGGTTCCGTGTGGCCATGCTGTATGTTCCCAGTGGCCATGCTGTGGGTTCCCTGTGGCCATGCTAAGGGTTCCCTGTGTCCATGCTGTGGGTTTCCAGTGGACATTCTGTGCGTTCCCTGTTGCCGTGCTGTGAGTTTCCTGCGGCCATGCAGTTGGTTCCCTGTGGCCATGCTGTGGGTTCCCTCTGGCCATGCTGTGGGTTCCCTGTGGCCATGCTGTGTGTTCCCTGTGACCATGCACAGGGTTCCCTGTGACCATGCTCAGGGTTCCCTGTGGCCATGCTCAGGGTTCCCTGTGGCCATGCTGTGTGTTCCCAGTGGACATGCTGTGGGTTCCCTGTGGACATGCTGTAGGGTCCCTGTGGCCATGCTGTGGGATCCCTGTGGCCATGCTGTGGGTTCCCTGTGGCCGTGCTGTGAGTTTCCTGTGGCCACGCTGTGGGTTCCCTGTGACAATGCTCACGGTTCCCTGTGGCCATGCTGTGGGTTCCCTCTGGCGATGCTCAAGGTTCCCTGTGACCATGCTGTGTGTTCCCTGTGGCCATGCTGTGTGTTCCCTGTGGCCATGCTGTGGGTTCCCTGTGGCCATGCTGTGTGTTCCCTATGGCCATGCTGTGGGTTCCCTGTGGCCATGCTGAGGGTTCCCTGTGGCAATGCTGTAGGTTCCCTGTGGCCATGCTGTCGGTTCCCTGTGACCATGCTCAGGATTCCCTGTGGCCATGCTGTGGGCTCCCTGTGGCCATGCTCAGCGTGCCCTGTGGCCATGCTGTGGGTTCCCTGTGACCATGTTGTGGGTTCCCTGTGGCCATGCAGTGGGCTCCCTGTGGCCATGCTCAGGGTTCCCTGTGGCCATGCTGTGGGTTCCCTGTGGCCATGCTGTGGGTTCCCTGTGGCCATGCTGAGGGTTCCCTGTGGCAATGCTGTAGGTTCCCTGTGGCCATGCTGTCGGTTCCCTGTGACCATGCTCAGGATTCCCTGTGGCCATGCTGTGGGCTCCCTGTGGCCATGCTCAGCGTGCCCTGTGGCCATACTCAGGGTTCCCTGTGGCCATGCTGTGGGTTCCCTGTGACCATGTTGTGGGTTCCCTGTGGCCATGCAGTGGGCTCCCTGTGGCCATGCTCAGGGTTCCCTGTGGCCATGCTGTGGGTTCCCTGTGACCATGCTGTGTGTTTCCTGTGGCCATGCTCAGGGTTCCCTGTGACCATGCTGTGGGTTTCCAGTGGACATGCTGTGGGTTCCCTGTGGCCATGCTCAGGGTTCCCTGTGGCCATGCTGTGTGTTCCCAGTGGACATGCTATGGGTTCCCTGTGTCCATGCTGGGGGTTTCCTCTGGCCATGCTGTGTGTTCCCTGTCGCCATGCTGTGTGTTCCCTGTGGCCGTGCTGTGTGTTCCCTGTGGCCGTGCTGTGTGTTCCCTGTGGCCGTGCTGTGGGTTCCCTGTGGCCATGCTGTGGGATCACTGTGGCCATGCTGTGGGTTCCCTGTGGCCATGCTCAGGGTTCCCTGTGGCCATGCTCTGGGTTCCCTGTGGCCATGCTCAGGGTTCCATGTGCCCATGCTGTGGGTTCCCTGTGGACATACTGTGGGTTCCCTGTGTCCTTGCTGTGGGTTCCGTGTGGCCATGCTGTATGTTCCCAGTGGCCATGCTGTGGGTTCCCTGTGGCCATGCTGTGGGTTCCCTGTGGCCATGCTGTGTGTTTCCTGTGGCCATTCGCAGGGCTCCCTGTGGCCATGCTGTGGGATCCCTGTGGCCATGCTGTGGGATCCCGGTGGCCATGCTGTGGGTTCCCTCTGGCCATGCTGTGGGTTCCCTGTGGCCATGCTCAGGGTTCCATGTGAGCATGCGGTGTGTTCCCTGTGGCCATGCTCAGGGTTCCCTGTGGCCATGCTCAGGGTTCCCTGTGGCCATGCTGTGTGTTCCCAGTGGCCACGCTCACGGTTCCCTGTGGCCGTGCTGTGGGATCCCTGTGGCCATGCTGTGGGTTCCCTGTGGCCA
Source organism: Hemiscyllium ocellatum (assembly GCF_020745735.1). Lineage (NCBI taxonomy): Eukaryota > Metazoa > Chordata > Chondrichthyes > Orectolobiformes > Hemiscylliidae > Hemiscyllium > Hemiscyllium ocellatum. The sequence goes on along the minus strand of NC_083401.1, from coordinate 3,638,630 downwards.
TGCTCAGGTTTCCCTGTGGCCATGCTGTGGGTTCCCTGTGGCCATGCTCAGGGTTCCCTGTGGGCATGCTGTGTGTTCCCTGTGGCCGTGCTGTGGGTTCCCTGTGGCCATGCTGTGGGTTCCCTTTGGCCATGCTGTGGGATCCCTGTGGCCATGCTCAGGGTTCCCTGTGGCCATGCTGTGGGTTCCCTGTGGCCATGCTGTAGATTCCCTGTTGCCGTGCTGTGAGTTCCCTGCGGCCATGCTGTGGGTTCCCTGTGGCCATGCTCAGGGTTCCCTGTGACCATGCTGTGGGTTTCCAGTGGACATGCTGTGAGTTCCCTGGGCCATGCTGTGGGTTCCCTGTGGCCATGCTGTGTGTTCCCAGTGGACATGCTATGGGTTCCCTGTGTCCATGCTGGGGGTTTCCTCTGGCCATGCTGTGTGTTCCCTGTCGCCATGCTGTGTGTTCCCTGTGGCCGTGCTGTGTGTTCCCTGTGGCCGTGCTGTGGGTTCCCTGTGGCTATGCTGTGGGATCACTGTGGCCATGCTGTGGGTTCCCTGTGGCCATGCTCAGGGTTCCATGTGCCCATGCTGTGGGTTCCCTGTGGACATGCTGTGGGTTCCCTAGTCCATGCTGTGGGTTCCGTGTGGCCATGCTGTATGTTCCCAGTGGCCATGCTGTGGGTTCCCTGTGGCCATGCTAAGGGTTCCCTGTGTCCATGCTGTGGGTTTCCAGTGGACATTCTGTGCGTTCCCTGTTGCCGTGCTGTGAGTTTCCTGCGGCCATGCAGTTGGTTCCCTGTGGCCATGCTGTGGGTTCCCTCTGGCCATGCTGTGGGTTCCCTGTGGCCATGCTGTGTGTTCCCTGTGACCATGCACAGGGTTCCCTGTGACCATGCTCAGGGTTCCCTGTGGCCATGCTCAGGGTTCCCTGTGGCCATGCTGTGTGTTCCCAGTGGACATGCTGTGGGTTCCCTGTGGACATGCTGTAGGGTCCCTGTGGCCATGCTGTGGGATCCCTGTGGCCATGCTGTGGGTTCCCTGTGGCCGTGCTGTGAGTTTCCTGTGGCCACGCTGTGGGTTCCCTGTGACAATGCTCACGGTTCCCTGTGGCCATGCTGTGGGTTCCCTCTGGCGATGCTCAAGGTTCCCTGTGACCATGCTGTGTGTTCCCTGTGGCCATGCTGTGTGTTCCCTGTGGCCATGCTGTGGGTTCCCTGTGGCCATGCTGTGTGTTCCCTATGGCCATGCTGTGGGTTCCCTGTGGCCATGCTGAGGGTTCCCTGTGGCAATGCTGTAGGTTCCCTGTGGCCATGCTGTCGGTTCCCTGTGACCATGCTCAGGATTCCCTGTGGCCATGCTGTGGGCTCCCTGTGGCCATGCTCAGCGTGCCCTGTGGCCATGCTGTGGGTTCCCTGTGACCATGTTGTGGGTTCCCTGTGGCCATGCAGTGGGCTCCCTGTGGCCATGCTCAGGGTTCCCTGTGGCCATGCTGTGGGTTCCCTGTGGCCATGCTGTGGGTTCCCTGTGGCCATGCTGAGGGTTCCCTGTGGCAATGCTGTAGGTTCCCTGTGGCCATGCTGTCGGTTCCCTGTGACCATGCTCAGGATTCCCTGTGGCCATGCTGTGGGCTCCCTGTGGCCATGCTCAGCGTGCCCTGTGGCCATACTCAGGGTTCCCTGTGGCCATGCTGTGGGTTCCCTGTGACCATGTTGTGGGTTCCCTGTGGCCATGCAGTGGGCTCCCTGTGGCCATGCTCAGGGTTCCCTGTGGCCATGCTGTGGGTTCCCTGTGACCATGCTGTGTGTTTCCTGTGGCCATGCTCAGGGTTCCCTGTGACCATGCTGTGGGTTTCCAGTGGACATGCTGTGGGTTCCCTGTGGCCATGCTCAGGGTTCCCTGTGGCCATGCTGTGTGTTCCCAGTGGACATGCTATGGGTTCCCTGTGTCCATGCTGGGGGTTTCCTCTGGCCATGCTGTGTGTTCCCTGTCGCCATGCTGTGTGTTCCCTGTGGCCGTGCTGTGTGTTCCCTGTGGCCGTGCTGTGTGTTCCCTGTGGCCGTGCTGTGGGTTCCCTGTGGCCATGCTGTGGGATCACTGTGGCCATGCTGTGGGTTCCCTGTGGCCATGCTCAGGGTTCCCTGTGGCCATGCTCTGGGTTCCCTGTGGCCATGCTCAGGGTTCCATGTGCCCATGCTGTGGGTTCCCTGTGGACATACTGTGGGTTCCCTGTGTCCTTGCTGTGGGTTCCGTGTGGCCATGCTGTATGTTCCCAGTGGCCATGCTGTGGGTTCCCTGTGGCCATGCTGTGGGTTCCCTGTGGCCATGCTGTGTGTTTCCTGTGGCCATTCGCAGGGCTCCCTGTGGCCATGCTGTGGGATCCCTGTGGCCATGCTGTGGGATCCCGGTGGCCATGCTGTGGGTTCCCTCTGGCCATGCTGTGGGTTCCCTGTGGCCATGCTCAGGGTTCCATGTGAGCATGCGGTGTGTTCCCTGTGGCCATGCTCAGGGTTCCCTGTGGCCATGCTCAGGGTTCCGTGTGGCCATGCTGTGTGTTCCCAGTGGCCACGCTCACGGTTCCCTGTGGCCATGCTCAGGGTTCCCTGTGGCCATGCTCAGGGTTCCCTGTGGCCATGCTGTGTGTTCCCTGTGGCCATGCTGTGGGGTTCCTGTGGCCGTGCTGTGGGTTCCCTGTGGCCATGCTCAGGTTTCCCTGTGGCCATGCTGTGGGTTCCCTGTGGCCATGCTCAGGGTTCCCTGTGGGCATGCTGTGTGTTCCCTGTGGCCGTGCTGTGGGTTCCCTGTGGCCATGCTGTGGGTTCCCTTTGGCCATGCTGTGGGATCCCTGTGGCCATGCTCAGGGTTCCCTGTGGCCATGCTGTGGGTTCCCTGTGGCCATGCTGTAGATTCCCTGTTGCCGTGCTGTGAGTTCCCTGCGGCCATGCAGTGGGTTCCCTGTGGCCATGCTGTGGGTTCCCTGTGGCCATGCTCAGGGTTCCCTGTGACCATGCTGTGGGTTTCCAGTGGACATGCTGTGAGTTCCCTGGGCCATGCTGTGGGTTCCCTGTGTCCATGCTGGGGGTTTCCTCTGGCCATGCTGTGTGTTCCCTGTCGCCATGCTGTGTGTTCCCTGTGGCCGTGCTGTGTGTTCCCTGTGGCCGTGCTGTGGGTTCCCTGTGGCTATGCTGTGGGATCACTGTGGCCATGCTGTGGGTTCCCTGTGGCCATGCTCAGGGTTCCCTGTGACCACGCTCACAGTTCCCTGTGACCACGCTCATAGTTCCCTGTGGCATGCTCAGGATTCCCTGTGGCCATGCTCAGAGTTCCCTGTGGCCGTGCTGTGGGTTCCCTATGACCATGCTGTGGGTTCCTTATGGCCATGCTCAGGGTTCCCTGTGGCCATGCTGTGGGGTTCCTGTGGCCGTGCTGTGGGTTCCCTGTGGCCATGCTGTGGGATCCCTGTGGCCATGCTGTGGGATCCCTGTGGCCATGCTGTGGGTTCCCTTTGGCCATGCTGTGGGTTCCCTGTGGCCATGCTGTGGGTTCCCTGTGGCCATGCTCAGGGTTCCCTGTGGGCATGCTGTGTGTTCCCTGTGGCCGTGCTGTGGGTTCCCTGTGGCCATGCTGTGGGTTCCCTTTGGCCATGCTGTGGGATCCCTGTGGCCATGCTCAGGGTTCCCTGTGGCCATGCTGTGGGTTCCCTGTGGCCATGCTGTAGATTCCCTGTTGCCGTGCTGTGAGTTCCCTGCGGCCATGCAGTGGGTTCCCTGTGGCCATGCTGTGGGTTCCCTGTGGCCATGCTCAGGGTTCCCTGTGACCATGCTGTGGGTTTCCAGTGGACATGCTGTGAGTTCCCTGGGCCATGCTGTGGGTTCCCTGTGGCCATGCTGTGTGTTCCCAGTGGACATGCTATGGGTTCCCTGTGTCCATGCTGGGGGTTTCCTCTGGCCATGCTGTGTGTTCCCTGTCGCCATGCTGTGTGTTCCCTGTGGCCGTGCTGTGTGTTCCCTGTGGCCGTGCTGTGGGTTCCCTGTGGCTATGCTGTGGGATCACTGTGGCCATGCTGTGGGTTCCCTGTGGCCATGCTCAGGGTTCCATGTGCCCATGCTGTGGGTTCCCTGTGGACATGCTGTGGGTTCCCTAGTCCATGCTGTGGGTTCCGTGTGGCCATGCTGTATGTTCCCAGTGGCCATGCTGTGGGTTCCCTGTGGCCATGCTAAGGGTTCCCTGTGTCCATGCTGTGGGTTTCCAGTGGACATTCTGTGCGTTCCCTGTTGCCGTGCTGTGAGTTTCCTGCGGCCATGCAGTTGGTTCCCTGTGGCCATGCTGTGGGTTCCCTCTGGCCATGCTGTGGGTTCCCTGTGGCCATGCTGTGTGTTCCCTGTGACCATGCACAGGGTTCCCTGTGACCATGCTCAGGGTTCCCTGTGGCCATGCTCAGGGTTCCCTGTGGCCATGCTGTGTGTTCCCAGTGGACATGCTGTGGGTTCCCTGTGGACATGCTGTAGGGTCCCTGTGGCCATGCTGTGGGATCCCTGTGGCCATGCTGTGGGTTCCCTGTGGCCGTGCTGTGAGTTTCCTGTGGCCACGCTGTGGGTTCCCTGTGACAATGCTCACGGTTCCCTGTGGCCATGCTGTGGGTTCCCTCTGGCGATGCTCAAGGTTCCCTGTGACCATGCTGTGTGTTCCCTGTGGCCATGCTGTGTGTTCCCTGTGGCCATGCTGTGGGTTCCCTGTGGCCATGCTGTGTGTTCCCTATGGCCATGCTGTGGGTTCCCTGTGGCCATGCTGAGGGTTCCCTGTGGCAATGCTGTAGGTTCCCTGTGGCCATGCTGTCGGTTCCCTGTGACCATGCTCAGGATTCCCTGTGGCCATGCTGTGGGCTCCCTGTGGCCATGCTCAGCGTGCCCTGTGGCCATGCTGTGGGTTCCCTGTGACCATGTTGTGGGTTCCCTGTGGCCATGCAGTGGGCTCCCTGTGGCCATGCTCAGGGTTCCCTGTGGCCATGCTGTGGGTTCCCTGTGGCCATGCTGTGGGTTCCCTGTGGCCATGCTGAGGGTTCCCTGTGGCAATGCTGTAGGTTCCCTGTGGCCATGCTGTCGGTTCCCTGTGACCATGCTCAGGATTCCCTGTGGCCATGCTGTGGGCTCCCTGTGGCCATGCTCAGCGTGCCCTGTGGCCATACTCAGGGTTCCCTGTGGCCATGCTGTGGGTTCCCTGTGACCATGTTGTGGGTTCCCTGTGGCCATGCAGTGGGCTCCCTGTGGCCATGCTCAGGGTTCCCTGTGGCCATGCTGTGGGTTCCCTGTGACCATGCTGTGTGTTTCCTGTGGCCATGCTCAGGGTTCCCTGTGACCATGCTGTGGGTTTCCAGTGGACATGCTGTGGGTTCCCTGTGGCCATGCTCAGGGTTCCCTGTGGCCATGCTGTGTGTTCCCAGTGGACATGCTATGGGTTCCCTGTGTCCATGCTGGGGGTTTCCTCTGGCCATGCTGTGTGTTCCCTGTCGCCATGCTGTGTGTTCCCTGTGGCCGTGCTGTGTGTTCCCTGTGGCCGTGCTGTGTGTTCCCTGTGGCCGTGCTGTGGGTTCCCTGTGGCCATGCTGTGGGATCACTGTGGCCATGCTGTGGGTTCCCTGTGGCCATGCTCAGGGTTCCCTGTGGCCATGCTCTGGGTTCCCTGTGGCCATGCTCAGGGTTCCATGTGCCCATGCTGTGGGTTCCCTGTGGACATACTGTGGGTTCCCTGTGTCCTTGCTGTGGGTTCCGTGTGGCCATGCTGTATGTTCCCAGTGGCCATGCTGTGGGTTCCCTGTGGCCATGCTGTGGGTTCCCTGTGGCCATGCTGTGTGTTTCCTGTGGCCATTCGCAGGGCTCCCTGTGGCCATGCTGTGGGATCCCTGTGGCCATGCTGTGGGATCCCGGTGGCCATGCTGTGGGTTCCCTCTGGCCATGCTGTGGGTTCCCTGTGGCCATGCTCAGGGTTCCATGTGAGCATGCGGTGTGTTCCCTGTGGCCATGCTCAGGGTTCCCTGTGGCCATGCTCAGGGTTCCCTGTGGCCATGCTGTGTGTTCCCAGTGGCCACGCTCACGGTTCCCTGTGGCCGTGCTGTGGGATCCCTGTGGCCATGCTGTGGGTTCCCTGTGGCCATGCTCAGGTTTCCCTGTGGCCATGCTGTGGGTTCCCTGTGGCCATGCTCAGGGTTCCCTGTGGGCATGCTGTGTGTTCCCTGTGGCCGTGCTGTGGGTTCCCTGTGGCCATGCTGTGGGTTCCCTTTGGCCATGCTGTGGGATCCCTGTGGCCATGCTCAGGGTTCCCTGTGGCCATGCTGTGGGTTCCCTGTGGCCATGCTGTAGATTCCCTGTTGCCGTGCTGTGAGTTCCCTGCGGCCATGCTGTGGGTTCCCTGTGGCCATGCTCAGGGTTCCCTGTGACCATGCTGTGGGTTTCCAGTGGACATGCTGTGAGTTCCCTGGGCCATGCTGTGGGTTCCCTGTGGCCATGCTGTGTGTTCCCAGTGGACATGCTATGGGTTCCCTGTGTCCATGCTGGGGGTTTCCTCTGGCCATGCTGTGTGTTCCCTGTCGCCATGCTGTGTGTTCCCTGTGGCCGTGCTGTGTGTTCCCTGTGGCCGTGCTGTGGGTTCCCTGTGGCTATGCTGTGGGATCACTGTGGCCATGCTGTGGGTTCCCTGTGGCCATGCTCAGGGTTCCATGTGCCCATGCTGTGGGTTCCCTGTGGACATGCTGTGGGTTCCCTAGTCCATGCTGTGGGTTCCGTGTGGCCATGCTGTATGTTCCCAGTGGCCATGCTGTGGGTTCCCTGTGGCCATGCTAAGGGTTCCCTGTGTCCATGCTGTGGGTTTCCAGTGGACATTCTGTGCGTTCCCTGTTGCCGTGCTGTGAGTTTCCTGCGGCCATGCAGTTGGTTCCCTGTGGCCATGCTGTGGGTTCCCTCTGGCCATGCTGTGGGTTCCCTGTGGCCATGCTGTGTGTTCCCTGTGACCATGCACAGGGTTCCCTGTGACCATGCTCAGGGTTCCCTGTGGCCATGCTCAGGGTTCCCTGTGGCCATGCTGTGTGTTCCCAGTGGACATGCTGTGGGTTCCCTGTGGACATGCTGTAGGGTCCCTGTGGCCATGCTGTGGGATCCCTGTGGCCATGCTGTGGGTTCCCTGTGGCCGTGCTGTGAGTTTCCTGTGGCCACGCTGTGGGTTCCCTGTGACAATGCTCACGGTTCCCTGTGGCCATGCTGTGGGTTCCCTCTGGCGATGCTCAAGGTTCCCTGTGACCATGCTGTGTGTTCCCTGTGGCCATGCTGTGTGTTCCCTGTGGCCATGCTGTGGGTTCCCTGTGGCCATGCTGTGTGTTCCCTATGGCCATGCTGTGGGTTCCCTGTGGCCATGCTGAGGGTTCCCTGTGGCAATGCTGTAGGTTCCCTGTGGCCATGCTGTCGGTTCCCTGTGACCATGCTCAGGATTCCCTGTGGCCATGCTGTGGGCTCCCTGTGGCCATGCTCAGCGTGCCCTGTGGCCATGCTGTGGGTTCCCTGTGACCATGTTGTGGGTTCCCTGTGGCCATGCAGTGGGCTCCCTGTGGCCATGCTCAGGGTTCCCTGTGGCCATGCTGTGGGTTCCCTGTGGCCATGCTGTGGGTTCCCTGTGGCCATGCTGAGGGTTCCCTGTGGCAATGCTGTAGGTTCCCTGTGGCCATGCTGTCGGTTCCCTGTGACCATGCTCAGGATTCCCTGTGGCCATGCTGTGGGCTCCCTGTGGCCATGCTCAGCGTGCCCTGTGGCCATACTCAGGGTTCCCTGTGGCCATGCTGTGGGTTCCCTGTGACCATGTTGTGGGTTCCCTGTGGCCATGCAGTGGGCTCCCTGTGGCCATGCTCAGGGTTCCCTGTGGCCATGCTGTGGGTTCCCTGTGACCATGCTGTGTGTTTCCTGTGGCCATGCTCAGGGTTCCCTGTGACCATGCTGTGGGTTTCCAGTGGACATGCTGTGGGTTCCCTGTGGCCATGCTCAGGGTTCCCTGTGGCCATGCTGTGTGTTCCCAGTGGACATGCTATGGGTTCCCTGTGTCCATGCTGGGGGTTTCCTCTGGCCATGCTGTGTGTTCCCTGTCGCCATGCTGTGTGTTCCCTGTGGCCGTGCTGTGTGTTCCCTGTGGCCGTGCTGTGTGTTCCCTGTGGCCGTGCTGTGGGTTCCCTGTGGCCATGCTGTGGGATCACTGTGGCCATGCTGTGGGTTCCCTGTGGCCATGCTCAGGGTTCCCTGTGGCCATGCTCTGGGTTCCCTGTGGCCATGCTCAGGGTTCCATGTGCCCATGCTGTGGGTTCCCTGTGGACATACTGTGGGTTCCCTGTGTCCTTGCTGTGGGTTCCGTGTGGCCATGCTGTATGTTCCCAGTGGCCATGCTGTGGGTTCCCTGTGGCCATGCTGTGGGTTCCCTGTGGCCATGCTGTGTGTTTCCTGTGGCCATTCGCAGGGCTCCCTGTGGCCATGCTGTGGGATCCCTGTGGCCATGCTGTGGGATCCCGGTGGCCACGCTGTGGGTTCCCTCTGGCCATGCTGTGGGTTCCCTGTGGCCATGCTCAGGGTTCCATGTGAGCATGCGGTGTGTTCCCTGTGGCCATGCTCAGGGTTCCCTGTGGCCATGCTCAGGGTTCCGTGTGGCCATGCTGTGTGTTCCCAGTGGCCACGCTCACGGTTCCCTGTGGCCATGCTCAGGGTTCCCTGTGGCCATGCTCAGGGTTCCCTGTGGCCATGCTGTGTGTTCCCTGTGGCCATGCTGTGGGGTTCCTGTGGCCGTGCTGTGGGTTCCCTGTGGCCATGCTCAGGTTTCCCTGTGGCCATGCTGTGGGTTCCCTGTGGCCATGCTCAGGGTTCCCTGTGGGCATGCTGTGTGTTCCCTGTGGCCGTGCTGTGGGTTCCCTGTGGCCATGCTGTGGGTTCCCTTTGGCCATGCTGTGGGTTCCCTGTGGCCATGCTCAGGGTTCCCTGTGGCCATGCTGTGGGTTCCCTGTGGCCATGCTGTAGATTCCCTGTTGCCGTGCTGTGAGTTCCCTGCGGCCATGCAGTGGGTTCCCTGTGGCCATGCTGTGGGTTCCCTGTGGCCATGCTCAGGGTTCCCTGTGACCATGCTGTGGGTTTCCAGTGGACATGCTGTGAGTTCCCTGGGCCATGCTGTGGGTTCCCTGTGTCCATGCTGGGGGTTTCCTCTGGCCATGCTGTGTGTTCCCTGTCGCCATGCTGTGTGTTCCCTGTGGCCGTGCTGTGTGTTCCCTGTGGCCGTGCTGTGGGTTCCCTGTGGCTATGCTGTGGGATCACTGTGGCCATGCTGTGGGTTCCCTGTGGCCATGCTCAGGGTTCCCTGTGACCACGCTCACAGTTCCCTGTGACCACGCTCATAGTTCCCTGTGGCATGCTCAGGATTCCCTGTGGCCATGCTCAGAGTTCCCTGTGGCCGTGCTGTGGGTTCCCTATGACCATGCTGTGGGTTCCTTATGGCCATGCTCAGGGTTCCCTGTGACCATGCTCATATTTCCCTGTGGCCATGCTCAGGATTCCCTGTGGCCATGCTCAGTATTCCCTGTGGCCATGCTGTGGGTTCCCTGTGGCCATACTCAGGGTTCCCTGTGGCCATGCTGTGGGTTCCCTGTGACCATGTTGTGGGTTCCCTGTGGCCATGCAGTGGGCTCCCTGTGGCCATGCTCAGGGTTCCCTGTGGCCATGCTGTGGGATCACTGTGGCCATGCTGTGGGTTCCCTGTGGCCATGCTGTGGGTTCCCTGTGACCACGCTCACAGTTCCCTGTGACCACGCTCATAGTTCCCTGTGGCATGCTCAGGATTCCCTGTGGCCATGCTCAGAGTTCCCTGTGGCCGTGCTGTGGGTTCCCTATGACCATGCTGTGGGTTCCTTATGGCCATGCTCAGGGTTCCCTGTGACCATGCTCATATTTCCCTGTGGCCATGCTCAGGATTCCCTGTGGCCATGCTCAGTATTCCCTGTGGCCATGCTGTGGGTTCCCTGTGGCCATTCTGTGTGTTCCCTGTGGTCATTCTACACTGTACGGAGTATACGATTTATCTTCAGCTTTATACATGGTGTCCTTGCAGACACAGTTGAACTTTGACCTGTAGCGAAGCCTGGGAATGTGGGTGATTTGCAGCATGTCCAACAAAACTGAGAGTACCTAACACTTGAGCACCTTGGTTTTACTCATAGTGGTGGTGGAGCAGTGTTTCCATCTGCCCACTTTCTGCCACACCTTGACAATATGCTCCTCCCATGTTTCAATGGACATTCCCTGGCCACTCCAAACCAAATACCAGCACGATCAGGTCACCTGATGTGTTGGTCAAGGAAGAAATTATTGATCAGCCCAGTTCCCAAGGAATATAGTTCCCCTGGGCCAGATGGGATTTATCCAATGATTGTCTGGGAAGCAAGAGAGGAGATGACGGAACCTTTGGTCTTCATCTTTGAGTCATCATTGTTTATAGGTTTAGTACCAGAGGACTGGAGGATTGCAAATGTTGTGCCCTTGTTCAAGAATGGCAGTAGAGATGATCCAGGTAATTATAGACCAGTGGTCCTAACATTTGTTGTAGGACAAGGATTATAAGAGATAGGATTTATAATCATTCAGCAACCAACAATTTGCTTGGAGATAATCAACATGGTTTCGTCAAGGGCAGGTTGGGTCTCATAAACCTCACTGAGTTTCTTGAAAAGATGGCCAAGCATGTGGATAAGATTCCACATGGTAGGCTTTTGGAGAAAATGCGGAGGCATGGAATTGAGGGTGATTTAGCAGTTTGGATTAGAAATTGGCTTTCTGTAAGAAGGCAGCAAGTGGTGGTTGATGGAAAATATTCAGCCTGGAGTTCAGTTACTGGTGGTGTGCCATAAGGATCAGTTTTGGGACCATTGCTGTTAGTCATTTTTATAAATGACTTGGACGCAGGCATAGGTGGATGGGTTAATAAATTTGCAGATGACACTAAAGTCGGTAGAGTGGGGGACAGCATGGAAGAATGTTGCAGAGAGACTTGAATAAACTGCAGAATTGGGCTGAGGTAGCAAGTGGAGTTCAATGCAGCTAAATGTGAGGTGATTCACTTTGGGAAGAATAACAGGAAGGCAGAATACTGGGTCAATGGAAAGACATTTGGCAGTGTGGATGTGCGCGGAATATTGGAGTCCATGTACATAGATCCCTGAAGGTTGCCACCAAGGTCGATGGTGCTGTTAAGAAGGCATATAAAGAACAAAGAAAATTTACAGCCCAGGAACAGATCCTTCGGCCCTGCAAGCCTGAGCCGATCCAAATGTACTGTCGAAACCTGTTGCCCAACTCCTAAGCATCTGTATCCCCACCTACACGTCATTGATTCCTTCTCCCTGGGAAAAAGCTTGTCTCTATCCACCCTGTTTATACCCTTCATGATTTTGTAAACCTAAATCAGGTCCCCCCTTCAATCTCCTTTTTTCTAATGAAAACAATCCTAACCTACTCAACCTCTCTTCATAGCTAGCACCTTCCATAACAGGCAATATCTTCGTAAACCTTCTCTGCACCCTCTCCAAAGCGTCCACATTCTATTGGTAATGTGGCGACCAGAACTGTAACAGTATTCAAAATGCGGCCGAACCAATGTCTTGTACAATTTTAACATGACCTGCCAGCTCTTATACTCAATACCCTGTCCAATGAAGACAAGCACACCATATGCCTTCTTGACCACTCTTTCCACCTGTGCAGCAACCTTCAGGGTACAATGGACCTGCACTCCCAGATCTCTCTGCTCATCAACTTTTCCCAAGGCTCTTCATTTCATTGTATAATTCGCTCGAGAATTAGACTTTCCTAAATACATCACCTCACATTTGACTGGATTGAACTCAATCCGCCACTTTTCCACCCAACTCTCCAGCCTATCTATATCCTCCTGTATTCCCTGACAGTCCCTTATGCTTTCTGCTACTCCACCAATCTTTAAGTCATCTGCAAACTTGCTGTTCATACCAACAGTGCCCTCTTCCAGATCATTTATGTATATCACAACAACAGTAACCCCAACACTGACCCCTGTGGAACACCACTGGTCACCTTTCTCCATTTCGAGATAATCCCCTCAACTGCTACTCCCTGTCTTCTGTTGCTCAACCAGTTATTTATCCATCTAGGCTAGAACATCCTGCACACCATGTGACTGCACGTTCTCTATCAATTTACCATGGGGAAATTTATCAAACTCCTTACTAAAGTCCATGTATATGCATACGGTCCCTTTATAAGTTTGTTCAGTAGAGGGATTGAGTTCCGGAACTGTGATGTCATGCTGCAACTGTACAAAATGCTAGTGGGGCCTCACTTGGAGTATTGTGTACAGTTCTGATTGGCATATTTCGAGAAGGAATTGGAAGCATTGGAAAAAGTGCAGAGGACATTGACCAGGATGTTGCCTGGTCTGGAGGGAAGGTCTTATGAGGAACGGCTGAGGGACTTGGGTCTCATCGGAGAGCTAAGAGGGGAGTTAATAGAGGCACACAAGATGATCAGAGATTAGATAGGGTAGACAGTGAGAGACTTTTTCCTAGGAAGATGACGTCATCTTGTACGAGGGGGCATAGCTGAGGGGTGATAGATTTAAGACAGATGTTAGAGGCAGGTTTACGGGCGGCACGGTGGCACAGTGGTCAGCACTGCTGCCTCACAGTGCCAGAGACATGGGTTCAATCCCCACCTCAGGTGACTCTCTGTGTGGAGTTTGCACATTCTCCCCGTGTCTGCATGGGTTTCCTCCGGGTGCTCTGGTTTCCTTCCACAATCCAAAAACAAAATGTGCAGGTTAGGTGAATTTGCCCGTAGTGTTAGGTGAAGGGGTAAATGTAGGGGTATGGGTCTTGGCGGGTTGTGCTACGGCGGGTTGGTGTGGACTTGTTGGGCCGCAGGGCCTGTTCCACACTGTCAGTAATCTAATCAGGTTCTTTACTCAGACAGTAGTAAGGGCGTGGAATATCCTGCCTGCCAAAGCAGTTAACTCAGCCACTTTTGCAGTATTTAAACACTGCTTGGATAAGCAAATAGATGATGATGGGATAGTCTAAAGGGATGGGCTTAGATTAGTTTAAAGTGACTACAGAGAGTTAGGCTGGAAGCTGAACAGCAGGACGAGTAGAGCAGTGATCTCGGGTTTGCTACCGGTGCCACGAGATAGTGAGGTGAAGAACAGTCAGCAAATGCAGTATAACATGTGGCTGTGAGGCTGGTGCAGGAGGACGGGCTTCAGATACTTAGACCATTGGGATATATTCTGGGGCAAGATGGGACCTGTACATGAAGGACGGGTTGCACCTGAACTGAAAGGCACAAATGTCCTGGGTGGGAGATTTGCTCGTGTGGTTCGGGAGGGTTTAAACTAGTTTGGCAAGGGGTTGGGAGTCAGAGCCACATATCTGAGAGGGGGGCAGTTGCAGATGGAACAGTGACAGGGTGCAGTGAATTTATCGGGAAGGTTTCTGACTTAATAAAACAAAAGGATTGGTTAAAGTGTGTCTGCTGTAATGCAAGGAGTATCAGAAATAAGAGTGACAAACTTAGAAAATGGACCAGTACTTGGGACTATGATGTGTAACCAAAACAGAGACGTGGGTTTCACTGGGGCAGGAATGGTTGCGTGATGTTCCAGGGTTTAGAATATTTAAAAAGATCAGGGAGGGTGGAAAAAGAGAAGGGGGTATAGTATCATTAAGGATGATGTTTCTAAATTCTTAGAAGAGCAGAGTCTGATTAGAACAAGTCAACATGGATTTAGTAATGGGAGGTCATGCCTGACAAACCTGTTGGAATTCTTTGAAGAGGTAACAAGTAGGTTAGACCAGGGAAACCCAGTGATGTGGTCTATCTAGACTTTCAAAAGGCCTTTGATAAGGTGCCACATGGGAGGCTGCTGAGCAAGGTGAGGGCCCATGGTGTTCGAGGTGAGCTACTGGGATGGATTGAGGATTGGCTGTCTGACAGAAGGCAGAGAGTTGGGATAAAAAGTTCTTTTTTTGGAATGGCAGCCGGTGACAAGCGGTGTCCCGCAGGGTTCAGTGTTGGGGCCACAGCTATTCGCATTATATATTAATGATTTGGATGAAGGGACTGAGGGCATTCTAGCGAAGTTTGCAGATGATACGAAGTTAGGTGGACAGGCAGGTAGTACTGAGGAAGTGGGGAGGCTGCAGAAGGATCTAGACAGTTTGGGAGAGTGGTCCAGGAAATGGCTGATGGAATTCAATATGAGCAAATGTGAGGTCTTGCACTTTGGCAAAGAGAATAAAAGCATAGACTACTTTCTAAATGGTGAGAAAATTGGTAAAGCTAAAGTACAAAGGGATCTGGGAGTGCTAGTCGAGGATTCTCTAAAGGCAAACATGCAGGTTGAGTCCGTGATTAAGAAAGCGAATGCAATGTTGTCACTTATCTCAAGAGGGTTGGAATATAAAAGCAGAGATGTGCTACTGAGACTTTATAAAGCTCTGGTTAGGCCCCATTTGGAGTACTGTGTCCAGTTTTGGTCCCCACACCTCAGGAAGAACATACTGGCACTGGAACGTGTCCAGCGGAGATTCACAGGGATGATCCCTGGAATGATAGGTCTAACGTATGAGGAACGGCTGAGGATCCTGGGATTGTATTCATTGGAGTTTAGAAGATTAAAGGGAGACTTAATAGAGACGTACAAGATAATACATGGCTTGGAAAGGGTGGACACTAGGAAATTGTTTCCATTAGGTGAGGAGACTAGGACCCGTGGACACAGCCTTAGAATTAGAGGGGGTCAATTCAGAACAGAAATGCGGAGACATTTCTTCAGCCAGAGAGTGGTGGGCCTGTGGTATTCATTGCCACAGAGTGCAGTGGAGGCCGGGACGCTAAATATCTTCAAGGCAGAGATTGATAGATTCTTGTCGTCTCAAGGAATTAAGGGCTACGGGGAGAACGCTGGTAAGTGGAGTTGAAATGCCCATCACCCACGATTGAATGGCGGAGTGGACTCGATGCGCCGAATGGCCTTACTTCCACTCCTATGTCTTATGGTCTTATGGTTAATCAGAGAGTGCATCACAGCTACAGAAATGAAGGTTGTTGAGGTTTGCCTACTCAGTAGTATGGGTGGAAGACAGGAACAGCAAAGGAACAGCCACCTCATTGGGGATTTCTATCGACTCCCTAATAGCAATAGAGAGATCAAAGAACTCATAGCTGGGCAAGTTGTTAGACGGAATCTGGAGGGATAGGATGTACATGTATTTGGAAAGGCAAAGTCAGATTAAGGATAGTCAACATGGCTTTGTGGGTGGGAAATCATGTCTCACAAACTTGATTGAGTGTTTTGAGGAAGTAACAAAGAAGATTGATGAGGGCAGAGCAGTAGATGTGCTCTATATGGACTTCAGTAAGGCATTCGACAAGGTTCCCCATGGGAGACTGATTAGCAAGGTTGGATCTCATGGAATACAGGGAGAACTAGCCATTTGGATACAGAACTGGCTCAAAGTTGAAGACAAAGGGTGGTGGTAGAGGGTTGTTTTTCAGACTGGAGGCCTGTGATCAGTGGAGTGCCACAAGGATCAGTGCTGTGTCCTCTACTTTTTGTCATTTACATTAATGATTTGGATGCGAGCATAAGAGGTATAGTTAGTAAGTCTGCAGATGACACCAAAATTGGAGGTGTAGTGGACAGCGAAGAAGGTTACCTCAGATTACAACAGGATCTTGACCAGATGGGCCATCGGGTTGAGATGTGGCAGATGGGGTTCAATTCAGATAAATGCAAGGTGCTGCATTTTGGGAAAGCAAATCTTAGCAGGACTTATACACTTAATGGTAAGGTCCTAGGGAATGTTGCTCAACAAAGAGACCTTGGAGTGCAGGTTCATAGCTCCTGAAAGTGGAGTCACAGGTAGAAAGGATAGTGAAGAAGGCGTTTGGTAAGCTTTCCTTTATTGGTCAGAGTTTTGAGTACAGGAGTTGGGAGGTCATGTTGCGGCTGTACAGGATATTGGTTAGGCCACTTGGAATATTGTGTGCAATATCAGAAAGATGTTGTGAAACTTGAAAGGGTTCAGAAAAGATTTACAAGGATCTGGCAGGGTTGGAGGATTTGAGCTATAAGAAGAGGTTGAATAGACTAGGGCTGTTTCCCTGGAGCGTCGAAGCCTGAGGGGTGACTTTATAGAGGTTTACAAAATTATGAGGGGCATGGATAAGGTAAATAGGCAAAGTCTTTTCCCTGGGGTCAGGGAGTCCAGAACTGGAGTGCATAGGTTTAGTGTGAGAGGGGAAAGATATAAAAGAGACCTAAGGGGAAACTTTTTCAGTTAGAGGGTGGTACGTGTATGGAATGAGCTGCCAGAGGATGTGGTGAGGCTGGTACAATTGCAACATTTAAGAGGCATTTGGATGGGTATATGGATAGGAAGGGTTTGGAGGGATATGGGCCAAGTTTTTTATTAGATTACTTTTATTTTATTAGATTACTTAGCGTGGAAACAAGCCCTTCAGCCCAACAAGTCTACACCGACCTGCCGAAGAGCAACCCACTCAGACCCATTCCCCTACATTTACCCCTTTACCTAACACTACGGGCAATTTAGCATGGCCAATTCACCTAACCTGCACACTTTTGGACTGTGGGAGGAAACTGCATATGGAGCACCCGGAGGAAACCCACGCAGACAAGGGGAGAATGTGCAAACTCCACACAGTCAGTCGCCTGAGGCGGAAATTGAACCCAGGTCTCTGGCGCTGTGAGGCAGTAATGCTAACCACTGTGCCGGCCCCAAGTGTTGGCAGGTGGGACTAGGATGGGTTGGGATATCTGGTTGGCAAGGACGGGTTGGACCAAAGGATCTATTTCCATGCTGTACATCTCTATAACTCTAAATGGACTGAGGAGAGCTAAGAGGAGGCACAAGAAAAGCTTGGCAAGAAGGATTAGGGAGAACCCAATGGCATTTTACTCAGATGTGAGCAATAAGAGAGTGGTCAGGGAGAAGGTGGACTGATCAGGGATAGCGTAGGGAATTTGTGCATGGAGTCTGAGCAAATAGGGGAAGCCTTAAATGAGTTTTTTGCTTCAGTTTTCACTAAGAAAAGGGACCTTGTTGTGAATGAGAACTTTGGGGAGCTGGGATACAGGCTTGACCAGATCAAGATTGATGAAGTTGATGTGCTGGAAATTTTGGCAAACATTAAGATTGATAAGTCCCCAGGGCCAGACCAGATTTAACCTAGTCTGCTCCGGGAAGCGAGAAAGGAGGTTGCAAAGCTGCTGGCAAAGATCTTCGCCTCCTCACTCTCAACGGGAGTCGTACCGGAGGATTGGAAGGAGGCGAATGCTCCTTTTTTCAAGAAGAGTAAGAGGGAAATCCCTGGTAATAACAAACCAGTCAGTCTTACATCTGTGGTCAGCAAAGTGTTGGAAAGAATTCTGAGGAATAGGATTTATGACTATTTGGCAAAGCACAGCATGATTAAAGGCAGTCAGCATGGCTTTGTGAGGGGCAGGTCTTGCCTCACGAATCTTATTCAGTTTCTTCGTGGCGATGATAAGACAGGTCGACAAAGGTTCCCCACGGTAGGCTCATTCATAAAGTCAGGAGGTATGGGAAACATGGAGATTTGGCTATCTAGATTCAAAATTGATTGGCTGACAGAAGGCAGAGAGTGGGTGTAGATGGCAAGTATTCTGCCTGAAGGTTAGTGGTTTATGGGGTTCCACAGGGCTGTGTTCTTGGGCCTCTGCTCTTTGTAGTTTTTATAAATGACCTGGATGAGGAGGTTGAGGAGTGGGTTAGCAAATTTTTCAATGACACAAAGGTTGGAGGTGTCGTTGATAGTATCAAGGGCTACTGCAGGCTACAGCGTGACATAGACAGGATGCAGAGCTGGGCTGAGAAATGGCAGATGGAGTTCAACCTGGATAAATGTGAAGTGATGCATTTTGGAAGGCCGAACTTGAATGCCACATATAGGATTAAATACAGGATTCTTGGCAGTGTGGAGGAACAGAGGGATCTGGGGATGCAAGTACATAGATCCTTCAAGGTTGCCACCCAAGTAGATAGGGCTGTGAAGAATGCATATGGTATTTTGGCTTTCATTAACAGGGGGGATCGAGTTTAAGAGCCATTGAGGCTTTGCTACAGCTCTACAGGTCCCTGGTGAGACCATAGTTGGAATATTGTGTCCAGTCGATGGGAGAGGCCATTTTGGATTTGGTGCTCGGAAACGGGCCAGGACAGGTGTCAGATCTCGTAGTGGGACAGCACTTTGGTGAAAGTGATCACAACTGCCTCACATTTAGCATAGCCTTGGAGAGTGAAAGGAGCAGTTACAAAGGGAAGGTATTTAATAGGGGAAAAGGAAATTATGACGCTATTAGACAGGAGTTGGAAGTACAGACTGGGAGCAATTGTTCCACAGAAAGGGCACAGCAGACATGTAGAGACTATTTAAGGAGCAGTTGTTGTGTGTGATGCACGAATTTGTTCCTCTGAGACAGGTAAGAAGGGGTAAGATAAGGAATCTTGGATGACGAGAACAGAGGAGCTTTTCGTCAAAAGGAAGAAGACAGCTTACGTAAGGTGAAGGAAGCAAGGATCTAGCACAGCTTTAGAGGATTACAGACTTGCCAGAAAGGAGCTCAGAAATGGACTGAGGAGAGCCAGGAAGGGAGACGAAAAAGGCTTGGCAAGAAGGATTAGGGAGAACCTAAAGACATTTTAACTCAAATGTGAGGAATAAGAGAATACTCAGTGAGCAGGTACGGCCAATCAGGGATAGCGGAGGGAACATGTGCGTGGAGTCTGAGCAGATAGGAGGAAGCCCTAAATGAGTTCTTTGCTTCGGTTTTCACCAAAGAAAGGGAACTTGTTGTAACTGAAAACTTAGAGGAGCTGGGATACAGTCTTGACCAGATCAAGATTAATGAAGTTGATGTGCTAGAAAGTTTGGAAAACATTAAGACTGATAAGTCCCCAGGGCCAGATCAGATTTATCCTAGACTGCTCCGGGAAGCAAGAAAAGAGGTTGCAGAGCCACTGTAGAGGATATTTGCCTCCTCATTCTCCACGGGAGTTGTACCGGAGGATTGGAAGGAGGCAAATGTTGATCCTCTTTTCAAGAAGAGGAATATGGAAATCCCTTGCAATTACAGACCAGTCAGTCTTACGTCTGTGGTCAGCAAAGTTGTGGAAAGAATTCTGAGGGATAGGATTTAGGACAATTTGGCAAAGCATAGTGTGATTAAAGGTAGTCAGCACGGCTTTGTGAGGGGCAGGTCATGCCTCACAAATCTTATTGAGTTCTTTGAGAGGTGTCAAGACAGGTCGACAACGGTCGAGCAGTGGATGTGGTCTATATAGAACATAGAACATAGAAAAATACAGCACAGTACAGGCCCTTCGGCCCTCGATTTTGCGCCGACCAAAGCCTACCTAACCTACACTAGCCCAATAACCTCCATATGCTTATCCAATGCCCGCTTGAATGACCATAAAGAGGGAGAGTCCACCACTGATACTGGCAGGGCATTCCATGAACTCACAACCCGCTGAGTAAAGAATCTACCCCTAACATCTGTCCTATACCTACCTCCCCTTAATTTAAAGCTGTGTCCCCTAGTAACAGCTGACTCCACACGTAGAAAAAGGTTCTCACTGCCAACCCTACCTAAACCCCTAATCATCTTGTACACCTCTATCATGTCCCCCCAAACCTTCTTTTCTCCAATGAGAACAGCCCCAAGTGCCTCAGCCTTTCCTCATACGATCTTCCTACCATGCCAGGCAACATCCTGGTAAACCTCCTCTGCACCCGTTCCAGTGCCTCCACGTCCTTCCTATAGTATGGCGACCAAAACTGCACACAATACTCCAGATGAGGCCGCACCAGAGTCTTATACAACTGCAACATGACCTCAGGACTCCGGAACTCAATTCCTCTACCGATAAAGCCCAGTACGCCATATGCCTTCTTCACAGCACTATTTACCTGGGTGGCAACTTTCAGAGATCTGTGTACATGGACACCAAGATCCCTCTGCTCATCCACACTACCAAGTAGCCTACCATTAGCCCAGTACTCCATCTTCTTGTTACTCCTACCAAAGTGAATGACGTCACACTTAGCTACATTGAACTCCATTTGCCACCTTTCTGCCCAGCTCTGCAACTTATCTATACCCCGCTGTAAACTGCCACATCCCTCTTCGCTGTCCACAACTCCACCGACTTTTGTGTCATCCGCAAACTTGCTCACCCAGCCTTCAAGCCCCTCCTCCAGGTCATTTATAAAAATGACAAATAGCAATGGTCCCAAAACAGATCCTTGTGGAACGCCGCTAGTAACTGCACTCCAAGATGAACCTTTACCATCAACTACTACCCTCTGTCTCCTTCCAGCCAGCCAATTCCTAATCCAAACCTCTAATGCACCCTTAATGCCATACCTCCATAATTTTTGCAGTAGCTTACCATGGGTTACCTTATCGAACGCCTTGCTAAAATCCATATACACCACATCTACTGCTTTACCCTCGTCCACTTCCTTGGTCGCCTTCTCAAAGAACTCAATAAGGTTTGTGAGGCATGACCTGCCTTTCACAAAACCATGCTGACTATCCTTGATCACATTATTCCTATCCAGATGTTCTTAAATCCTATCCCTTACAATTCTCTCTAAGACTTTGCCCACAACAGAAGTGAGACTCACTGGCCTATAGTTACTAGGGCTATCCCTACTCCCCTTCTTGAACAAGGGGACCACATTCGCTATCCTCCAGTCATCTGGCACTATTCCTGTAGACAACGACGACATAAAAATCAAGGCCAATGGCTCCGCTATCTCCTCCCTAGCTTCCCAGAGGATCCTAGGATAAATGCCATCAGGCCCAAGGGACTTATCTATTTTCATCCTTTCCAGTATTCCCCAGACCTCCTCCCTACATACCTCAAAGCCATCCATTCTAATCACTTGTGACTCAATATTCACATCAGCAACAATGTCCTGTTCCTGAGTGAATACTGACGAAAAGTATTGATTTAGTGTCTCTCCAATCTCCTCCGCCTCCACGCACAACTTCCCACTACTATCCTTGACTGGACCGATACCTACCCTAGTCATCCTTTTATTCCTGACATAGAAAGCCTTTGGGTTTTCCCTAATCCTACCAACCAAGGACTTTTCATGTCCCCTTCTCGCTGCTCTTAGCTCTCTCTTTAGATCCTTCCTGGCTACCTTATAACTCTCGATCACCCCAACTGAACCTTCACGCCTCATCTTTACATAGGCCGCCCTCTTCCCTTTTACAAGGGATTCCAATTCCTTATTAAACCACGGCTCCCACAAGTATCCAAAACGGTATACTTGTTATTGAGGGGAACGACCGCAGGGGGTCCCTGCACTGGCTGCTTCCTCCCAGTCCCCCTCACTGTCACCCATCTGTCTATAACTTTCGGAGTAACTACTTCCCTAAAGCTCTGATCTATGACCACCCATGCCTCCCGAATGATCCGTAGTTCATCCAACTCCAGCTCCAGTTCCCTAACACGGTCTTGGAGGAGCTGGTGATGGATGCACTTCCCGCAAGTGTAATCAGCAGGGACGCTAATGGCTTCCCTCACCTCAAACATCTTGCAAGAGGAACATTGCACTGCCTTTGCTGCCATCCCTCTAAAAGGTAAACTTTAAAAAGAAAACTGGATCTCAAGAAACAAACAAGCAAAATGCAGCACTTACCTGCTTACCACAACGGGCCTTATTATTAGGTTAGAGGAGGAGGGCAGGTGGGAGGCTCTACCCCTGTAGTGCTTCGGGTTCCTCGCCTGCGCGCTTTTATAGAGAAAAAAAAACCTTCCCAGGTAAGCTAGCGCGACACCAGCTTCCGGGTCCGCTAGGCGCTTAAATAAAACTTTACATTTTAACCGTTAAAAAAAACAATACCTGGACTATACCGCGACTTAAAAAAACACCACCAGACAGCCGTTACCTGCTCCACCGAGAGAGTGAGTAAAGCATTTGGATCTCAGCAAGGCATTTGATAGGGTTCCCCATGGTTGGCTCATTCATAAAGTCAGGAAGTATGGGATACAGGGAGATTTGGCTATCTGGATTCAGAATTGGCTGGCTGACAGAAGGCAGAGAGTGGTTG
Source organism: Hemiscyllium ocellatum (assembly GCF_020745735.1). Lineage (NCBI taxonomy): Eukaryota > Metazoa > Chordata > Chondrichthyes > Orectolobiformes > Hemiscylliidae > Hemiscyllium > Hemiscyllium ocellatum. Next base: position 3,616,436 of record NC_083401.1, on the reverse strand, counting down.
TAGATGGAAAGTATTCTGTCTGGAGGAGTGTTAAGTAGCGTTTTTTAGATTTTTTTAGATTAGATTAGACTTACAGTGTGGAAACAGGCCCTTCGGCCCAACAAGTCCACACCGACCCGCCGAAGCGCAACCCACCCATACCCCTACATTTACCCCTTACCTAACACTACGGGCAATTTAGCTTGGCCAATTCACCTGACCCGCACATCTTTGGACTGTGGGAGGAAACCGGAGCACCCGGAGGAAACCCACGCAGACACGGGGAGAACGTGCAAACTCCACACAGTCAGTCGCCTGAGTCGGGAATTGAACCCGGGTCTACAGGCGCTGTGAGGCAGCAGTGCTAACCACTGTGCCACCGTGCCGCCCACAATTTCTTGGGCCTCTGCTCTTTTGAGTTTTTATAAATGACTTGGATGAGGAGATTGAGGGATGGGTGAGTAAATTTGCAGGTGACACTAAGGCTGGAGGTGTCGTTGATAGTATCGAGGGCTACTGCAGGCTGCAGCGCAACATAGACAGGATGCAGAGCTGGGCTGAGAAATGGCAAATAGAGTTCAACCTGGATAAATGTGAAGTGATGCATTTTGGAAGGTCAAACTCAAATGCTGAATATCGGATTAAAGACAGAATTCTTGCCAGAGTGGCGGAACATATAGAGGGGATGTCAGAGAAAGTTTCTTCACGCAGAGAGTTGTGAATGCATGGAATGCGTTGCCAGCTGTGGTGGTGGAAGCTAAGTCGTTAGGGACATTTAAGCGACTGCTGGACATTCACATGGATAGCAGTGAGTTGAGGGGTGCATAGGTTAAGTTATTTTATTTTACATTAGGATTAACCTACGGCACAACATCGTGGGCCAAAGTGCCTATTCTGTGCTGTACCTTTCTATTTTCTCACTGGATTGCAAGTTTGGGCTTTTCTCTTTCCCTTTTCATAGTGTTTAGAATTTCTTCCTATACTTTCACTGCATGATATTTGTATTGTCTTCCTCAAATACACCCACTTAATATATTCTTTTTTATGTTGCAGTTTCTGCACACAGCTTCTTTCTACCACCAATTTATTGCTGCATGACATGTGTTTCCAAACCAGTGGCAGTTATGTGTCTGCGTTGGTGTTTGTCCCTGGGCCACCATATTGTGAACTCTCAGCCATCATTTTGTGAAGTGTTGAGCTTCCTTTGTTATGTTAAATGATTAAGTTGTACTATCTTTCCGGACATTAATGAAATGTTAAAGGGTTAAACTATAGTGTCTTTCTCCAAGAAGCTGAACATTCTGGAAGTGGGTGGGGGCGACATTCTGTCTCACAAACAGCATGCAGGAATGTGGATGACTATCCTGAATTGATTTGTGTTTATTGTTGGTAAATCTAAAATGGTTAGAGTACATTTAGACAAATGGGACAGACATTTGATACATGGGGTCTTTGGTACCTGTTAGGAAATATTTCTCACGACAATCCACATGACGAGTTAAATTATCGAAGATTGAGCGCTCGACTGAACAAGTTATTGGGAAATGAACAATGGCCACTGGGGGGATCTTGGGATCTAGATAAATGTTCAAAAGCAGAGGCAGAGGTATGGAAGTCTAATATTTTGCAAAAATGGAAAGATTTAATTACTAATTGGAGGATGGTGGCCACCTGATTAAATGAAAAATCGTGTCAAATTTCTTCGGAACACACTGCTAAATGTAAGAATGATAAAGGGAAAACCCTTTGTTAGAAGGTTTTGAAGACTTTATGTGAAATGTATGAACTTAAATCAAAGCCTACTAAAGACAAAAGTGAGAAAACTGTCTCTCATGCACCATTGGACATGTCTGGACTCCAGACTTTATTTGATAGTGGGGAAGATTCCGACAGAAATGATGCTGGTTCTCCAGGCATGTCCACTATCTTACAAAGTCAGGGGACACCCCGCTTCAGAAAAAGATATGTGACAGAAATACTGCTGTATGCAATCCTGGTCACTGGCATACCCCAGCCGGACAAAATGCGTTTGTTCGTTGACAATTTACACACAGACACTCACTTGGGAAATGGAGGAGTGAGCGCTCTTATTACAAACATGGTGGAGCCCACACCTAAATGAGGCAGCTGAACAAAGGGCCAGGCATTGTCTTGTATGCCAGAAGGTTAACCCAGGGAAACCGATTCGATGTACCAAAGAACTCCAGTCCCAAGTGGCCCCTTCAACACTTTACAACCGGACTTTATAGAATTACCACGAGTGCAATGGTACAAATATTGCCTTGTCATCATAGATACATTCAGCAAATGGATACAGGCTTTCCCAACAACTAATAACAAACAACTAAATGGATCTAAATTCTCCTAAGATAAATAATCTTCTGCTTTGGCATGCCTCAATGATGATCACCTGATAATGGAAAGATTAACCAAGAACTGTGTACCTTCCTCAACATTGACCAGCAGTTCTATTGTGTACATCGTCCAAAGGCAGCGGGAATAGCAGAATGTGCAAGTGGAATTCTGAAGGACAACGTTGCTAAACTCATTCTAGAAACAGGACTGAATTGGCTAAAGGTTCTGCTCCCTCACCCTGTACCACATACGCATTACTCACCAAACCGGTACCGGTCTCACAGCAGCTGAAATAATATGTGGTCACCCTGGACGAACTTCACGGGACAGTAACGATGCTCCATCACCCCAGTTTGATCTGCATATAATGGGAGATGAAATGCAGTGTTATTTCAAACAACTAACGATGTCTCGAAGGTCTCTCCACTTTGACTAGAAAGGAGTAAAGACTGGCGAGGGGGTCCTACTCCGAAGCTGGGACCCCACTGGAAAGGACCATGCTAGGTGTTGTTCTGAATGCCCACCTCAGTGAAAGTCAAGGGAAAAGATTGCTGGATTCACCTGTAAACAGTGGAAGATGCACCAAGGGAAGAAAGAGGAAAAGGACTAAGAAGGACTGATTAAAAACTTTAATCTGTACTTCTGTATTGCCAGCTCTGCTATCGATACACCGTGTGTCTCTAAACTTGCCTCCAGTAAGATGACAGGATAGGGTTACCAAGGAAGATTAATAGTATTATGATGGGCTTAGCAGGGATATGTCTACTTCTCCTAGGAGAAAGTGAGGACTGCAGATGCTGGAGATCAGAGCTGAAAATGTGTTGCTGGAAAAGCGCAGCAGGTCAGGCAGCACCCAAGGAGCAGGAGAATCGATGTTTCAGGCATGAGCCCTTCTTCTACTCCTCTCCAACCAGGGTACCAAAGGGAGGGTCAAGATTTGAAGGCTGGGTAGACGTAAACAGGTCAATCATTTGTGCAGGAGAGACATTCTCACTTATACCAATGAGCAAGGGAACCCGTTTGGGATATGGAATGTTACTAAAATCGATTACTGCAATGGATTGCTTGTCCAAACAGTGAAAGCAGTCATATTGTAAACATTTAAGGTGCATCTTGATAGGCACCTGAACAGGAAATGGAACAGGAGGACAGAAACCACATTAGGGCAACAAGTAGCATGTCTTAAAAAAAAAGAGTAGGAATCAGCGCAGTCTGGGTGGGCTCTGTTCCTGTGCCATTTTGTGTAATGGATCCGATAGTGCCAAAGTCACCTGCCATGTGTATAAAAGTTGGTGAATTTTGCAAATATCTTAGAGCTAGCGCTGTGACGGTGACCTTATAGCACATAGAACATTACAGTGCAGTATAGGCACTTCGGCCTTCGGTGTCACGCTGACCTGTGAAACCAAACTGAAGCCCATCTAGACCTGTTAGCAATGTTGTGCTGGGTCCACTACCTTTCATCATTTGTATACCTGTAAATGATTTAGTGACACCAAGATGTAGTGGTGGACAGCAAAGAAATTAGCTCAGAGTACAACAGGGTCCTGATCAGCTGGGCCAAGGACTGGCAAATGGAGTTAAATTTAGATAAATGTGAGATGCTGAATTTTGGAAAGGCAAATCAGTGCAAGACTTATACACTTAAGGGTAAGGTCCTGGGGAGTGTTGCTCAACAAAGAAACCATGGAGTGCAGGCTCATAGTTCCTTAAAAGTGGAGTTTCAGGTAGATAGGATAGTGAAGAAGGTGTTTGAAATGCTTTCTTTATTGGTCAAAGCTTTGAGTATAGGAGTTGAGAGGTCATGCTGTGGCTGTACAGAACATTGGTTAGGCCACGTTGAAGTATTGTGTGTAATTGTTGTCTCCCTCCTTTGGAAGGATGTTCTGTAACTTGAAAAGGTTCAGAAAATATTTACAGGGATGTTGCCATGGTTGGAGGGTTTGAGCAATAGGCAGAAGCTGAATAGGTTGGGGCTGTTTACCTTGGAGCATCGGAGGCTGAGGATTATAAAGTAGAGGTTTATAAAATCATGAGGGGCATAGATGGGGAAAATGACAAGGCTTTTTCCCTGGGTTCACACTGTGACGTCACAATTTTACTGCTCCTCAGATGCTGCCTGAACTGCTGTTCTCTTCCAGCACCACTCGAATCCAGAATCTGGTTTCCAGCATCTGCAGTCATTGTTTTTTCCCTGGGTTGGGGGACTTGTGGGTTGCACGGTGACACAGTGGCTAGCACTGCTTCCTCACAGCGCCAGAGACCTGGGTTCATTTCCCGCATCAGGCGACTCTCTGTGTGGAGTTTGCACACTCTTCCTGTGTCTGCGTGGGTTTCCTCCCACAATCCAAAAATGTGCAGGTTAGGTGAATTGGCAAGGCTAAATTGCCCGTAGTGTTAGGTGAAAGGGTAAATGTAGGGGAATGGGTCTGGGTGATTTCCGCTTCGGCAGATCGGTATGGACTTTTTCGGCTGAACGGCCTGTTTCCACACTGTAAGTAATCTCCAGAACTAAAGTGTATAGGTTGAGGATGAGAGGGGAAAAATTTAAAAATAACCTAAGGGGCAACTTTTTCACACAAAGGGTGGTGAATAAATGGAATGAGCTGCCAGAAGAAGTGGTGGAGACTGGAACAATGACAATATTTAAAAGGCAGCTGGATGGGTACATGAATAGGAAGGGCTTAGAGCAGTATGGGCCAATTGCTAGTAAATGGGACTAGATTAATTTAGGATTTCTGGTCAGCATGGACTAGTTGGACTGAAGTGTCTGTTTCCATGCTGTACATCTCTGTGACTCTAAATGTGCTGCTACACTATTTAAAGTCACCGAGGGATTCACTTGAGCCCGATAGCAGTTTCTTTTTCCTGACTAGAGTTTCAATATCCCTAGTCAGCGAGGGATCCTTATACCTGTCAGCTTTTCTCTTTATCCTAACAGGAACATACTGTCCCTTGACTCTTCAAATTGCACTTTTAAGAGGCTACCATTTGCCAGTCATTTCTTTTCCTGACTTGCATTAGTCATTCTCCAGTCCTCTGGTACTTCACCTGAGGCCAGAGAGGAATTAAAAATTTTTGTCAGAGCTCCCGCAATTTCCTGCCCTTCTTCCTGCAGCAACCTGGGATGCCCCCACTGCTCCACTATAGAATTATTTGCAAGGAACTGTTCCCAGTCCACTTTGGCCAGTTCCTGCTTTATTTTAATAAAATATGCCTTCCCCCCATTCAAAGTGTTTTTTGCAAGCCACAACCTTTTCACTTGTCCTTTTCATTTGAACTGTGTTGTTTTCACTATCACGAAAATGTTCCCCCACTGCTACATCAAACACTCATCCAGCTTCTTTCCCAGAATCAGATCCAGCACTGTGCTGTCCTAAATTGAGCTTCTACATGTTACTACAAATAAAACTATGCTGGATTACATTCCAACAAATTACCCCCTCTAAACCCTTTCACTCGGTACTTCTCAATGCAGACAGTCATAAATGCTTAGCCTTATCTTTGCACTAATGTGACAAGGTCCTCCATAATTGAGGATGAAGATATTTATACAGCCTTCTCCTCTAGAGAATTGTTTAATTGTCTGCCTCTATTCATGACCAGACATGGTAAATTGCAGAGCTTAGGTCTGAACTGTTGGTTGTGAAATCACTTGGCCCTGTCTATCATTGTGTGCAATTCTGGTCTCCCTCCTATCAGAAGGATGTTGTGAAACTTGAAAGGGTTCAGGAAACATTTACAAGGTTGTTGCCAGGATTGCAGGGTTTGAGCTACAGGAAAAGGCTGAATAGGCTGGGACTGTTTTCCCTGGAGTGTCAGAGACTGAGGGCTGCCCTTAAAAATCATGAAGGACGTGGAAAGAGTGTCTTTTCCCCAGGGTGGGTCCAGAACCAGAAGGTGAGAGGGAAAAGATTTAAAAGGGGTATAAGGGGCAATATTTTCACACACAGGGTGTTGTGTGTATGGAATGAGCTGCCAGAGGAAATAGTGGAGGCCAATCCAATGACATTCAAAAGGTATCTGGATGGGTATACGAACAGGAAGGGTTTAGAGGGATATGGGCCAAGTGCTGACAAATGGGACTAGATTAGATTAGGATATCTGGTTGACATGGGTAAATTAGACTGAAGGGTCTGTTTCCATACTGTATATCTGTATGACTATCTGCTGTTTAGCAAATAACTGTATTTTGTCACTTTATCATGCAGACACATCATTTGTAGGTGTGCCCAGTGCTGCTCTATTGAACCTCGTAATTGTTCGATCCCTTGGTTTGATGAGTATGCTGGGCCATGTGATTACAGATTGCCTTAGACTACAATTTGATTGATGGCCAACAGCACCTCATGGATGTTCAGAATTGATCTGTCAGAAATCTATTGCATTTAGCAATGTGATAATGCTGTACAATAGGATGAAAGATATTCTCAATGTGGTGTTGCAACTTTGTCTCCACAAGGATTGTAGAATGATCATTGTTAGGATGAAGTCAAGTACATTTTTTTTCCATGTTGTTCATTCCTTGTGACTTGTGCAGTCCCAGGCAGGAGGAAGCTCTGTGCTTTAGGGTCAGCTCAGTAAGTGGTGTTGCTGCCAAGCCCCTCTTGGTGGTTAACACTGAAATGTCCCACAGCCTCCCTGGCTGGGCATCGCTTTTCCAGTTAATTATCTGTCGGTGGGCCCCACATTTCTGGTTGGTCTTTTATTCTCTCCCTCACACTCTGATAACTCACCCTGCTCTCCTCCATGGCCGCCCGCTCATCACCCGAGCGCTCGCGGCTGTAATCTTAGCGCCGAGACCAACCGTCAGATCCCGTCTCCATGGCAACTCCCGCCACCAACCGCCGGCGGGAATTTAAGGCGCGGCCGGTAACGACCTTTCCCCATCAATCAAAGTGAGTGTGAGTGTGTTAAAAAGCAGAGATTAAATTAATCAAAGAGGGTGATAGGGCGAGGGGGAAAGGGGGCAGGGGTAGGGGCAGGGGGTGGGGCAGGGGGTAGGGGCAGGGGGCGGGGGGTAGGGGCAGGGGGTGGGGGCAGGGGGCAGGGGGTAGGGGCAGGGGGTAGGGGCAGGGGGCAGGGGGTAGGGGCAGGGGGTAGGGGCAGGGGGCGGGGGCAGGGGGGAAAGGGGAAAGGCTGCGTGTGGCCCCCAGAAAAAGATAAATTTTTAAGCGAACAAATATCCCCAAGTGGTAAAGGTGGTGGTGGTGGTGGGGGGGGGGGGGGGGGAAGTACTCTGATTTGAAATAATATTTCTCCAACAATTGTGTTAGTGACTAAAAACTGGCCACAAGCAAGAACAAAAGGCTGGGGAGATAGGACTTTTTCTCATCCTGGCATGGGATACTATTCTGTCCCAGTTATATTAAGAAAATCTGGGGTTTTACATTTGAATATTATAGTGGCAGCTAGACTAGTTAAAAATCAGACAACACTAGGTTTATAACCCAACAGGCTTATTAGTAGTTGCAGCCTTTAGATGCTGCTCCTTTATCAGGCAGTTGTGGAACAGAATCATAAGACACAATTTATAGGAAAAGATTAGTGTCATGCATCTGAAAAGATACATTGAACATACTTAGATTGCTGTTAAGTCTTTCACATTTAGAATAAGTTGCAGGATTTGGTTCATTTGTCTAGGTGGAATTTAGACATTAATCCAGCTCAACGTTTTTGTCTGGGGACACTGGTTCAAACATGACCATGGCAGCTGGTGGAAATTGAAAGTTAATCCTCATAATGATGTCCTGAACGCTTCATTTTTCAGTGAAAAGACCCATCTGGATCACCAATGACCCTTTTTAAAAGAGGGCATGGCTTTATTTGGTCTGGACTGTGTGTTCCACAGCAATGTGGTTGACTATCCTCTGACATGGGTTAACGATTCATGCAACACAAGTGTCAGGGAAGATAGGAAAAAAACTCTTAAATGCTGACCTTGCCAGCAACATTCCACGTGGATAAGATTCCACAGATTCAAGCTTGAGGGTAGGCAGTAACAAACTAAGGGGACAGCATAAAAAAGGCTGACCACCCAGTACTGCATAGAAGAAACAAAGATGTCACAAGTGTCTTGGTTGAGATGTGCTTCAATGTATAAGGGAAAATGGCATTTCTGCCACTTGTATGAAAAGCAGTCTCTCTCACCTGATCCCTAGTGGATACTGGTTTTAAGGTGGTGTCTGCAATACATTCTCTCGTGATTCAGACCCATTGCAGGCATCAATGTAACAAGACTTGTGGACAGAAATGCATTCAGGTGGTCACTCTAGCCATCCCAATAAGACTATCAAAATATCTCTAGAAGGATTTCTCCCAGTACAGTGATTATTTTAGTTGTAACAATGCTGGAAATCATCATAGTGTAGTCTTTCTTAAATTTGTTTCTCCTGATCTTTCAAAAGCACCAGAGCAAATGGATGACACTGGACTCAGTTTTCACCTTCTCCAATGTCTGTGAATAACTAGAGGAGGGGGAATGAAAAAATTATGTAGGTGCCAATAAAGTAGAATTGATCACATACACATTTAGCCCTTATTAAAATTCATTCATGGGCTGTAGATGTCATTGGCTGGCTAGCATTTATTACCCACCCTTAAAGCAGAGAGAGTTCCATTTCACTAGTACCACAATCCTATGATGACCTCTAATCCTTGGTTTCCCCAACCCTGGTGAAAAACACTGCATTCACCATATCCATGCCTTTCATAGGCTTCTAAGATTCCCCTTCAGTCTCCTATGCTGTAAAGAAAATCAGCGTTGAAAAATGTGGTGCTGGAAAAACACAGGCCAGGCAGCATCCAAGGAACAGGAGAATCAACGTTTCGGGCATATTCCCTTCTTCAGGAATGAGGCTGGTGTGCCAAGTGGGCTGAGATAAAAGGTAGAGGGGAGGGAATTTGGGGGAGGGGCGCTGGGAATACGATAGGTGGAAGGAGGTGAGGGTGATAGGTCGGAGAGGGGGTGAGGGCGGAGAGGTCGGAAAGAAGATTGCAGGTCAAGAGTGTGGTGCTGAATCCGGGGGGATTGGGACTGAGAAAAGGTGGAGGGAGGGGGAATGAGGAAGCTGGAGAAATCTACATTCATACCATGTGGTTGGAGGGCTCCTAGGCGGAAAATGAGGCGCTCTTCCTCCAGGCGTCGTGTGGCCAGGGTATGGAGATGGAGGAGGTCAAGGACCTACATGTCCTTGGCAGAGTGGGAGGGGGAGTTAAAGTTTTCAGCCATGGGCTGGTTGGGTTGGTTGGTGCGGGTGTCCCAGAGGTGTTCCCTGAAATGTTCGGCAAGTAGGTGGTCTGTCTCCCCAATGTGGAGGAGACCACATTGGGTGCAGCGGATGCAGTAAATGATGTGTGTGGAGGTGCAGGTCAATTTGCAACGGATATAGAAGGATCCATTGGTGCCTTGGAGGGAGGTGTGGGTGCAAGTTTTGCATTTCTTGCGGTTGCAGGGGAAGGTGCTGGGAGTGGAGGTTGGGTTGGTTGGGGGTGTGGACTTGATGAGGGAGTCGCGGAAGGAGTGGTCTCTCTGGAACGTTGATAGGGGAGGGGAGGGAAATATATCCCTGGTGGTGGGGTCTGTTTGGAGATGGCGGAAATGACGGAGGATGATATGATGTATCTGGAGGTTGGTGGGGTAGAAGGTGAGGACCAGTGGGGTTCTGTCCTGGTGGCGATTGGAGAGGCGGGGTTCAAGGGCGGACGTGTGGGAAGTGGAGGAGATGCGGTGGAGAGCATTGTCAACCACATCGGAGGGGAAATTGCGGTCTTTGAAGAAGGAGGCCATCTGGGTTGTTCGGTATTGGAATTGGTCCTCCTGGGAGCAGATGTAGCGGAGGCAAAGGAATTGAGAATATGGGATATTGTGTTTTACAGGGGGCAGGGTGGGAGGAGGTGTAATCTAGGTAGTTGTGGGAGTCAGTCGGTTTGTAGTAAATGTGTTGAGTCGGTCGCCCGAGATAGAAATGGAGAGGTCTAGGAAGGGGAGGGAGGAGTCTGAGATGGTCCAGGTAAATTTGATGTCGGGATGGAAGGTGTAAAGTGGATGAACTGTTCAACCTCCTTGTGGGAGCACGAGGTAGCGCCGATACAGTCATCGATGTGGGGGGTGGTGCCAGTGTAGCTGCGGAAGATGGACTGTTCCACATATCTGACCAAGAGGCAGGCATAGCTGGGGCCCATGCGGGTGCCCATGGCTACTCCTTTGGTTTGGAGGAAGTGGGAGGATTGGAAGGAGAAGTTGTTAAGAGTGAGGACTAGTTCAGTCAGTCAAAGGAGTGTGTCAATGGAACGGTACTGTTTGGGTCAGCGGGAGAGGAAGAAGCGGAGGGCTTGGAGGCCTTCGTGATGGGGGATGGAAGTGTATAGGGACTGGATGTCCATCATGAAGATAAGGCATTGGGGGCCGGGGAAGCCTGAAGAAGGGCTTGTGCCCGAAACATCGATTCTCCTGCTCCTCAGATGCTGCCTGGCCTGCTGTGTTTTTCCAGCGTGACATTTTTTAACTCTCGTCTCCAGCATCTGCAGTCCTCACTTTCTCCCTATGAAGAAAAACAGCCTGGCTTGTTCAATCTCTCTAAATTTCAGTCCCTTGAGTATGATATTGCATTGATAACATTGTACTGTTTGCTCAAAAAACTGAGCTTAAAGTACAAATGTCAAATGTACTTCAGGTGGTCTGTCTGCTGTAACCGTAGAGTGAAGTGGTGGTGCTGGGTTGGGGTAGATTAGGTCAGAAGTCACATGACATTAGATTATAGTCCCAATAGATTTATTTGGAATCACAAGCTTTCAGAATACTGCTCTTTTTGTCAGGTTGGATTATCATCTGGTGTTTTGTGATGATTTCTGACCATAACCATTCAGCAGTGTTCTACTTTGTTTCAATCACTTGATGATTCACCAAAATGACCATGGCAGTGGAATTTTTCTTCAAGCTTACGATGACTGTTGCTTGTAGAGGGGGAAAGAAGCCACCTGAGAAATCTTCTCTGCATTTTATACGGATCACGTCTTGGGTTTGAGAGCAATGGCATTAGCCCTTACTCCAGACATTATCAGATGGGATGCCTGTTTCCTAACACTAAGGAAACCCATGAGTGAAGCAAGTGACAAGCATACGAGGCTGAAATGTGAGCCTACCAGCTGTTTATATTGATCAAAGCTTTCTAGTAAGAAACCCTGGGGACTGAGAATTGATGCTTGTATTTTGAAGAGTTGCAAATTCAAATTTCATCCTCCAATGGTATTTTCTTCTAATCCATTTCAATAGTGGTGGAAATCAACTAGAGATGGGGCTGTTCCATAGGGGCTTTGAGAATAGATAAAATAGATAAAGTAATGTGTTTTGTGGTTTTTCAAGCTACTGTCAATTTTTGGGGTGTTCCTTGTTAAATATATTATGGCCAGGGCAGGAGAGAGAATCAACTGTTGAGACCTGCTTCTGTCACCAATAGGACAGTCGTACTAGCAGAGGCTATAACACTTCATTTCCACTGGCAAACAAGATTTGGATTTGATGTAGCTCCAGTGCACCTCTGCAATTGATTTGTAGTCCAGACTTTTCAGGACCATTTACCACAAAACTGGATTCTTGGACAGCAAGAGACTAAGCAGTTGAATTTATTGTCAAGTGTACCAAGGCACAGTGAAAAGCTTTGTCTTGCGAGCAATACAGGCAGATCACATAGTTAAGGAGCATCAATAAGTAAATAGGAAGGAAAAACAAAAACAGGTGCAGGCGAATGTTAAGAGTTTGAGTCCATTCAGTATTTTAACAACAGTAGGGTAGAAAATGTTTCAAAACTGGTTGGTGAGTGTGTTCAGGCTTCAATACCTTCTCCCTGATGGTAAAGGTTATAGAAAAACATTGCCAGGGTGGGATGGATCATTGAGAATGCTGGCGGCCTTTCCTTGACAATGGGTATGGTAGATGGATTGTATAGATTGGAGATTGGCCTTTGGCCTTTGATTGTCTGGGCCGAGTTCACCACTCTCTGTAACAGTCTCTGACCTTGAATGGGACAGTTACCATACCAGGTAGTGATAATCCAGACAGAAAGCCCTTGTGGCACATCTATAAAAGTTGGCAAAAGTATTTGCCGTCATGCCAAATGTCCTTAACTGAGGAAGAAGGGTTGTTTGACCTTTGTAACCAGTGTGTCCACATGAAGAGGCCAAGAAAGCTTGATGTGAATGACCACTCTCAGGAGTTTGACAATTTCCACTCATTCCACCACTATGCTGTTAATGTATAAGGGGGGGCATGAGTAACATCCTGCTAAAAGTCAATAATTAGTTCCATTGAGAGCTAGGGTGTTGTCAGTGCAGTATTTCTCCTGGTCTTCCACCTCCCATTTGTAGTCTGTTTTGTTGCCATCTGAGATGAGTATGGTGGTGCTACCGGTGAACTTGTAAATGGCATCAGTCTGGTATTTGGCAATGCAGTCATGGGTATACAGTGACTACAGTAGGGGGCTGAGTACACACCCCTGGGGGTGGCTCCAGTGCTGAATGTTTGGATGAAATATTGTCCCTGCTGCAAATGTGTTGCTGGTCAAAGCACAGCAGGTTAGGCAGCATCTCAGGAATAGAGAATTCGACGTTTCGAGCATAAGCCCTTCATCAGGAATAAGAGAGAGAGAGCCAAGCAGGCTGAGATAAAAGGTAGGGAGGAGGGACTAGGGGGAGGGGCGATGGAGGTGGGATAGGTGGAAGGAGGTCAAGGTGAGGGTGATAGGCCGGAGTGGGGTGGGGGCGGAGAGGTCAGGAAGAGGATTGCAGGTTAGGAGGGCGGTGCTGAGTTGAGGGAACCGACTGAGACAAGGTGGGGGGAGGGGAAATGAGGAAGCTGGAGAAATCTGAATTCATACCTTGTGGTTGGAGGGTTCCCAGGCGGAAGATGAGGCGCTCCTCCTCCAGCCGTCGTGTAGTTGTGTTCTGCCGGTGGAGGAGTCCAAGGACCTGCATGTCCTCGGTGGAGTGGGAGGGGGAGTTAAAGTGTTGAGCCACGGGGTGATTGGGTTGGTTGGTTCGGGCGGCCCAGAGGTGTTCTCTGAAGCGTTCCGCAAGTAAGCGGCCTGTCTCACCAATATAGAGGAGGCCACATCGGGTGCAGCGGATGCAATAGATGATGTGTGTGGAGGTACAGGTGAACTTGTGGCGGATATGGAAGGATCCCTTGGGGCCTTGGAGGGAAGTGAGTGTGGAGGTGTGGGCGCAAGTTTTACATTTCCTGCGGTTGCAGGGGAAGGTGCCGGGGGTGGAGGTTGGGTTGGTGGGGGGTGTGGATCTGACAAGGGAGTCACGAAGGGAGTGGTCCTTGCGGAACGCTGATAGGGGAGGGGAGGGAAATATATCCTTGGTGGTGGGGTCCGTTTGGAGGTGGCGGAAATGGCGGCGGATAATACGTTGTATGCGCAGGTTGGTGGGGTGGTAGGTGAGAACCAGTGGGGTTCTGTCTTGGTGGCGGTTGGTATTGTCCCCAACCTTACTGAATTTCCTGACCCACTGGCCACTGAGGATCCAGTTACAGATAGTGGGGCTAAGTCCGAGATCACTCAAGTAATCAGTCTCGAGGGGTTAATAGTGTTGAAGGCTGAACTGTAGTCCATGAGTAGGATTCTTACATAACTGATGTTGATATGAGGGAGAGTTTAAGGGCAAGTGATATGGCATCTGAAGTGGATCCATTGGTCCGACAGACAAATTTGGAGTGGGTCAAGAGTAGTGGGGGAGGCCGGAGTTCATTAATGCCATGACTAGCCTTTCAAAGCACTTCATGACCGCTAAAGTTAGGACCACTGAGCGGTAGTCATTGAGACATGCTGTATGGGTCACCTTAGGCACAGGGATGATGTTGGCCCTCTTGAAAACAGGCAGGGATAGTGGCCTGCTGCAGGGAGAGGTTGAAGATGTTTGAGAAGACCTCTATCAGTTAATCTGCGCATGCTGAGTGCACAGCCTGGTATTCTGTCTGGTCCCTTCGCTTTCCTTGGATTTGCACAAAGGAAAATTGATCTGACCTCTGATGCAGTGACTGGGATAGGAGTTGTCAGAATAGATGTTACCTCTCCGCCAAAATTCTGCTTAGTGAGCAGAGAAAGCATTGAGACAATCTGCGAAGGATGTGTCATTGCTATCAGGTGCTATCTTCCAGTGGGCAGTGTAATGGAGCAAACCACCTGGTGCTGGGTCATTGACACACCTACCACACTGATGGATCTCCAGTGGGAAATGGAGATCCAAGAAGTTAGCTCCCTTTTTGCAAAGGACAGCAAGATGACTCAGATTCAGTTTTTTACAACTGATTGACCCAGGTTAATTTCTTGGAGTGGTGAGTATCTCGCAGGAAGCGCATTACCTTTTTTCCTAACGTAGAAATAGAACATAGAAAAGTACAGCACAGAACAGGCCCTTTGGCCCACAATGTTGTGTTAAGGATTAATCCTAATGTGCATGTCCAGCGGTCACTTGAATGTCCCCAATACTCCGCTTCCACCACTACTGCTGGCAATGCATTCATAAATCTGAGTACAAAAACTTCCTCTGACATCTGGTCTGTACCTTTCTCCAAATATCTTAAAAACTATGACCTCTCGTGCCAGTCAATCCTGCCCTGGGGAAAAGTGTCTGGCTATTGATTCTATCCATGCCTTTCATTATCTTGTGCAACTTGATTAGATCGCCCCTCTTCCTCCTCCTCTCCAGAGAGAAAAGTCTGAGCTTAGTCAAACTTCTCTTCATAAGGCAAGCCCTCCAGTCCAGGCAGCATCCTGATAAACCTACTTTACACCCTCTCCAAAGCCTCTATCTTTCCTGTAGTAGGGCGATCAGAACTGGACACAATATTCCAAGTGTGGTCTCACCAGGGGCTTGTTAGAACTGTAGCAAAACCTCGCGGCTCTTAAACTCTATTCTCCTGTTAATGAAAACCAAACCACCATATGCTTTCTTAACAACCCTATCCACTTGGGTGGCAACTTTGAGGGATCTATGCACTTGAACACCAAGATCCCTCTGATCCTCCACATTGCAAAGAATCCTGTCTTTAATCCTATATTCAACATTCAAATTCGACCTTCCAAAATGCATCACTTCGCATTTATCCAGGTGGAACTCCATTTGCCATTTCTCAGCTCTTGTCTATGTCGCGCTGCAGCCTGCAGTAGCCCTCTTTACTATCAACGGCACCTCCAACCTTTGTGTCATCAGCAAATTTACTAACTCACCCCTCAACCTCCTCACCCATGTCATTTATAAATATTAGTATGTTGGGTCAGTTGCACTCAGGCCTGGTCTTACTGGGTCAGAGTCTGAGTTCTCCATGTCCGTGTTTTTTTCCCTGCCTTTGCTAAGGAATACATAGAACATTACAGCGCAGTACAGGCCCTTCGGCCCTCAATGTTGCGCTGCCCTATCATACTAATCTGAAGCCCATCCCAACTACACTATTCTCTGTACGTCCATTTGCCTGTCCAATGGCCACTTTAATGCACTTAAATTTGGTGAATCTACTAGGTAAAAACAATGACTGCAGATGCTGGAAACCAAATTCTGGATCAGTGGTGCTGGAAGAGCACAGCAGTTCAGGCAGCATCCAACGAGCAGCGAAATCGACGTTTCGGGCAAAAGCCCTTCATCAGGAATAAAGCTTTATTTCTGATGAAGGGCTTTTGCCCGAAACGTCGATTTCGCTGCTCGTTGATTGGTGAATCTACTACCAATGCAGGCAAAGCATTTCATACCCTTTACTACTCTGAGTAAAGAAACTATCTCTGACCTCTGTCTTATACCTATCTCCCCTCACTTTAAAGTTGTGTCCGCTCATGTTTGCCGTCCCCATACTTGGAAAAAGGCTTTCCCTGTCCACCCTATCTAACCCTCTGATTATCTTGTATGTCTCTATTAAGTCACCTCTCAACCTTCTCTCTAACGAGAACAGCCTCAAGGCCCTCAGCCTTTCCTCGTAAGACATTCCTTCTATACCAGGCAACAGCTGCAGCAAAACCTCCTGGTTCTGGAACTCAATCCCTCTATTAATAAAGGCCAAAACACTGTATGCCTTCTTAACCCTGTCAATCTGGGTGGCAACTTTCAAGGATCTGTGTACATGGACACAGAGATCTCTCTGTGATTCCTGATGAAGGGCTTATGCCCGAAACGTCGAATTTCCTGTTCCTTGGATGCTGCCTGACCTGCTGCGCTTTTCCAGCAACACATTTTCAGCTCTGATCTCCAGCATCTGCAGACCTCACTTTCTCCACAGAGATCTCTCTGCTCATCTGCACTCCCAAGAATCTTACCATTAGCCCAGTACTTTGCATTCCGATTACTCCGTCCAAAGTGTATCACCTCACACTTGTCCACATTAAACTCCATTTGCCAGCCCTCAGCCCAGCTCTGCATCCTATCTATGTCTCTCTGCAACCTACTACATCCTTCGCCACTATCTACAACTCCACCAACCTTAGTATCGTCAGCAAATTTACTAACCCACCCTTCTAAGCTCTCATCTAGGTCATTTATAAAAATGACGAATAGCAGTGGACCCAACACCGACCCTTGCCGAACACCGCTAGTAACTGGACACCAAGATGAACATGTTCCATCCACTACAACCCTCTGTCTTCTTTCAGCAAGCCAATGACTGATCCAAACTGCTTTGTCTGCCACAATCCCATTCCTCCGCATTTTGTATAATAGCCTACTGTGGGGAACCTTATCGAATGCCTTGCTGAAATCCATATACACCACATCAACCGGTTTACTCTCACCTACCTGTTTGGTCACTTTGTCAAAAAACTCAATAAGATTCGTTAGGCACGACCCACCCTTCACAAAACCGTGCTGACTGTCCCTGATCAGATTATTCTTTTCTAGATAGGATTTATAACCATCTCTTATAACCTTTTCCAACACTTTGCTAACAACTGAAGTGAGACTCACTGGTCTGTAATTACCAGGGTTGTCTCTACTACCCTTTTTGAACAAGGGACCCACATTTGCTATCCTCCAGTCCTCAGGCACTATTCCTGTAGATAGTGATGATTTGAAGATCAATGCGAAAGGCTCAGCAATCTCTTCCCTTGCTTCCCAGAGGATCCTAGGATAGATCACATCCGGCCCAGGGGACTTGTCTACTTTCACACTCTGCAGTATCCAGCACCACTAATCCAGAATCTGGTTTCCAGCATCTGCAGTCATTATTTTTACCTAGTTGATTTTAACCCTACTGCAAATCCACTTACAAGGATGCCTGCCTTGAAGAAGTTTTCCTCCTCTCTCTCTCTCTCTCTCTCTCTCTCTCTCCACGTTTCAGGCTCTCTGCCTTTATTCCTGATGAAGGGCTTTTGCCCGGAACGTTGATTTTACTATTCCTTGGATGCTGCCTGAACTGCTGTGCTCTTCCAGCACCACTAATCCAGAATCTGGTTTCCAGCATCTGCAGTCATTGTTTTTACCTAGTATTTCTAATACCTCTTCCTTCTGAACTTCAATCTCTTCTAGTCTAAATGCAAGTATCTCTATCTTCCTCGCCAACATTTTCATTTTCTATAGTGAACACTGTCGAAAAATATTTATTTAGTGCTTCCCCTATCTCCTCTGACTCCACACACAACTTCCCACTATTATCCTTGATTGGCCCTAATTTAACTCTCGTCATTCTTTTATTCCTGACATACCTATGGAAAGCCTTGGGCTTAACCCTGATCCTATCCACCAACAACTTCTCCTGGCCTTTCTGAGCTCTTTTTAGGTCTTTCCTGACTTCCTTGTAACCTTCAAGCGCCCTAACTGAGTTTTCACATTTTGTCCTAACATAAGCCGCCACCTTCTTGACCATGGATTCCACTTCCTTAGTAAACCACGGCTCACGCGTTCTATATCTTCCTCCCTGCCTGACAGTTACATACTTATCTAGGACAGACAGGAGCTTTTCCTTGAATAAGCTCCACATTTTTAATGTGCTCATCCCCTGCAGTTTCCTTCCCCATTCTACACTTCCTAAATCTTTATTAATTGCATTGTAATATTCCCCCTCCCACCAACTGTAACTCTTGCTCGGTGGAGTACCCCTATCCCTTTCCATCACTAAAGTAAACCTGACAGAATTGTGATCGCTGTCTCCAAAGAGCTCACCTACTTCCAAATCAACAACTGACCAGGCTCATTACCCAGTACTAAGTCTAACGTGGCTTCGCCCCTTGTCGGCCTGCCTACATACTGTGTCAGGAAGCCCTCCTGCACACTGGACAAAAACTGACCCATCAATAGTACTCGTACTGTAGTGATCCCAGTCAATATTTGGATAGTTGAAGTCCCCATGACAACTACTCTGCCTCTCTCACTCCTATCGAGAATCATCTTTGCTATCCTTTCCTCTACATCTCTGGGACTATTCAGAGGCCGATAGAAAACTCCCAACAGGGTGACTTCTCCTTTCCTATTTCTAACCTCAGCCCATACTACCTCAGTTAACGAGTCCCCAAACGTCCTTTCTACAACTGTAATATTGTCCCTGATCAACAATGCCACACCTCCCCCTCTTTTATCATCTTCTCTGTTCCTACTGAAACATCTGAATCCCGGAACCTGCAACAGCCATTCCTGTCCCTGCTCTATCCATGTCTCCGTAATGGCCACAACATCGAAGTCCCAGGTTCCAACCCATGCTGCCAGTTCATCCACTTTATTTCAGATGCTCCTCGTGTTGAAGTACACACACACTTCAAACCAGGTTCTTGCTTGCCAGTGTCAGATACTTGATTTGGGAACTCCTTACTCTCATCATCTTCTGTACCTGTCCTACAATTTTGGTTCCCATCCCCCTGCTGTATTAGTTTAAATCCACCTTAATAGCTTTAGCGAATTTCCCACCCAGGATATTGGCACCCCTCTGGTTTAGATGAAGACCATCCTGCTTGTTGAGGTCCCACCTACCCCAGAAAGAGCTCCAATTATCCAAAAACCTGAATCCCTCCCTCCTGCACCATCCCAGTAGTCACGTGTTCAACTCCTTTCTCTCCCTATTCCTCACCTCACTAGTGCGTGGCATGGGCAGCAAACCAGAGACAACAACTCTGTTTGTCCAAGCTCTAAGCTTCCATCCTAGCTCCCTGAATTTCTGCCTCAAGTCCCCATCTCTTAGATTAGATTACTTACAGTGTGGAAACAGGCCCTTCGGCCCAACAAGTCCACACCGACCCGCCGAAGCGCAACCCACCCATACCTCTACATATACCCCTTACCTAACACTACGGGCAATTTAGCATAGCCAATTCACCTAACCTGCACATCTTTGGAATGTGGGAGGAAACCGGAGCACCCGGAGGAAACCCACGCAGACACGGGGAGAACGTGCAAACTCCACACAGTCAGTCGCCTGAGGCGAGAATTGAACCCAGGTCTCTGGCGCTGTGAGGCAGCAGTGCTAACCACTGTGCCACCGTGCTGCCCATGTCCTATGTCATTGGTGTCAATGTGGACCACGACTTGGGGCTGCTCTCCCTTCCCTCGAAGGATCCCAAAAACACGATCAGAGACATCACAAACCCTGGTACCTGGGAGGCAACACACTAACCGTGAATCTCTCTCATCCTCCTATCTGTCCCCCTAACTATCGAGTCCCCAATGACTACTGCTCTGCTCCACTTCCCTCTTCCCTTCTGAGCAGCAGGTACCCCACTGCTTTCCCCTGGTAAGTCATCCCTCCCCCCCAACGGTATCCAAAATGGTATACTTATTGCTGAGGGGAATGCCCACAAGGGATCCCTGCACTGCCTGCCGGTTCCCTTTCCATCCCCTAACTGTCACCCATCTGTCTTTTTCTTTTATCTGGGAGTGACTACCTCTATAAGTCCTGTCAACCCCTCTGCCTCCCGAATGATCCGAAGTTCATCCAGTTCCAGTTCCCTAACACGGTTTTTGAGGAGCTGGAGTTGGGTTCATTTCCCACAGATACAGTCAGCAGGGACACTGGTGGGGACCCTTACCTCCCACATTCTGCAGGAGGAGCATTCAACTGCCCTAACCTCCATTCCCACGATTCGAACTCCCGAAGTGACTATTAACAAAAAGGATTAGGAAATAAACTAGTTACCTCACCTTGTCAATCTGGCTCCCACAATGTTTTTTTTTCGGTTGGAGGAGGAGGAGGATGGGTGGGAGACACTACCTGAGTAGTGTCTCGGGTAACACAATCACGCAAATATAAACTGATCTACTTACCCTTCCCAAAAGTCCTTTGCTCGCTCCTCCCTCACTGGCCTGAAGTTTAAATACATTTATCGGCCTTCCTGACAATCACCTCACACCAACGTCACCTCCTCCCGGCTCCCGCCTCTCACTGTTCTGAAGTGCTCAGAGTATTTTGGATGCTTTTTGATTTAATCTTTTGAGCCATTTTCTGAACATAGAGACCTACTGTATCATGGAGGGGTTCTCCCTGAGTCCCAGAAACTTGGGATGCCCAACTCAGCCACTTTAGTTAATTGGAGTTGTTATGGAGAAGAGGTACTGCCAATGTCACTGGGCTAGTAATCTAGAAGCTGGGATTAAACCCACAGACACGAGGTTGACATCCAACCTTGCCCCACTGAAATGTTCAAGGCTTAATTTGTTCTGCTGACATTAAGAAATTTGATCTCCGGGGGTGTGTGTTTCCTGTCTTGCAGGCAGGATGCAACAATTTAATTACACTCTGTAAACGCTGTTGTTTAAGGAATAACCTAATCACGCACTGCTTGAAGAATAATCTAATCACACATTAGATTATTTCCAGAAATGACTTCACGTGTTTTAGGATACCATGTGACTATGGGGGAATGGCAGTGGGTGGTGTATTGCATTCATGACTGACTGACTGACACCACTGTGATGTAAAATCCTGTTTTAAAGGGAGGACTGTTCCCTTAATCGAAGGACATCTCTTGACATGGCTCAGCAAGCCTCGAAGAGTGTTAAGTGATTCTCCAAAAAAAGCTTATACTTGCTGAATAAAAATGTGGCTGTTTACAAGCTGGCTTGTAAGAATCTCAAGAAAGGAACCTAACATTTGGCAATGAGAGTGGGATTCAAACATATGTGGAACCTCAAGGCAGATTTGAGCAAGTGATGGTCTGTGTTACAGTAACGGGAGATGATGGGCCCACTAGGTAAAATGATCTCTCACTAAACCTATCAATCAGTCGTCCCCTCGGACTCTGTAGTGATGAAATCTGAGAACTTACGCATTTGTATACCAATGAGTTGTCTCAGGAAAGTTAGAGTCCTCAACTATAGGTTCTCAAAAGGAGGTTAGTCCTCCTTGGAATTTGGAGGTTAGAATCCTTGAATAGCAGGATTTGAGGCTCTGGAACATAGCATATATGATAAAGGATATCTACTGTCTGTTTCAATCACCCTGCCTTAGAAGAATACAGTGCAGAACAGGCCCTTCGGCCCTTGATGTTGCGCCAACCTGTGAGCTATTCTCAGCTCGTCCATGTGCTTATCTAAGGATGCTTTAAATTTCCCTAATGTGGCTGAGTTGACTACATTAGCAGGTAGTGCATTCCACTCTGCATAAAAAAAACCTGCCTCTGACATCTGTCTTAAATCTATCAGTTTGTCATTGTGCCCTCTTGTACACACTGATGTCATCATCCTAGGAAAAAGACTTTCACTGCCTACCCTATCTAATCCTCTGATCATCTTGTATGTCTGTATCAAGTCCCCTCTTAGCCTTCTTCTTGACAATGAGAACAGGTTCAAGTCTCTCAGCCTTTCCTCATTAGACCTTCCCTCCAGACCAGGCAACATCCTGTTAAATTTCCTTTGCACCTTTTCCAATGCTTCCACATCCTTCCCAAAATATGGGGACCAGAACTACACACAATATTCCAAGTGTGGCTACACCAGCGTTTTGTATAGCTGCAGCATGATATTGTGGCTCCAGATCGCAATCCCTCCACCAATAAAACCTAACACACTGTATGCCTTCTTAACAGCACTATCCACCTGGGTGGCAACTTTCAGGGATCTATGTACATGGACTCCAAGATCCCTCTGCACATCCACACTACCAAGAATCTTTCCATCAACCCAGTACTCTGCCTTCCTGTTATTCTTCCCTCACATTTAGCTGCAGTGAACTCCATTTGACACCTCTCAGCCCAATTCTGCAGTTTATCCAAGACCCCCTGCAACCTGTAACGTTCTTCCACACTGTCCACTACTCCACCAACTTTAGTGTCGTCTGCAAATTTACTAATCCATCCACCTATGTTATGCCTGTGTCTGAGTCATTTATAAAAATGACAAACAGCAATGGTCCCAAAACAGAACCTTGAGGCACACCACTAGTAACTGAACTCCAGGCTGAATATTTTCCATCAACCACCACTCACTGCCTTCTTTCAGAAAGACCGTTGCTAATCCAAACTGCTAAATCACCCTCAATCCCATGCCTCTGCATTTTCTCCAACAACCTACCATGTGGAACCTTATCAAAGGCTTTACTGAAGTCCATGTATACCACATCAACTGCCCTCATCTATATGCTTGGTCACCTTCTCAAAAAGCTCAGAGGCTTGTGAGACATGACCTGCCCTTGACGAAATCATGTTGAGTATCTGAAATCAAATTGTTATTTGCTAGATGATTATAAATCTTATCTCTTATAATCCTTTCCGGTTGTTAAGATGGGAAACCCCATGCGAAGGTCTGGACCTTGGAAGTGGGTGTGGAGACTGAGAATACTGAACTGTTACTTAAAGAAGTTTAGGAAATTGAAACTTTTAAAATTGTACAGATGTTTGGGAAGTCGGGTGTTGCAACACTTTTGCATCGGTTATGCTGGGGTGACTCCCTCCCCCCCAAAATGAGGAACAGTTAGGGTGTCTGTTAAAATGTTTAAATAAAAATTTGGGAAATGCAATTTGGCCAATGTTAGGAACTTGGGACATAAATGTTTAAAAGCAGACAAGGCAATTTGGAAACATAATATCGGGACTAAATGACAAACTTGAACATCCGTGTGGAGAAAGACTGCTGAGGAAATAACAAATAAGTGTAAACAAGCCAGCTGGGAGAATAACACACCATCTCAATGAGGGGTTAGAGTGTGTGATCGTGAGGGAAACATTAAGTCTTGGAAGGTGCTGTAGAGTCAGTGTAGAGGATTATGATGCCCAAAAAGAAACAGGAGAAACTGAGAAAGAAGGCAAAATAAGGAATCGGGGTTGAAATTCCAAGCCAGACTCTTGCGTGGGAATAAAATGGAGGTATCTCCTGACATGTCTCATCTGCCAATAATATTTTGAAATAATGACACTGTCCAGGAGGAGGATTGGCAAATTCTGCCCAGTGGGACCCCCATCTACCCTAATCCCTCTCCCATTGTTCCATCACCTCAGTCTCAGTCCAAGGACCAACAACCATTGCCATCACCCTATCCTCTCACACAGTCAATAGACAATAGGTGCAGGAGTAGGCCATTCTGTCCTTCGAGCCTGCACCACCATTCATTATGATCATGGCTGATCATCCTCAGTCAGTATCCTGTTCCTGCCTTATCTCCATAACCCTTGATTCCACTATCCTTGAGAACTCTATCCAACTCTTTCTGAAACGAATCCAGCGACTGGGCCTCCACTGCCTTCCACACAGCCACCACTCTCTGGGTGAAGAAGTTTCTCCTCATCTCTGTCCTAAATGGTCTACCCCATATTTTTAAGCTGTGTCCTCTGGTTCGGACTCACCCATCAGCGGAAACATGTTTCCTGCCTCCAGAGTGTCCAATCCTTTAATAATCAGATCCCCTCTCAGTCTTCTAAACTCAAGGGTGTACAAGCCCAGTCGCTCCAGTCTTTCAGCATAAGGTAGTCCCGCCATTCCAGGAATTGACCTCGTGAACCTACGCTGCACTCCCTCAATAGCCAGAATGTCTTTCCTCAAATTTGGAGACCAAAACTGCACACAATATTCCAGGTGCAGTCTCACCAGGGCCCTGTACAGCTGCAAAAGAACCTCTTTGCTTCTATACTCAATCCCTCTTGTTATGAAGGCTAGCATGCTATTAGTTTTCTTCACTACCTGCTGTACCTGCATGCTTACCTTCATTGACTGATGTACAAGAACACCCAGATCTCTTTGTACTGCCCCTTTACCTAACTTGACTCCATTTAGGTAGTAATCTGCCTTCCTGTTCTTGCCGCCAAAGTGGATAACCATACATTTATCCACATTAAACTACATCTGCCATGCATCTGTCCACTCACCTAACCTGTCCAGGTCACCCTGTAAACTCCTAACATTTCCTCACATTTCACCCTGCCACCCAGCTTAGTATCATCAGTAAATTTGCTAATATTACTATTAATACCATCTTCTATATCATTAATATATATTGTAAAAAGCTGTGGTCCCAGCACTGATCCCTGCGGTACCCCACTGGTCACTGCCTGCCATTCCGAAAGGGAGCCGTTTATCACTACTCTTTGTTTCCTGTCAGCCAACCAATTTTCAATCCAAGTCAGTACTTTGCCCCCAATACCATGGGCCCTAATTTTGCTCACTAACCTCCTATGTGAGACTTTATCAAAGGCTTTCTGAAAGTCCAGGTATACTACATCCACTGGATCTCCCTCGTCCATCTTCAGAGTTATATCCTCAAAAAATTCCAGAAGATTAGTCAAGCATGATTTCCCCTTCATAAATCCATACTGACTCTGACCTATCCTGTTACTGCTATCCAGATGTGTCGTAATTTCATCCTTTATAATAGACTCCAGCATCTTTCCCACCACTGAGGTCAGACTAACTGGTCTATAATTTCCTGATTTCTCTCTCCCTCCTTTCTTAAAAAGAGTTGCAACATTAGCTACCCTTCAATCCCCAGGAACTGATCCTGAATCTATCGAACTCTGGAAAATAATCACCAACGCATCCACGATTTCTAGAGCCACCTCCTTCAGTACCCTGGGATGCCCCTCCACAACCTGATCGTCAGCCCCATGAAAGTATTGACCGTCCCCACCCTGACCAGAACCAGACTTCAGAAAGTTTCACCAACCCAGTCACTTTCAGACTCTATCAAAAACCTAGAGGGCAACAGACTAACCTCTTTGAGAGACATAGGGGGCAGAACAAGTGCTGGATATAACTAAAGTATTAGAGTGGAGTCCAAAGCAGGGGGAGGAGGGTTCAGATTTCTGGAATGGGTTCTGCTCCACAAATGCCACCAATGCAGGAAATCCCTCGTCTACATTTAGTGCCCCACTGTTGCAGTGTGTTCCAGAAGAGGTGGTCACTGCTGTTAGGACCAACAATTTGGGTTGGTCGGGCAACACCCGCCCACAAATGAGAAGGGTGCTTATCTGCTACTGGTATAGCATTAAAGACTCTAAACAGACTAAGGCCAAATATGAAATGGTACGGTGTTCCTCCTCGTCAGCCCTATCACAGGGACTCTGATGCTTCTGTGAGGGTGTTGCTGATGATGTTAAATATCTTTTCTATCTTGTTTTGTTTTGTGATGACAAAGGTGTGATCTATATAGCGGACCCAGATTTTTGGTTTGATGATTGGTAGGGCTGTTTGTTCTAGTCTTTGCATTACCGCTTCTGCTATGAATCCTGATAACGGAGATCCCATGGGTGTGCCGTTGGTTTGTTGTTAGACTATGTGGTGAAGGTGAAGTGGGTAGTGAGGCACAGGTCCACTAGCTTCATGATGTGTTCGTTGGTAATGTGAGTGATGGTAGTTGGTGTGTGTGATGGTCTCTTCTAAAAGTGTGGTAAGAGTTTCCTTTGCCAGGTCGATGTTGATGGAGGTGAACAGTGCTGTTACATCGAATGAGATCATTGCTTCGTCTTTCTCTATTTTGGTGTTTTTGATGATTTTTAGGAATTCCTGGGTGGAGTGGATGGAGTGCTGTGACTCTTATACTAGGTATTTCAGTCTTGCGTGTAGCTCTTTGGCCAGTCTGTAAGTTGGTGTTCTGGGTAGTGAGACTATGGGTCTGAGGGGAGGGTCCTGGTTTATGGATTTTTGGTAGTCTGCAGAATCGTGGGGTGTTGGTCCCGTCTGGTTTCATTTTCTGGAATTCCGTCTTGTTGAATTGTCCGGAATTGTGTAATTTTCTTAGGATATATGTAATTTTGTTCCCTAGTTGTGAGGTCGGGTCTAGCCCCACCTGTTGGTAGGTGTTGGTGTCTGCGAGTAGTGCATTGGCTTTCTCGATGTAGTCCCTTCTGTTCAGGATGTCTGTGAGCTGACCTTTGTCTGCAGGTAATATAACGACATTTTTATCTTTTTTGAGGTTTTCTAGGGCGTTCGTTTCTTGTGTGTTCAGTTTGTTTCCTTCCCTCTTTTAGAACATAGAACAATACAGTACAGAACAGGCCCTTCGGCCCACGATGTTGTGCCAAACATCTATCCTAGATTAAGCACCCATCCATGTACCTATCCAATTGCCGCTTAAAGGTCGCCAATGATTCTGACTCTACCACTCCCACGGGCAGCGCATTCCATGCCCCCACCACTCTCGGGGTAAAGAACCCACCCCTGACATCTCCCCTATACCTTCCACCCTTCACCTTAAATTTATGTCCCCTTGTAACACTCTGTTGTACCCGGGGAAAAAGTTTCTGACAGTCTACTCTATCTATTCCTCTGATCATCTTATAAACCTCTATCAAGTCACCCCTCATCCTTCGCCGTTCCACCGAGAAAAGGCCGAGAACTCTCAACCTATCCTCGTACGACCTATTCTCCATTCCAGGCAACATCCTGGTAAATCTTCTCTGCACCCTCTCCAAAGCTTCCACATCTTTCCTAAAGTGAGGCGACCAGAACTGCACAAAGTACTCCAAATGTGGCCTAACCAAAGTCCTGTACAGCTGCAACATCACTTCACGACTCTTGAATTCAATCCCTCTGCTAATGAACGCCAATACACCATAGGCCTTCTTACAAGCTCTATCCACCTGAGTGGCAACTTTCAAAGATCTATGTACGTAGACCCCAAGATCCCTCTGTTCCTCCACCTGACTAAGAACCCTACCGTTAACCCTGTATTCCGCATTCTTATTTGTTCTTCCAAAATGGACAACCTCACACTTGGCAGGGTTGAACTCCATCTGCCACTCCTCAGCCCAGCTCTGCATCATATCTAAGTCCCTTTGCAGCCGACAACAGCCCTCCTCACTGTCCACAACTCCACCAATCTTCGTATCATCTGCAAATTTACTGACCCACCCTTCGACTCCCTCATCCAAGTCATTAATAAAAATTACAAACAGCAGAGGACCCAGAACAGATCCCTGCGGAACTCCACTTGTAACTGGGCTCCAGGCTGAATATTTACCATCTACCACCACTCTCTGACTTCGACCGGTTAGCCAGTTTTCTATCCAATTGGCCAAATTTCCCTCTATCCCATGCCTCCTGACTTTCCGCATAAGCCTTCCATGGGGAACCTTATCAAATGCCTTACTAAACTCCATGTACACTACATCCACTGCTCTACCCTCATCCACATGCTTGGTCACCTCCTCAAAGAATTCAATAAGACTTGTAAGGCAAGACCTACCCTTCACAAATCCGTGCTGGCTGTCCCTAATCAAGCAGTGTCTTTCCAGATACTCATAAATCCTATCGCTCAGTACCCTTTCCATTACTTTGCCTACCACAGAAGTAAGACTAACTGGCCTGTAATTCCCGGGGTTATCCCTATTCCCTTTTTTGAACAGGGGCACAACATTCGCTACTCTCCAATCCCCTGGTACCATTCCCGTTGACAGTGAAGATGAAAAGATCATTGCCAATGGAACTGCAATTTCCTCTCTTGCTTCCCACATAATCCTAGGATATATCCTGTCAGGCCCAGGGGACTTGTCTATCCTCAAGTTGTTCAAAATGTCCAACACATCTTCCTTCCTAACAAGTATCTCTTCTAGCTTACCAGTCCGTTTCACACTCTCCTCTTCAACAGTACGGTCCCTCTCGTTCGTAAATACTGAAGAAAAGTACTCGTTCAAGACCTCTCCTATCTCTTCCGACTCAATACACAATCTCCCACTACTGTCCTTGATCGGACCTACCCTCGTACTCGTCATTCTCATGTTTCTCACATATGCATAAAATGCCTTGGGGTTATCCTTGATCCTATCCGCCAAGGATTTTTCATGCCCTCTCTTAGCTCTCCTAATCCCTTTCTTCAGGTCCCTTCTGGCTATCCTGTATCCCTCCACTGCCCTGTCTGAACCCTGTTTCCTCAACCTTATGTAAGCCTCCTTCTTCCTCTTTACTAGACATTCAACCTCCCTCGTCAACCAAGGCTCCCTCTCACGACCATTTCTTTCCTGCCTGATAGGTACATACATATCAAGGACACGTCGTATCTGCTCCTTGAAAAAGTTCCACATTTCCACCACATCCTTCCCTGACAGCCTATGCTCCCAACTTATGCTCCTCAAATCCTGTCTTACAGCATCGTAATTTCCCTTCCCCCAATTGTAGAATCTACCCTGTTGTGCGCACCTATCTCTCTCCATAACCAAGATGAAACTCACAGAATTGTGGTCACCATCACCAAAATGTTCACCCACTAACAAGCCCATCACTTGTCCCGGTTCATTACCGAGTACCAAATCCAATATGGCCTCCCCGCTGGTTGGACAATCTACATACTGAGTTAGAAAAGCTTCCTGGACACACTGCACAAACACCACCCCATCCAATCTACTTGATCTAAAGAGCTTCCAATCAATATTTGGGAAGTTGAAGTCGCCCATGACTACTACCCTGTGGCTTCTGCACCTTTCCAAAATCTGTTTCCCAATCTGTTTCTCCACATTTCTGCTGCTATTTTGGCTCAGAGTAGGTGCAAACTTTACTTTGGATTTAATTAAGTGTTTCCTGATCTAGTTAATTCTCTCCTTTGATTTATTTTACCTGCCCAGTGGATTGCTGCAGTGATGGATGGTTTTGATTTGGCCTGCCTTGTGCTATTAAAACAAACTACATAGCCATGGGTTTATTTGGCAATTTTGCTAATAGGTAAAATATTTCCAACCCATATAACGTAGGTTCAATTTCAAGATTCTCATCATGAAAATATTTATGATTTTCCTTTGATTTTATAACGTTTAGGGTGTAGGTTTGCTCGCTGAGCTTTGGTTTGATATCCAGACATTTCGTTACCTGGCTAGGTAACATCATCGAGAAGAAAGTGAGGACTGCAGATGCTGGAGATCAGAGCTGAAAACATGTTGCTGGAAAGGTGCAGCAGGTCAGGCAGCATCCAAGGAACAGGAGATTCGACATTTCAGGCATAAGCCCTAGGTAATATTGTCAGTGGCGACCTCCAAGTGAAGCGAAGCTGTTGTCTCCTGCTTTCTATTTATATCTTTCTCCTGGATGGGGAACCTGGGGTTTGTGGTGATGTCATTTCCTGTTCATTTTCTGAGGGGTTGATAGATGGTATCTAGGTCTATGTGTTTGTTTGTGGCATTGTGGTTGGAGTGCTAGGCCTTTGGGAATTCCTTAGCCTGTCCCAGGATAGATGTGTTGCCCCAGTCGAAATGGTGCTTTTTTGTTTTCAGTGTGTAGGGCTGTGAGGGAGAGAGGGTCGTGTCTTTTTTTGTGGCTAGCTGGTGTTCATGTATCCTGGTGGCTAACTTTCTTCCTGTTTGTCCTACGTAGTGTTTGTGGAAGTTCTTGCATGGAATTTTATAGATGACGTTGGTTTTGTCCATGGGTTGTACTGGGTCTTAAGTTTGTTTGTTTATGTTTGAGAGTGTTGGTGGATTTGTGTGCTTCTAGGATTCCGAGGGGTCTTAGCAGTCTGGTTGTCATTTCTGAAACTTCTTTGATGTATGGTAAGGTGGTTAGGATTTCTGGCTTTGTTTGGTCTGCTTATCATGGTTTGTTCTTGAGGAATCTGCGGACTGTATTTTTTGAGTACCCGTTCTGCTTGAATATGTTGTATAGGTGGTTCTCCTCTGTTTTCTGAAGTTCGTCTGTGCTGCAGTGTGAGGTGGCTTGTTGGAATAGTGTTCTGATACAGCTTTGCTTGTGTGTTGGGATGGTTGCTGATGTAGTTAAGTCAACCTGAGCTACAAACCTTGCAAAAACCTGTGGGTGCAACACGCTACAACTTTCCCGAAGATGGGAAAGGAATGCCACCCGAGAGAGTTCCACCCGCGAACAACTGTACTTCCTGCATGAATGTTTAAGAAAACAGGTTCTGCCAAAATGTCTCCAATATAAACCGCCGATAAAAACACCTCAAGGCAGAAGTTTAACAGAACGAAATGGCCGCAGAATGCTCCGAGAACTAATCAATGACACCCACCACAGACTCTGAAAATACAACTGGGAAATTGCACGCCAAAAACCGTTATTCATAAAAGCAGCAAATCAAGAATGGACAGACGCGGTAGAACGAGCCATAAACACCAAACAACGACAAACACAGATAAAGAAAAATCGGGACGTGAAGAAAAAACTTGACAAACTCACAAACAAAGACAAAACCGATAACACAGGGGCATGGATAAAGAACTTATCAGACCGAACCCTATCAGACACAGAAAAAGCTGTACTAGTAAAAGCACTAACCGAGGCACTGACAAGAATGATTTCCTAGCGGCATTAAAGACCACATTGAAGGACAACAAACTCAGGGAAGAAACACAACAAACTATCAGACAGACAGTTGCACCTACTCTGAGCCGAAAGAGGGAAGGAAACAAACTGAACACACAAGAAAAGAAAGCCCTAGAAAACCTCAAAAAAGATAAAAACATTGTTATATTACCTGCAGACAAAGGTTGGCTCACAGTCAGCCTGAACAGAAGGGACTACAAAGAGAAAGCCAATGCACTACTCGCAGATACCAACACCTACCAACAGGTGGGGCTAGACCCGACCTCACAACTAGGGAACAAAATTATATATATCCTAAAAAAATTACACAATTCCGGACAATTAAACAAGACGGAATTCCAGAAAATGAAACCAGACGGGACCAACACCCCACGATTCTGCAGACTACCAAAAATCCATAAACCAGGAGCCCCCCCCTCAGACCCATAGTCTCACTACCCAGAACACCAACTTACAGACTGGCCAAAGAACTACACGCAAGACTGAAATACCTAGTATAAGAGTCACAGCACTCCATCCACTCCACCCAGGAATTCCTAAAAATCATCAAAAACACCAAAATAGAGAAAGACGAAGCAATGATCTCATTCGATGTAACAGCACTGTTCACCTCCATCAACATCGACCTGGCAAAGGAAACACTTACCACACTTTTAGAAGAGACCATCACACACACCAACTACCATCACTCACATTACCAACGAAAACATCATGAAGCTAGTGGACCTGTGCCTCACTACCCACTTCACCTTCACCACATAGTCTAACAACAAACCAACGGCACACCCATGGGATCTCCGTTATCAGGATTCATAGCAGAAGCAATAATGCAAAGGCTAGAACAAACAGCCCTACCAACCATCAAACCAAAAATCTGGGTCCACTACGTAGGTGACACCTTTGTCATCACAAAACGAAACAAGATAGAAGAGGCATTTATCATCATCAACAACACCCTCACAGGCATAAAGTTCACCAAGGAGGAAGAAACTAACAACAAACTCGCATTTCTGGACGTCACTGTCGAAAGAAAGGACAATGGAGAACTCCAAATCTGCATATACAGAAAACCGACAAACACTGACGAAATACTTAACTCCACCAGCAAGCATCCCAACGCACACAAACGAAGCTGTATCAGAACACTATTCCAATGAGCCACCTCACACTGCAGCACAGACAAACTTCGGTGAACCACCTGAACAATGTATTCAAGAAGAACAGATACTCAAGAAATACAGTCTGCAGATTCCCCGCTGCCAGGAAATGTCACTCCTCTCAGGTTTGCATCCTTCCTGATGGACTCGGCAAATGGCTCTATGCACCACACAAACAAGGCAGGTGAGAGGGGGCAGCCCTGCCTGACTCCAAATCTGTCTGGGAAACTATCTGATTTCCACCCATTGATTGAGACTGCACTGACAACGTCGGTGTAGAGCAGTCTGATCCCTCCCCCAAGCCCATTTTGGAGAGAACATCCTCCATGTATGTGTGTGATGTCCAGGCTGATGAGGCAGGTGTTCACTCCTTTGTCCCGCACGTAGGTGATCGTATCCCTGAGGAGTGCGAGACACTTAGCGATTCTTGCCCAGTACAGCACAGGTTTGGTCAGGGTGAATCATCATCCCAGAGCAGACCTGACCCGGTTGGAATGACCTTTGACAAGATTTTGAGGTTTACGTTTAACAGCAAGATTGGTCATCCATTTCTAATTTCCTCCCTCTCCCCCTTCCGCTTGTAGATGAGTGTGACGATGCCTTTCCTCATGGATTCACTCATGGTACCTGCCATAAGCTTACTGACATACACCTCCAGCAGGTCCTGGCCAATCAAGTCCCAAAGTGCAGAAGAGAGCTCGACCGGTAAGCCGTCGCTTCCGGGAGTTTTATACTTTTCGAAGGACTCGAGGGCCTTGGTCAGCTCATCCAGAAATAGTGGCTGGTCCAGCCTCTCTCGTGTTCCGTTGTCTAAGACCTCTCTGATAGAAGACAGGACCGACTGGGAGGCCGTGCGGT
Organism: Hemiscyllium ocellatum; assembly: GCF_020745735.1. Taxonomy (NCBI): domain Eukaryota; kingdom Metazoa; phylum Chordata; class Chondrichthyes; order Orectolobiformes; family Hemiscylliidae; genus Hemiscyllium; species Hemiscyllium ocellatum. The sequence continues at coordinate 3,583,431 of NC_083401.1, read as the reverse complement.
TGGCTTCAAATCATACAGACTGGCATAGTAGGATTTGCTGATCCTCATGATGTCAGCCTGAGATGATGTTACTGAGCCATTTTCTTCCTTCAGGCTGCTGAGCACAGAGCTCTCTTTGGACACCTTCTGGAAGAAAAAATGTAAGCACATCTCGTTCTGCTCCTCGGAGTGGACCTTGGACTGGAAGATTATCTTGGAGGCTTGCTGGCCCTTCACCTTGTGGAGGTCCTCCATGACATTGACCCCCATCGTCTGCAGCAGGAACAGGTTCTGCATACTTTCCTGGAGCTGGACAGTTCCTCCCCGCCACCGCCTCTCTCTCGCCTCCTGAACACCTTTGAGGATGAAGAACCTCTTGATGTTCCCTTTTACTGTTTCCCACCAGTCTGCTGGAGACTCAAGGAGGGGCTTCACGGTTCTCCAACCTGCGTAGTCCCCCTTGAGCTTCTCTATGTTTCTTGGGTACAACAGCTTTGTGTTCAGCTTCCACGTTCCCTTACCCGCTCGCTGCTCGTCCTGTAGGTGACAGTTGGCCAGCAGGAGGCAGTGCTCAGAGAAGAACACCGGCTTGACGTCGGTGGATCTGACCGAGAGCGTTTGGGACACAAACAGGTAATCTATCCTTGAGGGATAGACCCGTCTGCCCGTGACCAGGTGTATCTACACTGCGCTCCGTCTGCAGGGGTGCTGAAGACGTCGTGCAGCTTGGCATTTTTACCGCGTCCATCAGGGCTCTGGACGTGGTGTCCAGTTTACTGTCCCCCTCCCCCCCGCCGGATCGTCCATCTGCATCAATGATCCAGTTGAAGTCTCTGGCCAGAATGACCAGCCTGGATGTAGCCAGCAACAGTGGGAGCTGTTGCAGGATGGCCAACCGTTCACTCTTACCCTCTGGGGTGTATGCATTAATCAGTCTCAGGAGCATTCCTGTATGTGACGTCAGTAACAAGGACGCACCCGTCCACCACCACCTTAACCTCGGAGGTGGTGAAGTTGCCTCCTCTCAGCAGGATACCCAGGCTGGAGGAGCGGTTTTTATTGCCCCCCGACCAAACTGACGGCCAAGGGCCCACAAGCTCGACCATCTCCTGTAGCTGCTGAGGTGCGGTATCCCAAACTCCTGCAACAACAGGACGTCAGTTTTAACGTTGGCTAGGAAGGCCAACTTTAGAAACATATCGCGTAGAAGATTTAATGCTACGCACGTTAATGCTGGCAACTTTAATCCCCGTTTTACAGTGTATAAAGTGTCCTGTGTCTGGGGTGGCTATCTGCGTCCCCATGGTGAAGGCGAACTGTTGGACCCTCGCAGGGCTGAGGTAGTTGTCCAGCTCCTCGCTAGGGTAATTTGCCCGCTCTGGTGTCATCGGGCTGGGACCAGGGTCCGCACAGTCCAATCCCGTGTCTGACAGCTCGGCTGTCTGAGGGTCACTGCTCCCAGTTACCTGGAGCTGTGGGTCCATGGGTAATCCCTGGTTCTCACCGGGGTGGGGTGTGGGCTTTACCAGTTCCCTCAGAGGGTCCATCACTTCCTGGTTGGGAGGGTATTACCCTCCTTTCTCCACGCGGTGCTCCGTCTCTTCTTCTGGTGATGGTCCTCATTGCGCCTGTCATCACCGTCTGAAGAGCTGCCTGTATCCTCCTCGTGCAGCTGCTGTTTCCCCCTTTGTTGGGAGGTTTTGGGGACCTGATGGGTTTTCCTTTTTCCTGTTTTTCACAGGTATCTACTCTTCTGCCTCCTTGGTTTCCTCCTCCTCCATTGCCTCTGTCTGTCCAGCTGGAGCTTGGGTCAGCTGCTGTACCTCTCTGCTGGCTGCCATCTGCTTCGCCGCAGCCTGTCCTTCCTTCTGGGTGCCCCCATACTCTGTTTCCCTGCTGTCTGGTTGGACCTGCTGGTCTTTGGGGGCCTACGGCTCATATTGCCACATCTGGCCATCTGTGTGTAGGTGGCAGCCCCTTGTCTTGGGCAGGTCTTGTACATGTGACCTGCCTCTCCACACAGTTCTTAACCTCTTTACATCCTTGGTCAGGTGACCCTCCTGCTTTACAGTTCCTGCAGATGGTCACCTCACAGCCCACTGCCATGTGGCCAGACCTCCTGCATGTTTAGCACACTTTAAGCTGCCCTGCGTGTGTCAGGTAGTCCCTGCTCCCTCCGATTGTGAAGCTGGAGTCTGGGTGGGGCATGTTCCCTCTGGGGTCCACCCTCAGGGTTACCTTGACCTGCCGCTTGCTGGTCCAGATTCCGAATGGCTCCACTACATCAGTGCTGTCTCCTTCTACCTGGGCGTACCTTCCCAGGAAGGTCAGGACATCAGCTGCTGGGACGTGGGGATGTGGGCGTACATGTGGATTGTAACAATCTGACTCCTCTGTGCAGGAAGCACACACAATGGCACCAAAGACAGGATGGAGAACAGAGGCTCCCCTTCCTTCTCCTTGAATACCTTCAGGAGCTGTTCACACTCCTGAAGGTCACATTGAAATACCCAGTGCTGGGGAAATGCTGCAGGCAGTAGACATATTTTCTTTATTTCAAAAATATACTTTATTCATAAAATATTTTGATGCTCTATACAATTGGTCATGCCATACATACATAAACATTCCATTTCTTTGCATACATATATCATTCGTATATACAGGTCTGTGTGTTTACTATCCATATATTTAGCTGGGGCATCAGCGGAGCCCCGTTACTGCGTTGTCCCCCTGTTCTTTGACAGGCAGATGTTACACAGTGGTCTTTCCCCACCGCGCCTTGGCGGCAGCTGCCCCAAGCTTCAGTGCATCCCTTAACACGTAGTTCTGGACCTTGGAATGTGCCAGTCTGCAACACTCAGTTGGGGTCAGCTCCTTCAGCTGGAAGATCAACAGGTTTCGGACAGACCAAAGAGTGTCTTTCACCGAGTTGACGATCCTCCAGGCACAGTTGATGTTCGTCTCGGTGTACGTCTGGAGAACAGACCGTAGAGCGCGGAGTCCCGCGTCACAGCGCTGATTGGGATGAACCTCAACAAACACCACTGCATTTCTCTCCAGACTTCCTCTGCATAGGCATATTCCAGAAGGAGGTGTGTGACAGTCTCGTCCCCCCCGCAGCCACTTCGAGAGCAGCTGGCGGGCGGCAGAGAGTCCAGGCGTGCATAAAGGATCTCACAGGCAGAGCCCTTCTCACCACCAGCCAAGCCATGTCTTGGTGCTTGTTGGAAAGTTCTGGCGATGAGGCATTCTGCCAAATGACTGCTCAGGGAATCGCTCAATAGGATCTGCCCTCTCCTTTTCCCGAAGGGTCTCAAGGACACTACATGCTGACCACTTCCTGATGGACTTGTGGTCAAAGGTGATTTTCTTCATAAATATCTCCACGAAGGACAGGTGATACAGAACAGTCCAACTACTCGGAGCGTTCTGCGGCAGCGAGGCCAGGCCCGTCCTTCGCAACACCGGGGACAGGTAGAATTTCAGTACGTAGTGACACTTGGTGCAGCCACACACAAAGCTGGCCATCAGGGTGAGGGTAGCATTGGGTGTGTTTCTTTTTACCCCATTGCTCAGATCTTTGTACATAGAGTCCCTTTGGACCCTGGCCAGGGAACTGGAGCTTGAGTTGGATGAACTGAGGATTATTCGAGAGGCTGAGGGTAATAGATAAAAGCTACAGGGACATAGTTACATCAAAGAACAGAGGTAGCTGGGTAACAGAGGTGGGAAGGGGAGGAAGCAGGCAGTGCAGGGTTCCCCTGTGGTCGTTCCCCTCAACAATAAGTATACCGCTTTGGATACTATTGGGGGGACGGCCTAGCAGGGGTAAGCTGCAGTGACTGGGTCTCTGGCACGAGGTCTGGCTCTGAGGCTCAGAAGGGAAAGGCGGAGAGGAGGAGAGCGCTAGTTATAGGAGACTCTCTAGTTAGAGGGACGGACAGGCGGTTCTGTGGACATGGGCGAGACTCTCGGTTGGTTTGTTGTCTCCGGGGTGCCAGGGTCCGAGACATCTCCGACCGTGTCTTCAGAATCCTTAAGGGGGAAGGTGTGCAGCCAGAAGTTGTGGTGCACATTGGCACCAAAGACATAGGTAGGAAGAGGGGTGGGGAGGTTATTCAGGAGCTCAGGGAGTTAGGCTGGAATCCAAAAGCTAGGACGGACAGAGTCATCATCTCTGGGTTGTTGCCGGTGCCACGTGACAGTGAGGCAAGGAATAGGGAGAGAGTGCAGTTGAACACGTGGCTGCAAGGATGGTGTAGGAGGGAGGGCTTCAGGTATTTGGACAATTGGACTGCATTCTGGGGAAGGTGGGACCTGTACAAACAGGACGGGTTGCACCTGAACCAGAAGGGCACCAATATCCTGGGGGGTAGGTTTGCTAGCACTCTTCGGGGGGGTTTAAACTAATTTGGCAGGGGGATGGGATCCGGACTTGTAGTCCAGCAAGTAGGTTAGCTGTTTGTCAGGATGTCCAAGAATGTAGGGAGGCTGTGGAGAAGGTAGCACTGACAGGGAATACTTGCAGACACAGAGATGGGTTCAAGTGTGTGTACTTCAACGCAAGGAGTATCAGCAATAAGGTGGGTGAACTTAAGGCGTGGATCGGTACCTGGGACTACGATGTTGTGGCCATCACGGAAACGTGGATAGATGAGGGACAGGAATGGTTGTTGGAGGTTCCTGGTTACAGATGTTTCAGTAAGATTAGGGAGGGTGGTAAAAAAGGAGAGGGGGTGGCATTGCTAATTAGAAATGGTATAACGGCTGCAGAAAGGCAGTTCGAGGGGGAACTGCCTTTGGAGGTAGTATGGGCTGAAGTCAGAAATAGGAAAGGTGCAGTCACCTTGTTGGGTGTTTACTATAGGCCCCCCAATAGCAGCAGAGATGTGGAGAAACAGATTGGGAAACAGATTTTGGAAAGGTGCCGAAGCCACAGGGTAGTAGTCATGGGCGATTTCAACTTCCCAAATATTGATTGGAAGCTCTTTAGATCAAGTAGATTGGATGGGGTGGTGTTTGTGCAGTGTGTCCAGGAAGCTTTTCTAACTCAGTATGTAGATTGTCCGACCAGAGGGAAGGCCATATTGGATTTGGTGCTCAGTAACGAACCGGGACAAGTGATGGGCTTGTTAGTGGGTGAACATTTTGGTGAAGGTGACACAATTCTGTGACTTTCACCTTGGTTATGGAGAGAGATAGGTACGTGCAACAGGGTAGGTTTTACAATTGGGGGAAGGGAAATTACGATGCTGCAAGACAAGATCTGAGGAGCATAAGTTGGGAGCATAGGCTGTCAGGGAAGGATGTGGTGGAAATGTGGAACTTTTTCAAGGAGCAGATACGACGTGTCCTTGATATGTATGTACCTGTCAGGCAGGAAAGAAATGGTCGTGTGAGGGAACCTTGGTTGACGAGGGAGGTTGAATGTCTAGTAAAGAGGAAGAAGAAGGCTTACATAAGGTTGAGGAAACAGGGTTCAGACAGAGCATTGGAGGGATACAGGATAGCCAGGAGGGAGCCGAAGAAAGGGATTAGGAGAGCTAAGAGAGGGCATGAAAAATACTTGGTGGGCAGGATCAAGGATAACCCCAAGGCCTTTTATGCGTATGTGAGAAAGATGAGAATGACGAGAACGTGGGTAGGTCCGATCAAGGACTGTAGTGGGAGACTGTGTATTGAGTCGGAAGAGATAGGAGAGGTCTTGATTGAGTACTTTTCTTCAGTATTTACAAATGAGAGGGACCGTATTGTTGAAGAGGAGAGTATGAAATGGACTGGTAAGCTAGAGGAGATACTTGTTAGGAAGGAAGATGTGTTGGGCAATTTGAACAACTTGAGGATAGACAAGTCCCCCGGGCCTGACGGGATATATCCTAGGATTATGTGGGAAGCAAGAGAGGAAATTGCAGAGCCGTTGGCAATGATCTTTTTGTCTTCACTGTCAACGGGGGTGGTACCAGGGGACTGGAGAGTAGCGAATGTTGTGCCCCTGTTCAAAAAAGGGAATAGGGATAACCCCGGGAATTACAGGCCAGTTAGTTGCTTACTTCGGTGGTAGGCAAAGTAATGGAAAGGGTACTGAGGGATAGGATTTATGAGTATCTGGAAAGACACTGCTTGATTAAGGACAGCCAACACAGATTTGTGAGAGTTAGGTCTTGCCATATTGAATTCTTTGAGGAGGTGACCAAGCATGTGGATGAGGGTAGAGCAGTGGATGTAGTGTACATGGATTTTAGTAAGGCATTTGATAAGGTTCCCTTTGGTAGACTTATGAGGTGGAGGAGTGGAGGGATCTTGGGTCTATACTCATAGCTCTTTGAAAGTTGCCACTCAGGTGGATAGAGCTTGTAAGAAGGTATATTAGCGTTCATTACCAGAGGGATTGAATTCAAGAATCGTGAGGTGATGTTGCAGCTGTATAGGACCTTGTTAAGGCCACATTTGGAGTACTGTGTGCAGTTCTGGTCGCCTCATTTTAAGAAATATGTGGAAGCTTTGGAGAGGGTGCAGAGGAGATTTACCAGGCTGTTGCCTGGAATGGAGAATAGGTCGTACGAGGATAGGTTGAGAGTGCTGGGCCTTTTCTCATTGGAACGGATGAGGGGTGACTTGATAGAGGTTTATAAGATGATCAGGGGAATAGATAGAGTAGACAGTCAGAGACTTTTTCCCCGGGTACAACAGAGTGTTACAAGGGGACATAAATTTAAGGTGAAGGGTGGAAGGTATAGGGGAGATGTCAGGGGTAAGTTCTTTACCCAGAGACTAGTGGGGGCATGGAATGCGCTGCCTGTGGGAGTGGCAGAGTCAGAATCATTGGTGACCTTTAAGCGGCAGTTGGATAGGTACATGGATAGGTGCTTAAGCTAGGACAAATGTTCGGGACAACATCATGGGCCGAAGGGCCTGTTCTGTGCTGTATTGTGCTATGTTCTATGTACCAGAAAATAGAGAAGGCATGTCAGAAAGGCAAGGTCACGGTGATCATGGGGGACTTCAATATGCAGATGGACTGGGTAAATAATGTTGCCAGTGGATCCAAAGAAAAGGAATTCTTGGAATGCTTACAGGATGACTTTTTGGAACAGCTTGTCATGGAGCCCAAAAGGGAGCAGGTTATTTTGGACCTAATGTTATGTAATGAACCAGACTTTATAAAAGATCTTAAAGTAAGGGAACCCTTAGGAAGTAGCAATCATAATATGGTAGAGTTCAGTCTGCAATTTGAAAGAGAGAAGGCAAAATCGGATGTAATGGTGTTACAGTTAAACAAAGGTAATTTTGAGGGCATGAGAGAGGAACTGACGAAAATCGACAGGAAGCAGAGCCTAGCAGGGAAGACAGTAGAGCAAAAATGGCAGGAGTTTGTGGGTATAATTGAGGACACAGTACAGAAGTTCATCCCCAAGAAAAGAAAGATTATCTGGGCAGGGATTAGACAGCCATGGCTGACAAAGGAAGTCAGGAAATGTATTAAAGAAAAAGAGAGATCCTATAAAGTGGTCAAGAGCAGTGGGAAATCAGAAGATTGGGAAGGCTACAAAAACAAACAGAGGATAACAAAGAGAGAAATAAAGAAGGAGAGGATTAAATATGAAGGTAGGCCAGCCAGTAATATTAGAAATGATAATAAAAGTTTCTTTCAATACATAAGAAACAAACGACAGGCAAAAGTAGACATTGGGCCACTTCAAACTGATGCAGGAAGCCTAGTGATGGGAGATAAGGGAATAGCAGGAGAACTTAACAAGTACTTTGCGTGAGTTTTCACAGTGGAAGACATGAGTAATATCCCAACAATTCAAGGGAGTCAGGGGGCTGAGTTGAGTATGGTTGCCGTTACAAAAGAGATAGTGTTAGAAAAGTTAAAAAGTCTTAAAATTGATTGTACTCATTGGAGTTTAGGAGATGAAGGGGAGATCTAATTGGAGCGCAGTGGAGGCCAGGACGCTAAATGTCTTCAAGGCAGAGATTGATAAATTCTTGATGTCACAAGGAATTAAGGGCTACGGGGAGAATGCGGGTAAGTGGAGTTGAAATGCCCATCAGCCATGACTAAATGGTGGAGTGGACTCGATGGGCCGAATGGCCTTACTTCCACTCCTATGTCTTATGGTCTTACCATAAGCGAAGTTTATGATGCCCAACAATTTGACTGGGGCTCAAATATTACAAGGTGGAGATCTTACAAGGGATAACAATAACTTTGAGGGATGGTTCCCTCGACCTGCTCCTGGGTCCTATTAATGGACTTAGCATTCATCTGCCAACAGGAACAGTAAATGCCACTTGTTTCTGTAATCAGAATGATACTGCCCCCTTCCAATTAGGAAAACCATCTTGCGTCTACAGTAACCGAGCCACGGCCACGAACATTCCCCCATTATTAAATGAGACCTATTGGATATGCAGGTCCAAGACATATCCCTATATGCCAGACAAAAAGTACGTATGGAGTGGTGGTTGCACCGGCAGTAAATGTTGGGACAATCCAGTAAAAACTCAGACATTACCACAGAAACAAAAAAGCTGGAGAGATTGCTGTTACCCCGCTGATATAGTCCCCCACCTCCGGATAAAAAAACATGACACCCTGAAAAAAGAAAAGGGAATAAGCCGTAAAATCCGAGAGGTCTCTGAATGGGACCGTTTCTGGTGGACATTATTCCCAAATTACAGCACTGCAAGGGCAGGGAGAGAAATACAGAAACTGGCGGTAGCCCTTGAAAAATTGCTTAATGATACCACTGACTCATTTAGAGAAACTGAGTTCCAAGTAGTGGCCATAACCACCGAAATGATGGCCACGAGACTAACAGCTTTACAGAATCGAATGGCTTTAAACTATATCTTAGCCGAAAAAGGTAGAACCTGTGCTTTAAATCAGTAAAGAATGCTGCACTTTCATCCCAGACACCTCTTCCATGGTGGAAGAAAAGGCAGAGATAATAAGGAAAAAGATAAGAGAAATTGGGGATGAACTTCAGAAAGATAAAGGAACAGGATGGGGATGGGGTGACTGGGGACTGATGGGTTGGGAAAAGTGGTTAGTCAATCTAGCTATCTATGGATTATTGATATTAGTGTAAAAAATGAGGTCTGCAGATGCTGGAGATCATAGCTGAAAATGTGTTGCTGGTCAAAGCACAGCAGGCCAGGCAGCATCTCAGGAATAGGGAATTCGACGTTTCGAGCATAAGCCCTTCATCAGGAATACCTGATGAAGGGCTTATGCTCGAAACGTCGAATTCCCTATTCCTGAGATGCTGCCTGGCCTGCTGTGCTTTGACCAGCAACACATTTTCAGCTATTGATATTAGTGGTCTGGTAGTAGGGTTCAATGTCCTCAAGTGGATAATGAGCCAACTGATGACGTTCCTTGGGGAGGGGTCTCAAATACATGATCAGATGCTTTTACAATCAACAGGTGACGTGCAACAGAGGGAAAGTCAAAGAATGCTCCTAGAATTCGAGAGACGAAAGGGGTAATGTGATACCGTGTACAAGACTGTGAATCTCTGCACCTTTGGGTGTAAAGAGGCAGAAATTGCAAAAGCAACAAGTTGTAAAACAAAAGAAATGGGGGAGCTGTGAGAAATGGGGAAGGGTGTTGTTTTCGCAGATGTAGCAAAAAGGGTAGTGATAATAAGCTTCAGCATCGCGCTGACAAACACGTATCGAGGGAGCTGCAGGCAAAGATCAGATTAACAAACTTCTGGGAAAAACAAGTTTGTGCAGGCAGTAAAACAGAACAATAGAAAACACTAGCACAGCAAGTGTTAATATAGTTACAAAACGGTTGCAGCTAACGGCCCAAGGAGATAGAAGTAGAATCTAATCAAGATAAGGAGAAGTCACATAGGGGCAGTCAGGTCACAAGTTAGGCAGAGAACTACGGTGAGTGGGTAATGTGGGAGAAGGGAGAGGTGACCTCACGCAGCTCAAAGGTATAACTGCACACATGTTTCAATGCTCACTTGCTTTAACATTTGGCGCCCTTTCTTGCAAGATCGTAAAATAAATTGTCTTGTTTCCAATTTTGGTGGTCTTGGCTAATTTTGTTAAGTTTGTTTCTAACAACTGTTATGTCTAAGACCAGGGGATGAGAGGATAACAACTTGAGTTTCCCCCGGTCTTTGCCCTTGAGAGTTTGATAAGGAACGCTATAAGGCAAGCATCTGTACAATGTTCAGTACTTTTAGTGTAATGAGTCAATTCTGCAGGATTTAAAATAAAGATCCTTTCTTTGCTCTTGCTAATAATTGAGTCAAGTCAATTTAATTTCCACGACAGAAGGTAAAGGCAAATAAATCTTGGGAATCTGCTCAGAGGGAGAGTGAAGAAAGCATGCTGTAGGTCAACAGGGTGAAAATACAGGCACTAGCAGGGATACTGCTAAGAATCAATGCAGGATTTGGCATAACCAGGTGTAAAGGCTGGATGATTGTATTCATCTGTCTAAGACTCTGTCCTAATCACTATTCTGGGCATCCTGGCTTTGGGACAGGTAGAATGAGGGTGTTGCAGGGTGATTGGCAGGGGACTAGAACAGCTTGGAGGGACATATCTATCAAGGTTGATATCCCTTCTATTGCTTCTGGTCTTAGGGGGTTCTGGGGGTATTGAAAGCAGTTTTGCCCTGGTATAATCTGGATCATTATATGCTCTACAGGGAAGTATCCTAGTTCATGCTTGAGGCCGACCAGAGAGCAGGAAAGGAATCTTCCAAGGGGTGGTGTTGGCGTTGATGATGGCAGAGTGGGCCCACTGTGGTGAAAGGACTGGAATAAATCAGTTAAAATTCCCCTCGGTCAGTTGGTGGGGCACGTCAATGACACTGGGATCTGACTGCTGCAGTAAACAGTGTGCTAGGAATCCCATGGCCCTTGCTTTATAGCCCTCATTCACAGACAAGGTGGTATGGAGAGAAACCAGACCTGGTTGATGACAGAGGTGGACAGGAATGTCCACTGAGAGGACTGATCCTTCCTTACATTCAATGTGCCCATTATGGTAATGGTGACAGTGGATCCCAGGAAGGGAGCAAAGATGGCTGCTAGCTCAGTGGAATCATAGCAAAGGGTTACATGGATCAGGGGCCTGCAGGGGTAGAGTAAAATCCTCTGGCCTCAAATTGACATCCCACCACTGGGGGGGGCACAATTGATCCAAAATTGTCTCAGTGATATTACTTTTTTTGTTTAGATTAGATTCCCTAAAGTGTGGAAACAGGCCCTTCGGCCCAAGTCCACACCAACCCTCTGAAGAGTAACCCACCCAGACCCAACTCCCTCTGACTAATGCATCTAACACTATGGACAATATAGCATGGCCAATCCAGCTGACCTGCACACCTTTGGATTGTGGGAGGAAACCGGAGCACCCGGAGGAAACCTACGCAAACACTGTGAGAACATGCAAACTACACACACAGTCACCCAAGGTTGGAATTGAACCCAGGTCCCTGGCACTGTGAGGCAGTGGTGCTAACCACTGAGCCACCGTGCCACCCCAATGGTGGTGTCCTCATCAAGGCAGAGAATCTAGACTCAGGAAATACAACAAATCCCTTCCTGCCAGATTGATCTCTCATTCACTGGTTTGAGGAAATTGGACAGAACGGGTCTGGGGGCCAAACTGAACAGTTAGTGGTTCCGTCAGGGTATGATCTCTCCTGCCCGGTTAGACCACTGGAGGTTCATGAAGGTTGGTGAGAGCCTAAACCCGTGCCAGTGCATACAGGAGGTTTCCAGTGCTGAAGCTGTGGCCCTGGTTTCAATCAGAAGGGGAATTTCCTTGCCCTCAATATTCAAGCAGACTATCAGTTCATCCTCAGGGTCCTTTGTCAATATGGGGTAATTCAGAAGGGAGGGTAGTCAAGTTGAGACAGAGTTGCTGGTAGAGAAAGGTTGTCCCCTGCTTTGTGGGGTCTATGTTGCTGCCAATGATTCCTAGCACAACCCTGAGCTGACTTTGGTGTTGCTAAACAGGGCAGACCACAATGGTTTTGGAAGCGACTTACTGTTGCAGAAAGGGAGCAAAACGGGCATGGGTGACAGAGGTGTACTTGGCCCATTCGGGTGAGTGGTACACGCATAGCACCATCTATTTACCCACCCTGGGGTCTGATGCTGGGCTTCCATATGATGGCCCTGAGAGAGTCAGGGTCTATAACAGGGGTAACATGATACCGTGTATAAGATTGTGAATCTCTGCACCTTTGGGTGTAAAGAGGCAGAAATTGCAAAAGCAACAAGTTGTAAAACAAAAGAAATGGGGTAGTTGTGAGAAATGGGGAAGGGTGTTGTTTTCGCAGATGTAGCAAAAAGGGTAGTGATAATAAGCTTCAGCATCGCGCTGACAAACACGTATCGAGGGCAGCTGCAGGCAAAGATCAGATTAACAAACTTCTGGGAAAAACAAGTTTGTGCAGGCAGTAAAACAGAACAATAGAAAACCCTAGCACAGCAAGTGTTAATATAGTTACAAAACGGTTGCAGCTAACGGCCCAAGGAGATAGAAGTAGAATCTAATCAAGATAAGGAGAAGTCACATAGGGGCAGTCAGGTCACAAGTTAGGCAGAGAACTACGGTGATTGGGTAATGTAGGAGCCGGGAGAGGTGACCTCACGCAGCTCAAAGGTATAACTGTATACTTGTTTCAATGCTCATTGCTCATTTGCTTTAGCATTTGATGCCCTTTCTTGCAAGATTGTAAAATAAATTGTCTTGTTTCCAGTTTTGGTGGTCTTGGCTAATTTTGTTCAGTTTGTTTCTAACAGACTCCTACATAGAGAGCCCTCCATTGGGGATCCCCACCACCTAGTGGTAAATGGGCATGGTAAGACATGTCCGGAACAAAGCTTTTCACTGTGTCTTAGTACACATGACAATAAATTCAGATCATTTCAATACTCCCGTGTTTTTGTCCTCTGTTGCTCCCACTCTGTGCTGGGAGTGCTCCCTTGCTTTTATACAGTAGGTCTACCCTTCTACAAGAACCAGATTTCACCAGTTTACTTATTTAGTTTAATCAGTTTAATTAGTCACCCGCTTTGTGCAGTAACACTCAGAGAGCTTGATTTAACTTTCCTGAGGCCTGAAAGAAAAGAGAAACAGCCCTAAATTGTATCAGGATTTCCCGTGGAGAAAAAAATGGAAGCTAGTGAATGTGAGGAGTTCACTTTCTCATCAGTACCATGTTTCATCAACCAAGTGAAAGAACTACTCATTGGATCACATTGACTCTCTCAGGGAGAGTCTGTTGTCCGGATCACATTGACTCTCTCAGGGGGAGTCTGTTATCCGGATCACATTGACTCTCTCAGGGGGAGTCTGTTGTCCGGATCACATTGACTCTCTCAGGGGGAGTCTGTTGTCCGGATCACATTGACTCCCTCAGGGAGAGTCTGTTGTCTGGATCACATTGACTCCCTCAGGGAGAGTCTGTTGTCTGGATCACATTGACTCTCTCAGGGAGAGTCTGTTGTCTGGATCACATTGACTCTCTCAGGGAGAGTCTGATGTCTGGATCACATTGACTCTCTCAGGGGGAGTCTGTTGTCCTCACTATAATTTCTTGCTCCATCACCAGGATTAGTTCTTCAGTCAGGTTCACAAGTAATGTGCTAAGTCTGCTGTCTCCAATCGGTATCATTCCCCACAAATATCCAGCTTCTCATTCCAGGATCATACACCGATCACAGACGGGATCATACAGTCATAAGATTATTATCATTGGCTGACAGACGCCTGAATCTGTGGGGAGAAGAAAAGGTTTTTAATGTTTGGAAGAGAATGCACTGTCTTTGCATTTCTTTCTCGATTCTCTCGCCGCTCCCCTGCACTGTGGGGAGCACTTTTCAAATAACACGCTGGTTCTACAAAGTTGGTAAAGGTTCAGTTTGCCCTATTAATGACCTTTGTTATAAATTCTAAAATAGTTTATTTATTACAAGTTCATTTGGATGTTGCTGGATGGGCCAACATTTATTACCCGTCTCTAGTTACCCTATGAGAAGGTGGGGCTGAACAGCCTTCTTGAACTGCTGCAGTCCATCTGCTGGAGATAAACCCACAATGCTAATCGGGAGGGAATTCCAGGATTTTGACCCAGTGACAGTGAAGGAACAGCGATGCATTTCTAAGTCAAGATGGTGAGTGGCTCTGAGGGGTGGTGTTCCCATTTCTCAAAGGAACTTCAGTCATTGAGTCATAGAGATGTACAGCGTAGAAACAGACCCTTCGGCCCAACCCGTCCATGCCGACCAGATATCCCAACCCAATCTAGTCCCACCTGCCAGCACCCGGCCCATATCCCTCCAAACCCTTCCTATTCATATACCCATCCAAATGCCTCTTAAATGTTGCAATTGTACCAGCCTCCACCACTTCCTCTGGCAACTCATTCCATACACATACCAACCTCTGCGTGGAAAGGTTGCCCCTTAGGTATCTTTTATATCTTTCCCCTCTCATCCTAAACCTAATTCTGTACTCTCTGACCCCAGGAAAAAGACTTTGTCTATTTATCCTATCCATGCCCCTCATAATTTTGTAAACCTCTGTAAGGTCACCCCTCAGCCTCCGATGCTCCAGGGAAAACAGCCCCAGCCTGTTCAGCCTCTCCATGTAGCTCAAATCCTCCAACCCTGGCAACATCCTTGTCAATCTTTTCTGAACCCTTTCAGGTTTCACAACATCCTTCCGATAGGAAGGAGACCAGAATTGCACGCAATATTCCATCAGTGGCCTAACCAATGTCCTGTACAGCCGCAACATGACCTCCCAACTCCTGTACTCAATAAAGGAAAGCATACCAAACACCTTCTTCACTATCCTATCTACCTGCAACTCCACTTTCAAGGAGCTATGAACCTGCATTCCAAGGTCTCTTTGTTCAGCAACACTCTCTAGGACATTACCAGTAAGTGTATAAGTCCTGCTAAGATTTGCTTTCCTAAAATGTAGCACCTCACATTTATCCGATTTCAACACCATCTGCCACTTCTCAGCCCATTGGCCCATCTGGTCCAGATCCTGTGGTAATCTGAGGTAACCCTCTTTGCTGTCCACTACACCTCCAATTTTGGTGTCATCTGTAAACTTACGAACCATACCTCTTTTTCTCGCATCCAAATCATTTATGTAAATGACAAAAAGTAGTGGACCCAGCACCGATCCTTGTGGCACTCCACTGGTCACAGGCCTCCAGTCTGAAAAACAACCCTCCACCACCACCCTCTGTCTTCTACCTTTGAGCCAGTTCTGTATCCAAATGGCTAGTTCTCCCTGTATTCCATGAGATCTAAACTTGCTAATCAGTCTCCCATGGGGAACCTTGTCGAACGCCTTCCTGAAGTCCATATAGATCACATCTACCGCTCTGCCCTCATAAATCTTCTTTGTTACTTGTTCAAAAACCTTAAGCAAGTGTGTGAGACATGATTTCCCACGCACAAAGCCATGTTGGCTATCCCTAATCAGTCCTTGCCTTTCCAAATACATGTACATCCTGTCCCTCAGGATTCCCTCCAACAACTTGCCCGCCACTGAGGTCAGGCTCACTGGTCTATAGTTCTCTGGCTTGTCTTTACTGCCCTTCTTAAACAGTGGCACCACGTTTGCCAACTTCCAGTCTTCTGGCACCTCACCTGTGACTATCGATGATACAAATGTCTCAGCAAGAGGCCCAGCAATCACTTCTCTAGCTTCCCACAGAGTTCTCAGATACACCTGATCAGGTCCAGGGGATTTATCCACGTTTAACCATTTCAAGACATCCAATACTTCCTCTTCTGTAATCTGGACATTTTGCAAGATGTCACCATCTATTTCCCTTTGGTCTATATCTTCCATATCCTTTTCCACAGTAAATACTGATGCAAAATATTCATTTAGTATCTCCCCCATTTTCTGTGACTCCACACAAAGGCCACCTTGCTGATCTTTGAGGGGCCTATTCTCTCCCTAGTTACCCTTTTGTCCTTAATATATTTGTAAAAACCCTTTGGATTCTCCTTAATTCTATTTTCCAAAGCTATCTCATGTCCCCGTTTTGCCCTCCTGATTTCCCTCTTAAGTATACTCCCACTTCCTTTTTACTCTTCTAAGGATTACTCGATCTATCCTGTCTATACCTGACATATGCTTCCTTCTTTTTCTTAACCAAACCCTCAATTTCTTTCATCATCCAGCATTCCCTATACCTACCAGCCTTCCCTTTTACCCCGACAGGAATATACTTTCTCTGGATTCTCGTTATCTCATTTCTGAAGGCTTCCCATTTTCCAGCCGTCATCTTAATTGTGAACATCTGCCTCCAAACAGCTTTCGAAGGTTCTTGCCGAATACTGTCAAAATTGGCCTTTCTCCAATTTAGAATTTCAACTTTTAGATCTGGTCTATCCTTTTCCATCACTATTTTAAAATGAATAGAATTATGGTTGCTGGCCCCGAAGTGCTCCCCCACGGACACCTCAGTCACCTGCCCTGCCTTATTTCCCAAGAGGAGGTCAGGTTTTGCACCTTCTCTAGTAGGTACATCCACATACTGAATCAGAAAATTGCCTTGTACGCACTTAAGAAATTCCTCTCCATCTAAACCTTTAACACTATGGCAGTCTCAGTCGATGTTTGGAAAGTTAAAGTCCCCTACCATAAAGACGCTATTATTCTTACAGATAGCTGAGATCTCCTTACAAGTTTGTTTCTCAATATCCCTCTGACAATTAGGGGGTCTCTAATACAATCCCAATAAGGTGATCATCGCTTTCTTATTTCTAAGTTCCACCCAAATAACTTCCCTGGATGTATTTCCAGGAATATCCTCCCTCAGCACAGCTGTAATCTGGCTATTGAGGGAGTGCAGCGTAGGTTCACGAGGTCAATTCCTGGAATGGAGGGATTACCTTATGCCGAAAGACTGGAGTGACTGGGCTTGTATACCCTTGAATTTAGAAGACTGAGAGGGGATCTGATTGAGACATATAAGATTATTAAAGGATTGGACACTCTGGAGGCAGGAAACATGTTCCTGCTGATGGGTGAGTGCCGAACCAGAGGACACAGCTTAAAAATACGGGGTAGACCATTTAGGACAGAGATGAGGAGAAACTTCTTCACCCAGAGAGTGGTGGCTGTGTGGAATGCTCTGCCCCAGAGGGCAGTGGAGGCCCAGTCTCTGGATTCATTTAAGAAAGAGTTGGATAGAGCTCTCAAGGATAGTGGAATCAAGGGTTATGGAGATAAGGCAGGAACAGGATACTGATTAAGGATGATCAGCCATGATCATATTGAATGGTGGTGCAGTCTCGAAGGGCAGAATGGCCTCCTCCTGCACCTATTGTCTATTGTAATGCTATCCCTTATTAAAAATGCCACTCCCCCTCCTCTCTTACCTCCCTTTCTATCCCTCCTGTAGCATTTGTATCCTGGAACATTAAGCTGCCAGTCCTGCCCATCCCTGAGCCATGTTTCTGTAATTGCTATGATATCCCAGTCCCATGTTCCTAACCATGCCCTGAGTTCATCTGCCTTCTCTGTTAGGTGCCTTGCATTGAAATAAATGCAGTTTAATTTATTAGTCCTACCTTGTCCCTGCCTGGCCTGACTGTTTGACTCACTTCTGTTCTCAACTGTACCAGTCTCAGATTGATCTCTTTCCTCACTATCTCCTTGGGTCCCACTCCCCCACCTTACTAATTTAAATCCTCCCAAGCAGTCCTAGCAAATTTCCCTGCCAGTATATTAGTCCCCTTCCAATTTAGGTGCAATCCATCCTTCCTGCACAAGTCACTTCTACCCCAAAAGAGATTCCAATGATCCAAAAAATGTGATTCCTTCTCCCATGCATGCCATTCCTCCCATTCCTCCTCAGCCATGCATTCATCTGCTCTATCCTCCTATTCCTGCCCTCACTAGCTCGTAGCACTGGGAGTAATCCAGATATTACTCCCCTTAAGGACCTCCTTTTTAAATTTCTGCCTAACTCTCTGTAATCGCCCTTCAGAATCTCAACCTTTTCCCTTCCAATGTCATTGGTTCCAATGTGGACAGTGACCTCCTGCTGGTCCCTCTCCCCCATGAGAACATTCTGCACCCTCTCTGAGACATCCTTGATCCTGACACCAGGGAAACAACACACCACTCTGCTTTGTCTCTGCTGGTCACAGAAACGTCTGTCTGTATCTGGGACTACAGAATCCCCTAACACAATTGATCTCTTGGAAGCCAACGTACCCCTCGTTGCATTAGAGCCAGTCTCAATACCAGAAACTTGGCTGTTCGTGCTACGTTCCCCTGAGAATCCATCACCCCCTACATTTTCCAAAAAGCATACCTGTTTGAAATGGGTACATCCACAAAAGACTCCTGCCCTAGGCGCCTACCTCTCTTACCCTTCCTGGAGTTAACCCATCTATGTGACTGTATCTGAAACATCCCCCCGCCCCCTCCTTCCTATAACTGCCATCTATCACATACTGTTGCTGCTGCAAATTCCTCATCGATTCTATGTGTCTCTCCAACCAATCCACTCGATCTGATAAGATTCACATCCAACAGCATTTATGGCAGATATAATCCGCAGTAACCCTTAAACTCTCTTTAAACTCCCACATCTGACAAGAAGTACGTATCACTGCAAAGGCCATTTTTGCTCCTTCACAATCTACAGACCCAGAAAATAACACCATCTTATTCTTCTACAAACACTGCTCCAGGTTAAATTAATAGTTATTCCTTATATTTTGAGTTTAATCAAGAGACCTATCTCCAAAAACATATAATCAAGACAGAACCCACTCTACTCCCTACTGCAGCTTTTCTCTTGGACAGACTTAAAACAACAATTAACGTATCCGATTCTGTGCTGTGAACTTTGCCCAAACCGGTTCCTCCAAGATTAGTTGTGAATTTAACTGCTTGTTAAGTTTCCCAGATGCACTCCAATGTCCAGCGATACCCGAATTCAAACAGCGCAGGCAGTAACTGTGCAGGTTCTCTCTCTCTCTCTCTCCCTCCTGCAGTGTCCTCACCAGGTGCTTCCTTTGTCTGCTCTTCTCCCTTTTAAAACTGCTGTTGTTTTGACTTTTTTTTCCCAAAGTTCCAAAACAATGTAACAGCATATCAAACAGTCATTGCTGCTCCTGGGATTCGAGGAAATCACCTCCAGCACCTAAAATACCTCAATAAAGGAGCAGCTGTTACAGCCAGAAATGTTTGCCGTCCTCTATCTTGGATTCCCCAGCATGTGACCTTACTGCCAAATAGTGTAAGATGTCAGAATGAGCGCATACCAACCAGGTTGGTGTAGAAAATCAGCCCGTGGCACTGATAGGAGAATTTGGATAAATTCCCATGTGATGATGGTGTGTGATTGGTTGGATATTTCGAGGTAATAAAGTCCTGTACAGATGCTCTCTTTCTCCTTCTGTGAGGACATTTCACTGCCCAAGGGAAGGAAACTGGGTCAAAGGCTCAAACAATTGGAGGCAGAACCTGAGCTTCTTTTCATCGCCAAGCTGCAGTATATGGCGACCAGCAGCCTGTGGTCATCATCCCTGACCATTTGTCTTTGATACCTTGTGTTTGGAAGGTATTCTCATTGTCCATTAGAAATTCAATTACTCACCTGGTCAGACTGTTGTGTTTGGAAGTGGATCTTGTAGTCTTGTGGAGAGTTCAATGTCTGCTCTAAATGAAGAAGAAATCACTTTGAGCTGGCTGTACACTGGAGAACCCAGCTTTCCTTTATTGATAATAACTGTCTTGGCTTTCCTTTTCTCTTGCGATTTGCTCATTGCCATGTAACATTGGTTGCCCACCCCTCATTGACTATGAAGCACGTGCTGGAATTTGGTAGGTTCTGTAATGTTTTGGCAATACTTTGAATCCAATTTGAAAGATTGCACCCAGGTTAGGAACATTGGAATTAGGCTGAACTGCCTGCTCCCAATCCTTCCAGCCTCTTCTGCCATTGAACATGATCATGGCTGTTCTTATCCTGGTCTCAGCTCCCTTCTCCTGCTTGCTCCCCATTGCCCTTTATTCTGATTTTCATTAGAAACCTAACCATTTCTTCCGTGAACCTGTTTTGTTGATTCTGCTTCCACTCTACTCTGGGGCAGTGAGTTCCACAGATTCCCAACCCTCTGAGACAAGTAGTTTCTCTTCATCTCAGTTTTGACCCTACCTGCTCTCACTCTATATCTATGACCTTTTGTTCAAAGAGATTGCCCCAAAAAGGGGAACATCTACTCAACATCTACCTTTTCAGTCCCCTTTGGTGTTTATACATGTCAATCAGATCCCCCATCCTTCTGAACTCCAGTGATTTCAAGCCCAGCTTATTCAACTGGCCCTGATACAGCAGCCCTTTCATCCCTCAAACCTGGTGGGAAGCTGCAGTGTGCTCCTGATGTTCCAATGTACGGTTCTGGCAGTAAGCCTGCTCACACAGAACATAATGACAGGAAATGACAACTTGCCATCTGGATCCAGCCCAGGTTTCATCCACAGGGTGGGTCACAGGAAACAGGTTGGCAGGTTCCAATCTCTGGCTGTCCAGCCCTCTGTCCATGATACCCACCATATAGAACACAAGGGGATTCTTCAGTTGGTTCCCAACTGCATGTTCAGCATAGCTAGCAAGGCAAATTATAATCTGATGATTGTGTAGCTGCCAACTGACCAGAGTTCATCAGCTATGAACATATTGAATGTGGAGTAGGTTTGAGGGGCCTAATAGACTGATCCTGTGCCTATTTCTCCCTGGCTGGTCTTGATTAATTGATTGGTAGATTCCTGATGAAGGGCTTATGTCTGAAACATTGATTCTCCTGCTCCTTGGATGCTGCCTGTTCAGCTGTGCTTTTCCAGCACCACACTCTGATCTCCAGCACCTGCACTGCTCACTATCTCCCAGATTGATTCATTGTCACATATACCGATGTGCAGTGAAAAGCTTTGTTTATGAGCAGTTCAGGCAGATCACAGGAAGCAAGAATGTACAGATTAAAAGGATTTCAACAGAGGGATGCCACTTACACTGCACAGGGTATGTACTAGGCAAGAGTAACATTAGCAAGATCAGCATTAGTTATGGTTGGAGAGTGCACTAATGACCAAGAAGAAGCTGTTATGAAGCTGCTGGTGTGTGTGTTCAGGCTGCCTGATGGAAGATGTTATAGGAGATTATTACCGGGGTGGGAGGGGCCTTTGATGATGTTAGCAGCCTCTCTGTGGCAGTGAGCTGTGTAAATGGTGTCCATGGATGGGAGGGTGGATTCTGTGATGGTCTGGGCTGTGCACACTACATTCTGTAGTTTCTTACAGTCCTGGGCAGAGCAGTTACTGTATCAGGCTGTTATACACCCGGACAATCTGCTCTCAATGGTGTATCTGTAGATGTTGGTGAGGGTCCCTATGGACATGCTGAATATCCTAAGGTGCCTGAGGAAGAAGAGACATTACTGTGCCTTTGTTACCGTCACATCCACAGGACAGGTTGTTTTAGATTAGATTAGATTACTTACAGTGTGGAAACAGGCCCTTCGGCCCAACAAGTCCACACCGACCCGCCGAAGCACAACCCACCCATACCCCTACATTTACCCCTTACCTAACACTACGGGCAATTTAGCATGGCCAATTCACCTGACCCGCACATCTTTGGACTGTGGGAGGAAACCGGAGCACTCGGAGGAAACCCACGCAGACACGGGGAGAATGTGCAAACTCCACACAGTCAGTCGCCTGAGTTGTTGGTTATTGTCACTCTGAGGAACTGGACACTCTCCACCCTCTCAGCCTCTGCTCCGTTGGTGTAGATGAGGGCGTGTTCTCTTCCTTCTCTCTGAACTCAATGCGAGTTCTTTCATTTTGCTGACATTGAGAGAGAGGTTGTTCTCATTACACCACATCACCCATCCCTCTATCTCCCTTCTCTATTCGGACCCGTTGTTGTTAGATGTCCATCCTCCCATGGTGCTGTCAGCAGTGATCATGTCGATGGAGTTTGTTCAGAGTTGTAGGTGTACAGGGAGTACAGGAGGGGGCTGGGGGGGGGGGTGCTCCAGTGTTGAGGGTCTTGGTGGAGGAGGTGCTGTTGTCTACCCTCACTGCCTGTGGTCTGTGGGTCAGGAAGCTACAGGGGGTGGGGGGGCGGAACTGAGACCAAGGTCCCGGAGTTTTGAGATCAGTCTGGAGGGGATGATGGTGCTGAAGGTGGAACTGGAGTCAATGAGCAGGAATCTGGCGTAGGTGGCCTTGGTATCCATTTCTGGAACAATAATATCTTGCCTGAGATATGGAGACGAAAACTGCATACGGTATTCCAGGTGCAGCTCCTGTACAATTGAAGGAAGACTTCACTGTTCCATACTGTCATTCTCTCATACTCAAGGCTAATGCTCTGTTTACCTTCCTAATAACCTGCTGCAAGTCAGCCTTTCGTGACATATCAGCAAGAACACCCAGGTCCCTTTCTGCATTGACATTTTCCAGCCTCTCACCATTTCAGAAATACTCTGCACCTCTGTTTCTCTGACCAAAGTGGATAATCTCACACGTTTCCATATTGTATTCCATCTGCTGTGTTCTGGCCCATTCACTGAGTCTATCCAAATCCTCCTGAAGCTGCTTTATATCTCTGCTTTACATTGAAGGTGACAGTTTGGGGACAGTACAGTGGCTCAGTGGTTAGCATTGCTGCCCCACAGTGCCAGGCATCTCGGTTCGATTCCAGCTTCGGGCAACTGTCTGGATGGAATTACAGAGATCCTTACCTTAGAACAGATGATGTTTCTATTGTCGAAGTTGGTCTCCTTCCTCTGGTGTACATCAATTTCTTCATCAGGAACCACACCACAAAGCCAGCCAGGGCCATCAGAAACAGAAGTAGCACAGCCATTGGCACAATCCAAGTCCAGGTACTGAGTGTGTCTGGGAGTTGGGAAGAACAGGTTAGTTTACAGCACCCACACTGGAGAACCGAGAATCTATCTGCAGCAGTCATTCTCCAATGACAATTAGCTAACAGACCACACACAGTACTTGGCATGAGGCTCAGACATATTCCTCAGTAATCTGTCAGGAGATGTTATCATACACCTCGGGAACAAATGGGACATGAGTGCAGGGCTCCTGGCTCAGGGAGAGACACTACTGCTGCACCACAAGAGCATTGGTACCTCTTGTACATCCTGTACACCCTCAGGTCCACAGGCACTTTGCATTTGAAAGACAATAAAGCAGACAGTTCCCCAGTCCATAGTAACACGTCGACCTCCGCATGCTACCCTGCTTCACATCTCCAATAGGAGAAAGTGAGGATTGCAGATGCTGGAGATCATCAGGAAGAAGGGCTCATGCCCGAAACGTCGATTCTCCTGCTCCTTGGATGCTGCCTGACCTGCTGCGCCTTTCCAGCAACACATTTTCAGCTCACATCTCCAATAACCAGGCAGCCTCCTCCTGAACAGCTTCCTTACCGACTGTCCCATTTTACTCATACTGAGGCTCCTCATTTACCTCCTGGTCACATTTCATCCCTCCATCTCATTCACACATACTGCCAGCAATTTTAACATCCTGGAGCCAGGTTGGGATTTGAGACGGCAGTGAAGGAATGAACGTTATGTTGGGTCAGCTCCTGAACCTGATCCCGCCTATGCCTGATGTTGCTGGGAGCGAACTGCTCGAGGAACAGAGAAACCAACTGAGGCTGAGATGGTCCCCACCAGGAGGTGAGGTACTGAGGTTAAAACCTGATTACTACTGCAGCCAACTCTATCAACAAACACATTGAGGTAGACCCCCATCTACCACCCCCTGAGGAAAAGAACCGGAAATGACACCGCCACAGGAAATTGCATCATCAGCCCAAAGAAACCCAGAAATATAAATAGTAAATAGGAATCATGTTCACTGCTTTGCCTGAGGCCCATGATGGTGTTACCGAGTAGGGTGATGAAACATCAGGAAATGAACCCCCCAGCTCAGGGAGCAAACCTACATCCAGCACCTCAACCCGAGCTACAAATCTTCACAAAACTCGCTTTTGTTTCATTAATAAATATGATGTAGACCTTTGTTCATTTCAATGTAATGTGTTAAATTAACTTTGGTTTCATTAATAAATACAACGTAGACATTCATTCAGGCTCTACTATACTTTGTGTTAGGCTTTTGGGAGAGTTTTGAGCGATCATGAGTGATATTTTCTGCTGATCTGTCCCTAACTCCACTTTTCCTATTGGCTCTCTTATTTTTATTAAGCAATTTTCAATTAAATGCGATGTCACTGGAACACAGCTTGGGGATTATAGGACAACTACCTGTACCAAGGACAAACAAGGGGCTAAAACCAATGACTGCAGATACTGGTAACCAGATTCTGGATTAGAGTGGTGCTGGAAAAGCACAGCAGTTCAGGCAGCATCTGAGGAGCTCCTGCTCCTTGAATGCTTTTTCCAGCACCACTCTAATCCACAACCAAGGGGGTGCCAGACCTTTCTCCAGTCAATCAGCACTGAGCCTCTGTGATTGTACTGAGGTTCTGCTCTGGCCTTGGCAAAACATAGTTCTTCCACTGTCAGCTATTTCTACACCCTCTGGCTAACCCGATCCATACTCAACTCACAGCAGAACCCAAACCCTGGACAGTCAATCTCACTCGGCAGTGATGCTCCCCAGAACATCCAGCACATAATTCTAAAATATGGTCACTGAGCTGAGCTCAAACTGCTCGGTTTAACTTGAGATTTAACCAACAAAAAACTCATCAGCAAGATCACTGATATTTCAAAAGGTTGTGATGCACAAATGCCAGGCAATGACCATCACCAATAAGAGACAATCTAACCACCACCACTTGATATTCAACGGTATTACCATCACTGAATCACCTACTGTCAACATTCTGGGCGTTATTGTTGACCAGAAACTCAACAGCACTCACCACATCAACACAGAGGCTACAACAGCAGGACAGAGACTAGGAATACTGCAGTGAGTAACTCACTTCCTGACTCCCCAAAGTCTGTCCACCATCTACAAGGCACAAGGCAGGAGTCTGATAGAATACTCCCCACTTGCCCTGGATGGATGCAGCCCCAACAACACTCAAGAAGCTTTGACACTAAAATTTGGGATTAGGGGTCTAACAATGACGATGAAACCACTGCTGATTGTCAGGAGAGATTGGACAGTTTAGGCAGACACTGTCTGGAATTTAGAAGAATAAGGTGAGATCGAGTTGAGACATTCAAGATGATAAAAGGTATGCATAAAATAGACATGGAGCAGCTGCTTCCTCCTGAGGAGCGTTCTAAGCCGAGGGGTCATGGCCTTAGGATAAGGGAGAGCACGTTTAAAACAGAGTTGAGGAGAAACGAGTTCTCCCAGGGGGTTGTGAATCTGTGGAATTTGCTACCCCAGTGGATGCTGGGACAGTGAGGGGTTAGGCTGATGTTTAATTTGCTACCCCAGTGGATGCTGGGACAGTGAGGGGCTAGGCTGATGTTTAATTTGCTACCCCAGTGGATGCTGGGACAGTGAGGGGCTAGGCTGATGTTTAATTTGCTACCCCAGTGGATGCTGGGACAGTGAGGGGCTAGGCTGATGTTTAATTTGCTACCCCAGTGGATGCTGGGACAGTGAGGGGCTAGGCTGATGTTTAATTTGCTACCCCAGTGGATGCTGGGACAGTGAGGGGTTAGGCTGATGTTTAATTTGCTACCCCAGTGGATGCTGGGACGGTGAGGGGCTAGGCTGATGTTTAATTGTTAGTGTGCTGAAGGGTTATGTGGAGAAGGCAGGAAAATGGCAATGAGGAATATTTCAGCCATGATAAAATGGTGGAGCAGTCTCAATAAGCCGAATTCTAAAACCTGCATATCTTCTGACTTTGTGCTAAAACATTGAAAATTATGTTTTACTCCCAGATATGAACATGTTAACTGGATGAAGATAGTTGTACTTTCACAGATACAAGTGCTACTGTGAATGACAGATATGCACCCCATTATCCTGCCCCCTATCCCCTCAATACTGCTCCTATATCTTATAGGAACCGATTAACCCAATAATCCAGTTACGAATGGATTCACAAGTCCTGAATCAAACCTAAAGGAGGTCTGCAGAACAGCAATTGGCATGTTTAACTCATTCTTCTCATATCTCAGGGACAACATTATAAGGAATCAGAAAAACAACTTCTCTGAGTCTCCAAAGACAGTCTTTGAAGAACCAAAGTTTCACATTCTTTGATTAACAAAAACATGATACGGAGATGCTGGTTTGGACCAAGATGGACAAAGTCAGATGTGACATGACACCAGGTTATAGTCCAACAAGTTCTTTTGGAATCAGAAGCTTTCAGAGCGCTGCTCCCCCTTAGGGGAAGAGGTTGTCATGTAATTTCAGTGCAACATCGAGGGCCGAATGGCCTGTTCTGCGCTGTATTGTTCTATGTTCTATATAAAAACTCATCTGATTCACTAATACCTTTCAGGGAAGGAAATCTGCCATCGTCACCAGGTTTGAGCTACACGTAACTCCAGACCCACAGCAATGTGGTTGACTGTCTGGGCAATTAGAGATACAGATAAAAACACTAGCCTGGCCACTGACGTCCGCATCTCATCAATGATTTAAAAAAAACGAGGACAAAGCAACCCACTTTACTGGCATCGTACCCACAAGCATGCACCCCCTCCACCACCAACACTCAGCAGCAGCAGTGTGTACTATCTAGAACAGGTGCTGCAGAACGTCACCACAGAGCCTCAGACAGCACCTCGATTCTGGGGAATCCAAGTTGGAGGATGGCAAGAATTTCTGGCTGTAACAGACTGCTCCTTTTTTGGGGTATTTTGGGTGTTGAAGGTGATTTCCTGAATTCGACGAGCGGAAATTGCGGTTTTATATGCTGTTGCATTGTTTTGGAGAAAAACAAAAGTCAAAACAACGGCATTTTTTAAAAGGTCAGGTCAGTGCGGGAGAGAGAAAAAAACACAAACTGCTAACTGAGACAGCAGTGACCCTGCACAGTCACTGTCTTTGCTGCTTGAATTCATGTATCGCTGGGCATTGGAATGGGTCTGGGAAAATTAACAAACACTGAAATTCACAACTAATCTTGGAGGAACCTGTTTGGGAGAGGTCACAGCACAGAAACAGATCAGTGAATAGTTTAAGCATGGCCTTGCTGTTAGTCTGCAGTGGTGAGTAGAGTGGCGTCTTTCTTGATTATATGTTTTATTGAGATATGTCTCTTGATTAAACTTAAAAATATAAGTCATAAGTATTAAGTTAGCCTGGACCAGTGTTTTGTCGAGGAATAAGACACTGCTATGTTCTTGGTCTGCAGATTGAAAGAAGCAAAATGGTCTTTAGTGAAGTGATATGCCCTTCTTGTGGCTAGTTTAGGGAGCGTTTATGTGAAACACATGCACCAAACACCACTAACTTCATCAGCAAGGACAGTATCACCAAGCTAGTGGGCCTATGCCTTACCACTCACTTCACCTTCAATAATAAAACCTACTGACAAACCAAGGGAACCCCCATGGGATCTCTGATATCAGGGTTCTCAGCAGAGGCAGCAGTGCTCTGTTAACCATCCAACCCAAACTCTGGGTCCATTACCTGGATGACACAAAGAAACAAATTAGAGAAAACCTTCAAGACCATTAATAATACCCTCAGTGGAATAAAATTCACTCAACAGGAGGAAACCAACAACAAACTGCCATTCCTAGATGTCACAGTAGAGCAAACAGCCAACGGGGAGCTTCAAACCAGCGTCTACAGGAAAACAGCACATACGGACCAAATACTGAATGACAGAAGTATCATCCCAACATCTACAAACAAAGCTGCATTAGAATATTATTTCAATGAGCCACCACACACTGCAGCACAGAGGAACTACACAGAGCAGAGGAAAATCCCGTATACCATGTATTCAAAACAAAATGGGTACCCAATGAACACAGTCAGCCGATTTCTCAGCAACAAACCCAAACAAGCAGAAAGAACACACCCAGAAACCCTAGCCACCCTCCCCTACATCAAAGACATCTCAGAAATGACCGCCAGACTACTCAGAGCTGAAAATGTGTTGCTGGAAAAGCACAGCAGGTCAGGCAGCATCCAAAAAGCAGGAGAATCGACATTTCGAGCATACGGCTTCCTTCAGGAAAATCCTGAAGAAGGGGTCATGCCCGAAACATCGATTCTCCTGCTTTTTGGATGCTGCCTGACCTGCTGCGCTTTTCCAGCAACACATTTTCAGCTCTGATCTCCAGCATCTGCAGTCCTCACTTTCTCCGCCAGACTACTCAGACCCCTTGGCATCACGGTAGCCCACAAACCCACTAAAACAGCAGCTGATGAACTTGAAAGACCCTATACAGACAACAAGCAAAACTAATGTCATTTACAAAATACTGTGCAAGGACTGAAACAAACACTACATTGGACAAACAGGCAGAAAACTAGTCACCAGGATACATGAACACCAACTAGCCACTAAACGACATGACCCTCTCTCACTAGTATCCTCACATACAGATGAGGAAGGACATCACTTCGACTGGGACAAGACATTTATCCTAGAACAAGCCAAACAGAGACACACACGGGATTTCCTAGAAGCATGGCATTCCAACCGGAACTCTATCAACAAACACATCGAGTTAGACCCCATCTATCACCCCCTGAGAAAAGGAACAGGGAGTGACTTCGCTGTCAGAAATGACATCACCACAGGAAATGACATCAACAACCCGAAGAAACCCAAACATATAAATAGAAAGCAGGAATTTTCAGCAGTGCTTTGCCTAAGGCCCACTGAAGATATTATCTAGTAGGGTAACAAAATGTCTGGAAATGTACCTTCCAGCTCAGCGAGCAAACCTACATCCAGAGTTTATGTGCTACCGAGGATTGTATCTGCAATAAATGCCATTGGTTGCAAATTCAATCAGATCGAATGGATTGGTTGGACCAACAGTTACAGCAATGATGATTTTACAAGAGCAAGGGGATGTGACGGATGGCAGTTATAGGAAAGGAGGAAAGTTGCAAATACAATCAGGTAAATGGGTTAACTCTAGGAAGGGTAAGAGAGGTAGGCACCTAGTGCAGGAGTCTTCTGTGACTATCCCCATTTTAAACAGGTATACTGCTTTGGAAAATGGATTCTCAGGGAACGTAGCATGAACAGCCAAGTTTCTGGTATTGAGACTGGCTCCAATGCAATGAGGGGTACGTTGGCTTCCAAGAGATCAATTGTGTTAGGGGATTCTGTAGTCCGAGGTACAGACAACTGTGGCCAGCAGAGAAAAAACAGACTGGTGTGTGTTTCCCTGGTGTCAGGATCAAGGATGTCTCAGAGAGGGTGCAGAATGTTCTCACGGGGGAGAGGGGCCAACAGGAGGTCATTGTCCATAGGAAGGGAAAAGGTTGAGATTCTGAAGGGAGAAGAGAGAGGAGGCAGGAATGTAAAAACGAGTTCCTCGAGAGTAATAATACCTGGATTATTCTGGATACTGTGAGATAGTGAGGGTAGGAATAGAAGGATAGAGCAGATGAATGCATTGCTGAGGAGCTGGTGTACGGGAGAAGGATTCACATTTTTGGATCATTGGAATCTCTTCTGGGGTAGAAGTGCTGGATGTCTTGAAATGCAAAAAAAGGTGGATAAGTCCCCAGGACCTGATCAGGTGTACCCGAGAACTCTGTGGGAAGCTAGAGAAGTGATTGCTGGGCCTCTTGCTGAGACATTTGTATCATCGATAGTCACAGGTGAGGTCCCGGAAGACTTGAAGTTGGCTAACGTGGTGCCACTGTTTAAGAAAGGTAATGAGGACAGGCCAGGGAACTATACACTGTTGAGACTGGTGTCGGTGTTGGGCAAGTCAGATTAGATTAGACTCCCTGCAGTGTGGAAACAGGCCTTTCGGCCCAACCACCGACCCTCCGAAGAGTAAACCACCCAGACCCATTTCCCCCTGACTAATGCACCTAACACTATGGGCATTTGCAAGGTTTCTGAAGGTTTGTAGCTCAGGTTGAGGTTGAGGTTGAGGATGTAGGTTTGCTCACTGAGCGGTAGGTTTGATATCCAGACGTTTCATTACCTGGCTAGGTAACATCATCAGTGGCAACCTCCAAGTGAAGCGAAGCTGTTGTCTCCTGCTTTCTATTTATATCTTTCTCCTGGATGGGGAACCTGGGGTTTGTGGTGATGTCATTTCCTGTTTGTTTTCTGAGGGGTTTATTTATGTGCTTGTTTATGGCATTGTGGTTGGAGTGCCAGGCCTCTAGGAATTCTCTGGCATGTCTTTGCTTAGCCTGTCCCAGGATAGATGTGTTGTCCCAGTCAAAATGGTGGTTTCTTTTCATCTGTGTGTAGGGCTACAAGGGAGAGAGGGTCGTGTCTTTTTGTGGCTAGCTGTTGTCCTACGTAGTGTTTGTGGCAGTCCTTGCATGGAATTTTGTAGATGACGTTGGTTTTGTCCATGGGATGTACTGGGTCTTTTAAGTTTGTTAGTTTTTGTTTGAGAGTATTGGTGAGTTTGTGTGCTACTAGGATTCCGAGGGGTCTCAGTAGTCTGGCTGTCATTTCTGAGACTTCTTTGATGTATGGTAAGGTGGTTCGGGTTTCTGGCTGTGTTTGGTCTGCTTATCATGGTTTGTTCT
Source organism: Hemiscyllium ocellatum (assembly GCF_020745735.1). NCBI lineage: Eukaryota > Metazoa > Chordata > Chondrichthyes > Orectolobiformes > Hemiscylliidae > Hemiscyllium > Hemiscyllium ocellatum. Next base: position 3,552,732 of record NC_083401.1, on the reverse strand, counting down.
TGAGGAATCTGCACACTGTATTATTTGAGTATCCGTTCTTCTTGAATACGTTGTATAGGTGGTTCTCCTCTGTTTTCCGAAGTTTGTCTGTGCTGCAGTATGATGTGGCCCAGTGGAATAGTGTTCTGATACAGCTTCGTTTGTGTGCGTTGGGATGGTTGCTGGTGTAGTTGAGTATTTGGTCAGTGTTTGTCGGTTTTCTGTATACGCAGGTTTGTAATTCTCCGTTGTCCTTTCTTTCGACTGTGACGTCCAGAAATGCGAGTTTGTTGTCGGTTTCTTCCCCCTTGGTAAACTTTATGCCTGTGAGGGTGATGTTGATGATGATAAATGTCTCTTCTATCTTGTTTTGTTTTGTGATGACAAAAGTGCCATCTACATAGCGGACCCACCATCAATCACATTACCGACGAAAACATCATGAAGCTAGTGGACCTGTGCCTCACTACCCACTTCACCTTCAACAACATAGTCTACAAACAAACCAACAGCACACCCATGGGATCTCCGTTATCAGGATTCATAGCAGAAGCAATAATGCAAAGGCTAGAACAAACAGCCCTACCAACCATCAAACCAAAAATCTGGGTCCACTATGTGGATATCAAACCTACAGCTCAGCAAGCAAACCTACACCCTAAACTAGATTACTTACAGTGTGGAAACAGGCCCTTCGGCCCAACAAGTCCACACCGACCCACCAAAGCGCAACCCACCCATACCCCTTACCTAACACTATGGGCAATTTAGCATGGCCAATTCACCTGACCCGCACATCTTTGGACTGTGGGAGGAAACCGGAGCACCCGGAGGAAACCCACGCAGACACGGGGAGAATGTGCAAACTCCACACAGTCAGTCGCCTGAGTCGGGAATTGAACCCAGGTCCCTGGCGCTGTGAGGCAACAGTGCTAACCACTGTGCCACCGTGCCTCCCTCTAACTCCACACAGACAGTTGCCTGAGGCAACTTGGTGCTGTGAGGCAGCAGTGCTAACCACTGAGCCAACATGCTACCCGTGTTATTGGAGGAAATCTTGAGGGACAGGATGTAAATGTATTTGGAAAGGGAAGGATTAATTAGTGATAGTCAACTTTTCTTTGTGGGTGGGAAATCATGCCTCACAAACGTGATTGAGTTTTTTGAAGAAGTAACAAAGAGGATTGATGAGGGCAGAGCAGTGGATGTGATCTATATGACTTCAGTAAGGTGTTCGACAAGGTTCCCCATGGGAGACTGATTAGCAAGGTTAGATCTCATGGAATACAGGGAGAACTAGCCATTTGGATACAGCTGCAAATGAAGGGCTTATGCTCGAAACGTCGAATTCTTATTCCTGATGAAGGGCTTATGCTCGAAACGTCGAATTCTTATTCCTGATGAAGGGCTTATGCTCGAAATTTCGAATTGCTTATTCCTGATGAAGGGCTTATGCTCGAAACGTCGAATTCTCTATTCCTGAGATGCTGCCTAACCTGCTGTGCTTTGACCAGCAACACATTTGCAGCTGTGATCTCCAGCATCTGCAGACCTCATTTTTTACCCATTTGGATACAGAACTAGCTCAAAGGTAGAAGACTGGGAGTAGTGGTGGAGGGTTGTTTTTCAGACTGGAGGCCTGTGACCAGTGGAGTGCCACAAGGATCGGTGCTGGGTCCACTACTTTTTGTATTTATATACATGTCTTGGAGCATAGAGGCAAGTTTGCAGATGACGCCAAAATTGGAGGTGTAGTGGGCAGCGAAGAGGGTTACCTCAGATCACAACAGGATCTGGACCAGATGGGCCAATGGGCTGCGAATTGGCAGATGGAGTTTAATTCAGATAAATGTGAGGTGCTGCATTTTGGGAAAGCAAATCTTAGCAGGACTTATACACTGAATGGTGAGGTCCTAGGGAGTGTTGCTGAACAAAGAGACCTTGGAATGCAGGTTCATAGCTCCTTGAAAGTGGAGTCGCAGGTAGATAGGATAGTGAAGAAGGCGTTTGGTATGCTTTCCTTTATTGGTCAGAGTATTGAGTACAGGAGTTGGGAGGTCATGTTACGGTTGTACAGGACATTGGTTAGGCCACTGATGGAATATTGCGTGCAATTCTGGTCTCCTTCCTATTGGAAAGATGCTGGGAAACTTGAAAGGGTTCAGAAAAGATTTACAAGGATGTTGCCAGGGTTGGAGGATTTGAGCTACAGGGAGAGGCTGAACAGGCTGGGGCTGTTTTCCCTGGAGTGTCGGAGGCTGAGGGGTGACCTTATAGAGGTTTATAAAATCATGAGAGGCATGGATAGGATAAATAGACAAAGTCTTTTCCCTGGGTCGGGGAGTCCAGAACTAGAGGGCATAGGTTTAAGGTGAGAGGGGAAAGGTATAAAAGAGACCTAAGGGGCAAAATTTTCACGCAGAGGGTGGTACGTGTATGGAATGAGCTGCCAGAGGATGTGGTGGAGGCTGGTACAATTACAACATTTAAGAGGCATTTGGATGGGTATATGAATAGGAAGGGTTTGGAGGGATATGGGCCTGGTGCTGGCAGGTGGGACTAGATTGGGTTGGGATATCTGGCCAGCGTGGACGAGTTGGGCCGAAGGGTCTGTTTTCATGCTGTACATCTCTATGAATCTATGACCACTTCCATCTGGAAGGCCAATGACAGCAGATAGATGGGAACACCCACCACCTTCAAGTTCCCCTCCAAGCCACTCAACATCCTGACTTTGAAAGATATCACTGTTCCTTCACTGTCACTGAGTCAGAATCCTGGAATTCTCCTGAAGGGCATCGTGGTTCAACCCACAGCACATGGACTGCAGTGATTCAAGAAGGCAGCTCACTTCCCATCTTCTCAGGGGGCAACTAGGGATGGGTAATAAATGCTGGCCCAGCCAATGGTGCCCACGTCTCACGAATGAAAAAACATTACAATTAAACGGCGAGATGTTTTGCAGGAGTTATCTGACCTGATGTTTGGGTTGTACTTGGCAATGTGGGGATGTTTGGCTCAGTTCCTTTTGTCTCAGGTGATGGAGCTGTGTGAAGTGAAAAACCGGAACATCTTTAATCAGTGTGCAGTTCTGTTCATGTACTGAGTCACTCTGTCCCTCCCTCACTCCCTGCCAGTGTGAGGCTCAGGCTGCAATGAGTTTGGGAGTGACTCCTGCAGCACCAAGACCTTCCTCTGTCTCTCCATCAGAACTTGCATTTGTTCTGACTTCCTGCTGAAATATCCAAAGGTGTGTTCTCTTCCCAGATAGGAACACCTTAACAGTTACAGGTGCAACTGTTAATGACAGATATGCAATATGCAATCAAACCGCACCGCACCCCCACACCCCCCCTTCCCCAGGAGCCTGCACTCCTGCCCCCCCCCTCACATCCCTCACCATCCAGGCTCAGGAGTTTTGAAATTGCTTCGGATATAAGATCATCAGGTAGAGCTGAAGAAATAGGCTATTCAGCCCATTAAGTTAAGGAGTTACAGAGATGTTCAGCACAGAAACAGACCCTTCGGCCCAACCCGTCCCTGCCGACCAGATATCCCAACCCAATCTAGTCCCACCTGCCAGCACCCGGCCCATATCCCTCCAAACCCTTCCTATTCATATACCCATCCAGACGCCTCTTAAATGTTGCAATTGTACCAGCCTCCACCACATCCTCTGGCAGCTCATTCCATACACGTATCACCCTCTGTGTGAAAACGTTGCCCCTTAGGTCTCTTTTATATCTTTCCCCTCTCACCCTAAACCTATGCCCTCTAGTTCTGGACTCACTCACCCCAGGGAAAAGACTTTGTCTATTTATCCTATCCATGCCCCTCATAATTTTGTAAACCTCTATAAGGTCACCCCTCAGCCTCCAATGCTCCAGAGAAAACAGCCCCAGCCTGTTCAGCCTCTCCCTATAGCTCAGATCCTCCAACCCTTGTGAATCTTTTCTGAACCCTTTCAAGTTTCACAACATCTTTCCAATAGGAAGGAGACCAGAATTGCTAGCAATATTCCATCAGTAGCCTAACCAATATCCTGTACAGCCGCAACATGACCTCCCAACCCCTGCACTCAATACTCTGACCAATAAAGGAAAGCATATCAAACTCCTCCTTCACTATCCTATCTACCTGCAACTCCACTTTCAATGAGCTATGAACTTGCACTCCAGGGTCTCTTTGTTCAGCAACACTCCCTAGGATCTTACCATTAAGTTTTGCTAAGATTTGCTTTCCCAAAATGCAGCACCTCACATTTATCTGAATTAAACTCCATCTGCCACTTCTCAGCCCATCGGCCCATCTGGTCAAGTCTGCCCCACCATTCAATCCTGGCTGATGTGATTGTCAACTTCATTCTCTTGTATTGTCCCTGTAACCCTTGATCACCTTACTAATCAAGAACCTGTGTATCTCTGTCTTTAATACACTCAAGGCTTTGACCACCACAGCCCTCTGCAGAAATTAGTTGATTCACTATCCACCAGCTGAAGAAATTCTTCTTCATCTCAGTTTTAAAGGGTCGTCCTTTCACTCTGACGCTGTGCCCCCGGGTCCTCATCTTTCTTACCCATGGAAAACATCTTCTCCACATTGACTTTATCCAGGCCTCTCAGTATTTTGTAAGTTTCAATCAGATCCCCCCCTCCCCCCACTTCATCCATCTCAACTCCATCAAGTACAGACCCAGACCTTTCCTCCATTTCTCAAACTCTTCATCCCCTGAATTACTCTTGTTCTCTGGACACCAGGGTCAGGATATCCTCTCTGAGATATGGAGCCCAAATCTGCTCATAATATTCCAAATGTAGCCTGGGCAGAGCGTATTACAGTCTCAGCAGCACATCCCTGCTCTTGTGTTCTCACCCTCTAGAAACGAATATGAACGTTGTATTTGCCAAGTAAGCCTGCACGTTAAGCTGATGAACGTACATATATTCGGAAAGGTGAAGACCGATTAGGAACAGTCTACAAGTGTGTGGGAAATCATATCTCTCTAACTTGATTGAGTTTTGTGAAGAACTAACCAAGAGGATTGGTGAGGGTAGAGTGGCGGATTTCAGCAAAGTGTTCCGTAAGATTCCACACTGTAGGCTGGTTAATAAGGCTGGATCATGTGGAATGCAAGGGGAGCTAGTCATCTGGATACAGAACTCGCAAGTAGAAGACAGAAGGTGGGGGTGGAGGGTTGCTTTTCCGACTAGACGCCACCACCAAACACATCTTCCCCTCACTCCTACTGTCTGTGTTTTTCAAGGATTGTTCCCTTTGGGACACCCTAGTCCATTCATTGACCACCAACACCATCCCCACTTCCCATGTAACCACAGAAGGTGTAACAGCTGCCCCTTCACCTCCTCCCTGATCACCATCCCTGGGCCAAAGCAGTCATTCCAGGTGAAGCTGCATTCTACCTGTACCTCCTCCAACCTTGTCTATTGTATTCACTGCAGCCGTTGGAGAAGCCACACACAGACTGGGTGACTGCTTTGCAGAACACCTCCTATCTGTGCGACCTTCCTGTAGTCGGTCATTCTGAGGCCGGCATGTTCGCTCTGTGGTTACAGCACCAGGACAAGGCTTTGAGTCCAGCCTCAGGCGACTGTCTGTGTGGAGTTTACACGTTCTCCCTGTGTCGGTGTGGGTTTCCCCTGGGTCCTCCAGTTTCTGCCCATCACCCAAAGATGTGCAGGTTAGGTGAATTCTCCAACAAAATTGCACATCATGTTCAGGGATGTGTGTTAGGTGCTTTCATCAGGGGTAAATGCAGAGTAATAGGGCAGGGGAATGGGTCTGGGTGGGTTACTCTTTGGAGGGTCAATGTGGACTTGTTGGGCCAAATGGCCTGAATCTAAACTGCAAAGATTCTGCCTATATCAGTCCCCAGCATGTCAGAGTCCCAGTGGATCACTGGGAGCTCCAGTGTTGGTTATGTGCAGCATCTGCAGTAACTGCTCCAGCCTTTTAAAACTCACAGCTCACTGCTTCCTGCGTATGCTCTGATGGAGAAGTTCCCACAGGGTGAGCTGACTGTATTTGCCATGCTGGTGCTCTGTGTGATGGGGGTGTGCCTGGGACAGATCAAAGGACCATTTGTGCTCAGTCTGTGGGAGCTCAGGTGGTTACCAGTGTACAGCCCGTTGTCCACATCCCTGTGTACAGCCCGTTGTCTACGTCCCTCTGTACAGCCCATTGTCCACGTCCCTGTGTACAGCCCACTGTCCACGTCCCTGTGTACAGCCCATTGTCCACATCCCTCTGTACAGCCCATTGTCCACTTCCCCCTGTACAGCCCATTGTCCATATCCCTGTGTACAGCCCATTGTCCACGTCCCTCTGTACAGCCCATTGTCCACGTCCCTGTGTACAGCCCATTGTCCACTTCCCCCTGTACAGCCCATTGTCCATATCCCTGTGTACAGCCCGTTGTCCACGTCCCCCTGTACAGCCCGTTGTCCACGTCCCTCTGTACAGCCCGTTGTCCACTTCCCCCTGTACAGCCCGTTGTCCACGTCCCTCTGTACAGCCCGTTGTCCACGTCCCCCTGTACAGCCCATTGTCCACGTCCCCCTGTACAGCCCGTTGTCCACTTCCCTGTGTACAGCCCGTTGTCCACTTCCCTGTGTGCAGCCCGTTGTCCACGTCCCTGTGTAAAGCCCGTTGTCCACGTCCCCCTGTACAGCCCGTTGTCCACGTCCCTCTGTACAGCCCGTTGTCCACTTCCCTGTGTGCAGCCCGTTGTCCACGTCCCTGTGTGCAGCCCGTTGTCCACGTCCCTGTGTAAAGCCCGTTGTCCACGTCCCCCTGTACAGCCCGTTGTCCACGTCCCCCTGTACAGCCCGTTGTCCACGTCCCCCTGTACAGCCCGTTGTCCACGTCCCTGTGTGCAGCCCGTTGTCCACGTCCCTGTGTAAAGCCCGTTGTCCACGTCCCTGTGTACAGCCCATTGTCCACGTCCCTGTGTACAGCGTATTGTCCACGTCCCTGTGTACAGCGTATTGTCCACGTCCCTGTGTACAGCGTATTGTCCACTTCCCCCTGTACAGCCCAATGTCCACGTCCCCGTGTACAGCCCGTTGTCCACGTCTCCGTGTACAGCCCGTTGTCCACGTCTCCGTGTACAGCCCGTTGTCCACGTCCCTGTGTACAGCGTATTGTCCACGTCCCTGTGTACAGCCCGTTGTCCACGTCACTTTGTACAGCCCGTTGTCCACTTCCCTGTGTACAGCCCGTTGTCCACGTCCCTGTGTACAGCCCATTGTCCACGTCCCCCTGTACAGCCCGTTGTCCACGTCACTTTGTACAGCCCGTTGTCCACTTCCCTGTGTACAGCCCGTTGTCCACGTCCCTGTGTACAGCCCGTTGTCCACTTCCCTGTGTACAGCCCGTTGTCCACTTCCCTGTGTACAGCCCAATGTCCACTTCCCCCTGTACAGCCCATTGTCCACGTCCCTGTGTACAGCCCATTGTCCACGTCCCTGTGTACAGCGTATTGTCCACGTCCCTGTGTACAGCCCGTTGTCCACTTCCCCCTGTACAGCCCGTTGTCCACGTCCCCGTGTACAGCCCGTTGTCCACTTCCCCCTGTACAGCCCATTGTCCATATCCCTGTGTACAGCCCGTTGTACACGTCCCTGTGTACAGCCCGTTGTCCACTTCCCCCTGTACAGCCCATTGTCCATATCCCTGTGTACAGCCCGTTGTACACGTCCCTGTGTACAGCCCATTGTCCACTTCCCCCTGTACAGCCCGTTGTCCACGTCCCCCTGTACAGCCCGTTGTACACGTCCCTGTGTACAGCCCGTTGTCCACTTCCCCCTGTACAGCCCATTGTCCATATCCCTGTGTACAGCCCGTTGTACACGTCCCTGTGTACAGCCCATTGTCCACTTCCCCCTGTACAGCCCGTTGTCCACGTCCCCCTGTACAGCCCATTGTACACGTCCCCCTGAACAGCCCGTTGTCCACGTCCCTGTGTAAAGCCCGTTGTCCACTTCCCTGTGTACAGCCCGTTGTCCACGTCCCTGTGTACAGCCCGTTGTCCACGTCCCTGTGTACAGCCCGTTGTCCACGTCCCTGTGTACAGCCCATTGTACACGTCCCTGTGTACAGCCCATTGTCCACTTCCCCCTGTACAGCCCATTGTCCACGTCCCTGTGTAAAGCCCGTTGTCCACTTCCCTGTGTACAGCCCGTTGTCCACGTCCCTGTGTACAGCCCGTTGTACACGTCCCTGTGTACAGCCCATTGTCCACTTCCCCCTGTACAGCCCATTGTCCACGTCCCTGTGTACAGCCCGTTGTCCACGTCCCTGTGTACAGCCCATTGTACACGTCCCTGTGTACAGCCCATTGTCCACTTCCCCCTGTACAGCCCATTGTCCACGTCCCTGTGTACAGCCCGTTGTCCACGTCCCCGTGTACAGCCCGTTGTCCACGTCCCCGTGTACAGCCCGTTGTCCACTTCCCCCTGTACAGCCCATTGTCCATATCCCCGTGTACAGCCCGTTGTACACGTCCCTGTGTACAGCCCATTGTCCACTTCCCCCTGTACAGCCCGTTGTCCACGTCCCTGTGTAAAGCCCGTTGTCCACTTCCCTGTGTACAGCCCGTTGTCCACGTCCCTGTGTACAGCCCGTTGTCCATGTCCCTGTGTACAGCCCGTTGTCCACGTCCCTGTGTACAGCCCATTGTCCACTTCCCCCTGTACAGCACGTTGTCCACTTCCCCCTGTACAGCACGTTGTCCACGTCCCTTGTACAGCCCGTTGTGTACAGCCCGTTGTCCACTTCCCCCTGTACAGCCCGTTGTCCACGTCCCCCTGTACAGCCCGTTGTCCACGTCCCTCTGTGCAGCCCGTTGTCCACTTCCCTGTGTGCAGCCCGTTGTCCACGTCCCTGTGTGCAGCCCGTTGTCCACGTCCCTGTGTGCAGCCCGTTGTCCACGTCCCTGTGTACAGCCCATTGTCCACTTCCCCCTGTACAGCACGTTGTCCACTTCCCCCTGTACAGCACGTTGTCCACGTCCCTTGTACAGCCCGTTGTGTACAGCCCGTTGTCCACTTCCCCCTGTACAGCCCGTTGTCCACGTCCCCCTGTACAGCCCGTTGTCCACGTCCCTCTGTACAGCCCGTTGTCCACTTCCCTGTGTACAGCCCGTTGTCCACGTCCCCCTGTACAGCCCGTTGTCCACTTCCCTGTGTACAGCCCGTTGTCCACGTCCCTCTGTACAGCACGTTGTCCACTTCCCCCTGTACAGCCCGTTGTCCACTTCCCCCTGTACAGCCCGTTGTCCACTTCCCCGTGTACAGCCCGTTGTCCACGTCCCTCTGTACAGCCCGTTGTCCACTTCCCTGTGTACAGCCCGTTGTCCACGTCCCCCTGTACAGCCCGTTGTCCACGTCCCCCTGTACAGCCCGTTGTCCACTTCCCTGTGTGCAGCCCGTTGTCCACGTCCCTGTGTGCAGCCCGTTGTCCACGTCCCTGTGTAAAGCCCGTTGTCCACTTCCCCCTGTACAGCCCGTTGTCCACGTCCCCCTGTACAGCCCGTTGTCCACGTCCCTCTGTGCAGCCCGTTGTCCACTTCCCTGTGTGCAGCCCGTTGTCCACGTCCCTGTGTGCAGCCCGTTGTCCACGTCCCTGTGTGCAGCCCGTTGTCCACGTCCCTGTGTACAGCCCGTTGTCCACGTCCCTGTGTACAGCGTATTGTCCACGTCCCTCTGTACAGCCCGTTGTCCACGTCCCTGTGTACAGCCCGTTGTCCACGTCCCTGTGTACAGCCGGTTGTCCACTTCCCCCTGTACAGCCCGTTGTCCACTTCCCCCTGTACAGCCCACTGTCCAAGTCCCTGTGTACAGCCCGTTGTCCACGTCCCTGTGTACAGCCCGTTGTCCACTTCCCCCTGTACAGCCCACTGTCCAAGTCCCTGTGTACAGCCCGTTGTCCACGTCCCTGTGTACAGCCCGTTGTCCACTTCCCCCTGTACAGCCCACTGTCCAAGTCCCTGTGTACAGCCCGTTGTCCACGTCCCTGTGTACAGCCCGTTGTCCACGTCCCCCTGTACAGCCCGTTGTCCACGCCCCCCTGTACAGCCCGTTGTCCACGTCCCCCTGTACAGCCCGTTGTCCACTTCCCCCTGTACAGCCCGTTGTCCACGTCCCCCTGTACAGCCCGTTGTCCACGTTCCTCTGTACAGCCCGTTGTCCACGTCCCTGTGTACAGCCCGTTGTCCACTTCCCCCTGTACAGCCCGTTGTCCACTTCCCCCTGTACAGCCCGTTGTCCACGTCCCTGTGTACAGCCCGTTGTCCACTTCCCCCTGTACAGCCCGTTGTCCACGTTCCTCTGTACAGCCCGTTGTCCACGTCCCTGTGTACAGCCCGTTGTCCACGTCCCCCTGTACAGCCCGTTGTCCACTTCCCCCTGTACAGCCCGTTGTCCACTTCCCCCTGTACAGCCCGTTGTCCACTTCCCTGTGTACAGCCCGTTGTCCACGTCCCCCTGTACAGCCCGTTGTCCACGTCCCTGTGTACAGCCCGTTGTCCACTTCCCCCTGTACAGCCCGTTGTCCACTTCCCCCTGTACAGCCCATTGTCCACGTCCCTGTGTACAGCCCATTGTCCACGTCCCTGTGTACAGCCCATTGTCCACGTCCCCCTGTACAGCCCGTTGTCCACGTCCCTGTGTACAGCCCGTTGTCCACTTCCCCCTGTACAGCCCGTTGTCCACTTCCCTGTGTACAGCCCGTTGTCCACGTCCCTGTGTACAGCCCGTTGTCCACGTCCCCCTGTACAGCCCGTTGTCCACTTCCCCCTGTACAGCCCGTTGTCCACTTCCCCCTGTACAGCCCATTGTCCACGTCCCTGTGTACAGCCCATTGTCCACGTCCCCCTGTACAGCCCATTGTCCACGTCCCTGTGTACAGCCCGTTGTCCACTTCCCCCTGTACAGCCAGTTGTCCACGTCCCCCTGTACAGCCCATTGTCCATATCCCCGTGTACAGCCCGTTGTCCACGTCCCCCTGTACAGCCCATTGTCCATATCCCCGTGTACAGCCCGTTGTCCACGTCCCTGTGTACAGCCCAATGTCCACATCCCCGTGTACAGCCAGTTGTCCACGTCCCCCTGTACAGCCCATTGTCCACATCCCTGTGTACAGTCCATTGTCCACGTCCCCGTGTTCAGCGTATTGTCCACGTCCCTCTGTACAGCCCGTTGTCCACGTCCCTGTGTACAGCCCATTGTCCACGTCCCTGTGTACAGTCCATTGTCCACGTCCCCGTGTTCAGCGTATTGTCCACGTCCCCCTGTACAGCCCAATGTCCACTTCCCCTCTACAGCCCGTTGTCCACGTCCCCCTGTACAGCCCGTTGTCCACGTCCCTGTGTACAGCCCATTGTCCACTTCCCCCTGTACAGCCCATTGTCCACGTCCCTGTGTACAGCCCATTGTCCACTTCCCCCTGTACAGCCCATTGTCCACGTCCCTGTGTACAGCCCGTTGTCCTTATCCCTGGGGGGGGAAGTGAAGGCGCAGATTAGTCTGACTGGCCTCTAAACTGATCGAAGTTGAACAGTGATACGAAGATTGAGCAGAAGGTACAGTTAGGTCAGTTGAGGGAGCAGTGGTGTTTAACAGCAGAGAAAGTCATGGCAGGGCGAAAGCACTGATAAGAAAGAGCACAGGAACTGAAATGATTACCTGATCTGGTGTCCTCTACGGGTCCACTGTCAATACTGCCACCTGAACCTGTGACATTACAGAACGGAGGAGCCCAGCCCGTATCACAGTGACAGTTCCCTTTACTGTTACAAACCTGAAACAAAATCCACAGCATTTACTGTTTCTTCAAACTCTAAACATCGGAACAGAAGTAGGCCTTTCAGTCCATTGAGTTTGCTCCACTATTCAGTAAAATCATGGCTGACCTGATCATTTTCCTGCTTTTCCCCCAGAACCCTCGATTCCACTTCGGAATTAAAACGTTTATCTATCTCAGCCTTTAATATGCTTAATGACCAATCTCCAATATGCCTATGTGGTAAAGAACTCTCCACATTCCCTGCTCTCTGAGTGACCAAAGTCCTCCTCCTCCTCTCTGTCTTCAATGTGCGTCCCTTTATTCTGAGCTGATTACCCCGTGGTCCAAATTTCTCCAGCAACGGGAAACACATCTCCCCTGTCAAGATCCTGCCTACCTTGACTGTTTCACAAGGTCAGCTCTCATCCTTCTAATCTCCAACTTCCGAAATTTCAAGTTAAGGAGCAGTCAGTAAACCTCGATCTGGTCAAGAGGTAGCTGCAGCCTTGCTGCATATGTGCTGTTGTACCGACTGTCTGATCTCCAAGCCGAGGGTGAGTTTAAAGAGGGTTCCTTGCTTTTCTTTAATCAAAGCAGGAATTGCAGTCAAACCAACAAACCAGATTCCAAACCTTCTCAACAAAGTCCTGAGGAATCTTTGCACTGTACAATGAGACTTTGCCAGTTATCTGAAGCCAATCTGCAGATCCTAGGCATGTGAAGTTGGGAAACCTGTTACCCTTCCTGGATCTATTCAAAGTATTTTTAACTCAACAGAATTGCAAATTGTGCTAACTGGACCCACAGTTATGGATGGGACAATCATCCATGGGATCCTGTAAACCTGCTAGATAGGGAAAACAAAGGACATTGCTTTTCCTGTCATATCCCCCCACCCCCTGTGTTCATCAAAGGAAGGGACCTGGCACTTTCATCACCTTGGAAATATCTGAATGATTTGAAGAGGACTTTCTAACTGAGTTCTGTTATTTGATAACACAACCTCATGTGTTTTATTTGGTGCTGAGTTCAGTTTAATATTGGGAACAAATACCCTGATATTGACTTTCCAACCAGTGATTAACTGGAGTAGAGTAATACATGAAAGATGCTTTAACGATGCAGTTCACAATTTCAGTGAGTGAATAGGAAAGCAGTGTGGGTTGGAGATTGGGTTCCCCACACATAGCCCCATTGTTCACTTTCAGTGGATGTAACGCACTGCTTTAAGTACAATTGAACATAGACCATAAAACTGTACAGCACAGGAACAGGCCCTTAGATCCATGATGTTGTGTAGAAATGAGGCCAAATTAAACGAATTTCTTCTGCCTGCCCTTAGTCCATATTCCTCCACATCTTGTATTTTCATTTGCTTATCTAAACATTTCTTAAACACCCCTATCATATCTTAAAGGCCCCTATCATATCTTAAACACCCCCATTGTATCTTAAACACCCCTATCATATCTCTCCTCATTGCTCATACTCTCTAATCCAGGCAGTATCCTGGGAAACTTCTACTGCACCCTCTCCAAAGACTCCACATCCTTCCTAAAATGTGGTGACCAGAACTGAATGCAATACACTAAGTGTTATAAAGTCTTATAAAGCTGCAACATGACACCCTGACTCTTACACTCAGTTCCCCAACCAATAAAGACAAGCATACATATACCTTCTTTACCACCTATCTACTTGTGTGGCCATTTTCAGGGAGCTATGGACTTGAATGGATTAATCCTATCGCTAAGAATTCTTTCCAACATGACGGCTTGTTCAGAGGAGGTGTACAAGAAGTCGTTTCTCCTCAACTCTGTTTTAAACATGCTCTCCCTTATCCTAAGAGTAAAAAATGAGGTCTGCAGATGCTGGAGATCACAGCTGCAAATGTGTTGCTGGTCAAAGCACAGCAGGTTAGGCAGCATCTCAGGAATAGAGAATTCTGATCTCCAAGCCGATCTCCCTTATCCTAAGGCCAATTGACTGCAGCTGTCATGAGAAGACAGTTTCTCTGTACTCGGTCCCAGCCGAGTGAACCTTCACCAGGGCTGCCTCCAATATCAGTCTATCTTTTCTTTGATAAAGAGCCCAAACTGTTCACAGGACTCCAGCTGTGCTCTGACCAATGCCTTGCATAGTTTAATAAAAATATAGAGTGAAGGGAACTCGACCAGAATGAGGCAGCATTTACAACCAGGATAACGATATGAAATCACTAATAGGGGCATATATGTGAGATCGCATGGCCATTACAGAAACATCGCTGCATGGTGACCAGGACGATGCCCTGAATATTCAAATTTGGGAAGGACTGGCAAAAAAGAAAATTTGGAAAAGGTAAAATGAAATTTGCCCTGATAATAAGGGAAGGGATCTAAAGGAGGACTTGGGAAAATGTGAACTTATCCACTTCAGCAAGATTAGAAAAGCAATTGATTCTTTAAGCAGATCGATGCCTGAGCTCTAAGGTACACAGAGTTCTGGGAATGTGGTACAGGAATCACAAAGATCACATGCAGGTACTATAACTGATTTCAGAATATTGTCATTTATTGCAAAAGAAATGGAATATAAACATTGGGAAGGTTTGCTGCAGTTGTACAATGCATTGGTGAAAGCGTTTAAATCACTATAAATAGTGATTTAAATCACTATAAATGCTGGAGGAAAGATCACAGAAGCGCTTCACAGGAGGCTCCTAAGCACTGAGGATGTCACCTAGACAGGGGACGAAACATCTGCGACACAAATTCCCAGCTCGGCGAACAGAACCACAACAACGAGCACCCGAGCTACAAATCTTCTCACAAACTTTGAAAGCGTCTAAAGGTTTACCTGACTGATTCCTGGGATGACAGGGCTCTCCAGTTTGTACATTTGTACAGGTTCCTTTATCTACTGGAGTTGAGAAAAATGAGGGGTGATCCAGTTGAAAGATAAGAGAACCTGAGAAGTGGTGGCGTAGTGGGTTCTGCAAGGAAGTTTCTGTTTGTAGGAGAGACCAGGCCATAAAGCTTCAAAACAAGGGGCCTCCAGTTTAAGAAGGAGATGATAATATGGTTGGTTCTGGCAGTTATTTTTCTGTGGAATTCTCTTCCCAAGAAAGCAAGTGGGGACTGGGTCGCTGAGCAGTGTTTAGGTAGAACTGGAGAAATTCTGGACCAAGAAGGAGTGAAAAATAATTACGAGTGGCCAGGAATGTAGAAGTGAAGCCACAATCAGAGTACCCATGGTCTTATTGGATGGTGTAACAGAACGAGGGGCTGAATGGCCTCCTCCTGCTAGAATTCATTGATTCAAATGTTTCTATGATTTTATTTTGAGAAAAGGCATAGATGAGATATGGGGAACAACGTTTACATCGAATCATACAGTAGCAAAGAGGCTCTTTGGCCCATCAAATCACCACCACCAAAATTCTACAACCCAGAAAGCTACCAGCCAGGAGCAGCAGGTATTCAGCAAGTGGGAATGGAACGTTAGCCCTTATTTCAAGGGGGTTGAAGTACAGAAGTAGAAAAGTCTTCCTGCAACTAGACAAGGAGCTAGAGAGACTACACCTGGAGTGTGTGTGTGTGTGTGTGTGTGGGGGGGGGGGGGGGGGCTAGTTTTATTTAAAGGAAGATACATTGGAGGCAGTTCTGACAAGGTTCACAACAATAAGGTGGCACGGTGACTCCGTGGTTAGCACTGCTGCCTCCCAGCACCAGGTTCGATTCCACCCTCGGGTGACTGTCTGTGTGGAGTTTGCACATTCTCCCCGTGTCTGCGTGGGTTTCCTCCAGGTGCTCTGGTTTCCTCCTTCAGCCTAAAGATGTGCAGGTCAGGTGAATTGGCCATGCTAAAATCGTCCATAGTGTTAGGTGCATTAGTCAGGAGGAAATGGGTCTGGGTGGGTTGCAGGTCGGTGTGGACTTGTTGGGCAGAAGGGCCTGTTCCACACTGTAGGGAATCTAATCTAATCTAAAAAAAATCCCTGGATTGTTGTATGAGCAAAGATTAGACAGGTTACAAATGCTGGGGACTGTTTATCACAGAGAGCTGTGGGGGCAGGGTCCTTGAGAAGTGGATATGAGATCAACCATGATCCTATTGAATGGCAGAGCAGAATTGAGGGGCCTAGTCCTGACAGAGCCCACTTTCACAAACTAGGCCCATAGCTGGAAGTGTTATGATATTTCAGTTATTCTTCCAAATTCTTTTTAAAGGTACCCTCCCAGGCAATGCGATCCACACCCCACCATCCTCTGGGTGAAAAAAGGTTTTCTCTCAAATCTCAAGTAAATCTCCTGCCTTTCACCTTAAAATAACGTCCTCTAGATATTGTCCCTTTGACGAAGAGGAGCAGCTGCTTCCTATCCACACTGTCCATGCCCCTCATAACCTTACAGACCTCTATCAGGACCCAGGTCAACCTTCTCTGCTCCAAAGACCCTGAGCTTATCCAGCCTTCCTTCATTGTGGAAATGCTTCATCCCAGGCAACCTCCTGGTGAGGTTCCTGTGCACCCCCTCCAGTACAATCCCAATCGATGCAGTGACACACTGGGAAGGACCTGAATGTTTTCTATTTCGATTTTGGTAAAAGCAGAGAGAATGGATGCTATCTGAAAATAAATTTTGGATTGATGTTTGGAAGGGACAGGACAGAAGGACAGCCTGGATTGACAGAATGGTCTCTTACTACGCTATGTCAAGTTTCTGACTTACTGATATTCCCATTCCAAACCTTTGGATGTTTTGTCAGTTTGGAACTCGATACAAATGGATATTAAGGTTGTCTCAAATTTGCTTTCTCCTCCATTTTAGGCAGGAATTGTGTTCAAACAGTTTGTAATGGCTCACAATGTAATGATTGCTCTGGGAGCTGCCCTGGATTGGTTTGCCACTTGCCTGAATACTGCCCCCTCTGGTTACTGACCCTTCTTTTTCTCAGTTCCTCTGTCAAACATTGACATCATCATGAACACTCAGTATCAAAGCTCCTCTCAACCTGCTCTTGCTAAAATAAATCCATGTGCAGTTTCTGTGGCCTGTCAGTGTAACTGACATTTCTTACTGCTGAGCACATTCTGGTCAGGGTTTTACATCATCTCATCAGCTTGGAGATGGGGCAGTTCTCAGAATCCAGCAAAATACACCATTTACAGCACAATAACATCATCATCTCAGGATATTCTGTCTGTGTGACTGAAAGCAGAGTGAATAATTCCATACCCCTCGGTAGTTGCAGGTCTTCTCACAGTTTTGTACATTAAACAGATTTACATCCTGACATCTATGTTCAAAGCAGACCTATTAAACAGCAAACACAATGTCACTGTCAATAAAACTTCAACAATGAGTTCACGCCAAGATCAGTAATAAACATTTCAGGGAAGGGGAAAGTTACCTGCACACTTTACTCCGAAGTACACACTTCAGACCAGGTCATTCGATGTTGGTGTGTGATCAGGGACAGGACAGTGTGGTGTGTGGGAAGTGTGACTGCTGGTGAGGCAGGAGTGTGAACCCAGAGGACTCACACTGAGGAGCCTCATCCTCTGTCACTGTCCAATAGTTCCCAGGTTCCTGCATGGATGGTAGACTATTTTCTAACTGGGGAAATCTGAAGCACAAAGGGAATGGAGAGCCCTAGATCAGGATCCTGTGAAGGAAACATGCAGGTTCAGTCGGCAGTTACACAGACCGATGAAGTGTTAGCATTCCTTTCGAGAAGGCAGGAATACAAGATCTGAGAGGTACTGCTGAGGTTGTATTATACTATGATCAGACCACTTTTGGAATACTGTGAGTGTATCTAAGGAATAATGTACTGACCTTGGAGGGGTTCCAGAAGAGATTTACAGGAATGATCCCAGAATGAAGGGCTTGATGTATGAGAAACTCTGGGTCTGTATTGAATGGATTTAGAAAGATGAGGGGGATGATCTGGTTGAAACTTAGAGAACACTGAGAGGCCTGGTTAGAGTGCATGTGGGGAAGATGCTTCCACTAACAGGAGAGACTAGGCCCTGAGAACACAATCACAAGATGAAGAGAGGAGCCTTTCAAATCGAGATGAGCAGGAATTTCTTCAGCCAGTAGGTCATGAATCAATTTATTGCTGTAGAAACATGTACAGGCAAAGTCATTGAATATAATTAAGACAGAGATTCTTGATTAGTTTCTTGATTAGTAAGAGGTCAAAGGTTACGAGAGAAACAGGAGATTTTGGGTCTTTTGCTGAGTGAAAACAGGCACTAAGTAATTAACTAGCTTCTCTCTCTCTTTTCTCTACTTACCTTTTGGGGCAAGGTGAATATTGATGGAACGAGACAGGGGCTTGCAGGGATTGATTGGAGTTGTTTGTTTACAGGCAAAGGGGAGGATTTAACTGAAGATACTTGGAGTTCAAGGTCTATGTGTTCCTGTGAGGGTGAAGGGCAGGGTCAGCAGGAACAGGGAACTCTGGATGACAAGAGATATTGAGGCTCTGACCAGAAAATAGAAGGTAGTATGGCTCAGGTTCAGGCAGCTGGGATCGAGGGAATCCCTGGAGGTAGACAGGGAATACAGGATTTACTTAAGAAGGAAATCAGGAGGGCAAAAAAATGTAATGAGATAGCCTTGGCCGAGAAGATTCAGGTGAATCGAAAAATTATATTAAAGGAAAAAGAATACCTAGAGAGAGAATAGGACCCCCCCAAGGACCAAAGATCATGCCTCACAAATTTATTAACATTCTTTCACACAGTGACCTGGAAGGTTGATGAGGATGGGCGTAATCTATATGGATTTCAGGAAGGCCTTTGATAAGGTTCCACATGGCAAGCTGCTCTCAAAGGTTAGCTCTCACAGAACCAAGGGAGAGCACGCCAAATTGGATACACAATTGGCTTGATGGTAGGAAGCAGGGGGTAATAGTGGAAGGCTGCTTGTCAGACTGGAGGCCTGTGACTAGGGCAGTGCTGGGCCCGTTGCTGTTATCGATATCAATGATTTCGATGGGAATATACAAGGCATGGTTAGTAAGTTTGCAGATGATACTAAAATACGTGGTAGCGCGGACAGTGAGGAAGGTTCTCAGAAATTGCAGCAGGACTTTGATCAGCTGGGGAGGTGGGCTGAGAAATGGCAAATGGAGTTTAATATAGATAAGCGTGAGGTCTGGCACTTTGGAAAGTCAAATCAAGGCAGAAGTTTCATGGTGAATGGTTGGGCCTTAAGGGGTGTAGTGGAACAGAGGCACCTTGGAGTTCAGGTGCACGGTTCTCTGAGAGTGGAGTCCCAGGGAGACAGGGCTTTTGGTATACTGGCCTTCATCAGTCAGGGCATTGAGTGTAGAAGTTGGAGAGTTATGTGGCAGTTATACAGGATGTTAGTGAGGCTGCACTTGGGTGTTGTGCTCAGTTGTGGTCACCTTGCTATAGGAAGGCGGGTTAAGGAAAACCCTGAGGTAAGGAACAAGAGAATGAACAGAATGGGGATAGAGCCAAATGAGAGATGGTGGGAGGGAACTTGTGTGTGGAGTCGGAGGAGGCAGGGGAGGTCCTTAATGATCACTTTGCTTCAGCATTCACTACTGAGGAGGACCCTGATGTTTGTGAGGACAGTGTAAAACCATGCTCAAACAGATTATGTTAAGGAGGAGAATGAGCTGAAAATTCTGAAAAAAGTAATGGTAGATAAGTCCCCTGGGCCAGATGGGATATACCCAAGGAAGTGAGGGAAGAGATTGCCTTTGGCGATGATCTCTGTGTCCTCACTGTCCACCGGAGTAGTGCCAGATGATTGGAGTTTGGCAATTTATTGTAAAGTATTCTGAAAGGCAGGATTTCTTGAAAAACTATTGCCTGATTAGAGATAGTCAGCATGGCTTTCTGAGGGCAGGGTGTAACTTGTAAACCTTCCTGAATTCTTTGAGGAATTGATGAAAGTAGAGCAGTGGATATTTGCAAGGCACTTGAGAAGGTTCCCCATGGTAGGCTCATTCAGAAAGTAAGGAGACATTGGATACAGGGAAACCTGTCTGTCTGGCTACAGAATTGGCTGGCCCACAGAATACAGAGGGTGCTGGTAGATAGAAAGTATTCAGCCTGGAGCTCGGTGACCAGTGGTGTTCCACAGGGATCTGTTCTGGGATCTCTGCTCTTTGTGATGCTTATAAATGTCTTGGATGAGGAAGTGGAAGGGTGGGTTCATAAGTTTGCCAATGACATGAAGCCTAGTGGAATTGTGGATAGTGTGGAGGGCCATTGTAGTTTGTAAAGGGACATTGATAGGATGTAGAACTGGGCTGAGAAGTGGCAGATGGAGTTCATCCTGGAAAAGTGTGAAGAGATTCATTTTGGAAGATTAAATTTGAAAGCAGATTACAGGGTTAAAAGCAGGATTCTTGGCATTGTAGAGGAACAGAGGGATCTTGGGGTTTATCTCCATAGATCCCTCAAAGTTGCCACCTGAGTTAGAACATAGAATAGGGTGGCACGGTGACACGGTGGTTAGCACTGCTGCCTCACAGCGCCAGAGACCTGGATTCAGTTCCTGCCTCAGGCGACTGACTGTGTGGAGTTTGCACGTTCTCCCCGTGTCTGCGTGGGTTTCCTCCGGGTGCTCCGGTTTCCTCCCACAGTCCAAAGGTGTGCGGGTCAGGTGAATTGACCGAGCTAAATTGCTCGTAGTGTTAGGTGTAGGGGAATGGGTCTGGGTGGGTTGCTCTTTGGAGGGTCGGTGTGGACTTGTTGGGCCAAAGGGCCTGTTTCCACACTGTAATGTAATCTAATCTAATTTAACAAAGAACATAGAACAGTGCAGTACAGGCCCTTTGGCCCTTGGTGTTATGCTAGCCCTTAATCCCACTCTCAGCTCAAACTAACCTACATACCCTACATTTTACTATCTCCCATGTCCCTATCTAAGAATTGCTTAAACATGCCTAATGTATCTGACTCTAAGTTGATAGGGTTGTTAAGAAGTGTTTTGGTTTTTATTAACAGGGGGATTGAGTTTAAGAGCCATGAGGTTTTGCTGCAGCTCTGTAGTGCCCTGGTTAGACCATTCTTGGAATATTGTGTTCAGTTCTGGTTGCCTCAGTACTGGAAGGATGTGGAAGCTTTAGAGAGGGTGTAGAGGAGATTTACCAGGATGCTGCCTGGACTGGAGGGGATGGCTTATGCAGAAATATTGGCGGAGCTCAGACTTTTCTCATTGGAGGGAAGAAAGATGAGCGGTGACTTGATAGAGGTGTATAAGATGATGAGAGTTAAAAATCACACAACACCAGGTTATAGTCCAACAGGTTTAATTGGAAGCACACTAGCTTTCGGAGCGACGCTCCTTCATCAGGTGATTGTGGAGGGCTCAATCGTAACACAGAATTTATAGCAAACATTTGCAGTGTGATGTAACGGAAATTATACATTGCAAAATTGATTGTCTGTTAAGCCTTTCATCTGTTAGAATACAGTGATAGTTTCACTTCTTTCATGTGTAAATCACAAAACCCTTCTTTTTAAAGTTGCATTCTCGGGTTAGCTGTTAACAATGGTGATAGCTAGACAATACGCTGAAGGTATTAGCCCCCTGTGTTCTCTGTCTATGACCTGATGTTTAGATTGATTCTCATCTAATAATCTCACTTTTTGTCAGATGTGTTCAGGAGGGTTTCCTTACTCAGTATGTAGACAGGCCGACGAGGGGAGAGGCCATTTTGGATTTGGTGCTCGGCAACGAGCCAGGACAGGTGTCAGATCTCGCGGTGGGAGAGCACTTCGGTGACAGTGACCACAACTGCTTCACGTTTACCATCGCCTTGGAGAGGGGAAGGAGCAGTTACTGGGGGATGGTATTTAATTGGGGAAAAGGAAATTATGACACTTAGAGACTGGAGTTGGGAAGTACAGACTGGGAGCAATTGTTCCACAGAAAGGGCACAGCAGACGTGGGGGCTGTTTAAGGAGCAGTTGCTGTGAGTGATGCACAAATTTGTTCCTCTGAGACAGGTAAGAAGGGGTAAGATTGAGGAACCTTGGATGACGAGAACAGAGAAGCTCCTCATCAAAGCTAAGAAGGCAGCTTATGTAAGTTGGAGGAAGCAAGGATCTAGCTCAGCTTTAGAGGTTTACAGGCTGACTAGAAAAGACCTCAGAAATGGATTGAGGAGAGCCAGGAGGGGGCACGAGAAAGGCTTGGCAGGAAGGATTAGGGAGAACCCAAAGGCATTTTACTCATATGTGAGGATTAAGAGAATGATCAGGGAGAAGGTAGGGCCGATCAGGGATAGCAGAGGGACCTTTTGCATGGAGTCTGAGCAGATCGGGGAAGCCCGAAATGAGTTTTTTGCTTCGGTTTTCACCAAGGAAAGGGACCTTGTTGTAAATGAGAACATAGAGGAGCTGGGATACAGACGTGACCAGATCAGGATCGATGAAGTTGGTGTGCTGGAAATTTTGGAAAACATTAAGATTGATAAGTCCCCAGGGCCAGACCAGATTTATCCCAGGCTGCTCCGGGGAAGTTGCTAAGCCGCTAGAGAGGATATTTGCCTCCTCACTCTCCATGGGAATCATACCGGAGTATTGGAAGGAGGCAAATGTTGTTCCTCTTTTCAAGAAGGGTAATAGGGAAATCCCTGGCAATTACAGACCAGTCAGTCTCACGGCTGTGTCAGGAAAGTTTTGGAAAGAATTCTGAGGGATAAGATTTATGAGTATTTGGCAAAGCATCATGTGATTAAAGGCAGTCAGCATGGCTTTGTGAGGGGCAGGTCATGCCTCACAAATCTTACTGAGTTCTTTGAGGAGGTGACAAGACAGGTCGATGACGGTCCAGCAGTGGATGTGGTGGATATGGATCTCAGCAAGGCATTTGATAGGGTTCCCCATGGTAGGCTCATTCATAAAGTCAGGAAGTATGGGATACAAGGAGATTTGGCTATCTGGATTCAGAATTGGCTGGCTGACAGAAGGCAGAGAGTGGTTGTAGATGGAAAGCATTCTGCCTGGAGGTCAGTGTGAGTGGCATCCCGCAGGGCTCTGTTCTTGGGCCTCTGCTCTTTGTAGATTTTATAAATTACTTGGATGAGGAGATTGAGGGGTGGGTTAGTAAATTTGCAGATGACACAAAGGTTGGAGGTGCCGTCGATAGTATCGAGGGCTATTGCAGGCTGCAGCGTGACATGGACAGGATGCAGAGCTGGGCTGAGAAATGGCGGATGGAGTTCAGCCTGAATAAATGCAAAGTGATACACTTTGGAAGGTCGAACTCAAATGCTGAATATAGGATTAAAGACAGGATTCTTGGCAGTGTGGAGGAACAGAGGGATCTGGGTGTGCAAGTACATAGATCCCTCAAAGTTGCCACCCAAGTGGATAGGGTTGTTAAGAAAGCATGTAGTGTTTTGGCTTTCGTTAACAGGGGGATCGAGTTTAAGACCCACGAGATTTTGCTGCAGCTCTACAAGTCCCTGGTGAGACCACACTTGGAATATTATGTCTGCTTGTGGTCGCCCTATTATAGGAAAGATAGGCTGTGGAGAGGGTGCAAAGAAGGTTTACCAGGATGCTGCCTGGACTGGAGGGCTTGCCTTATGACGAAAGGCTGAATAAGCTGAGGCTTTTCTCTCTGGAGAGAAGGAGGAAGAGAGGAGACCTGATCGAGGTGTACAAGGTAATGAGTGGAATAGATAGAGTCAATAGCCAGAGACTTTTCCCCAGGGCAGGATTGACGGATACGAGGAGTCATAATTTGAAGATATTAGGAGGGAGGTATAAAGGAGACATCAGAGGTAGTATCTTTACACAGAGAGTTGTGAATGTGTGGAATGCGTTGCCAGCTGTGGTGGTGGAAGCAGAGTCATTGGGGACATTTAAGTGACTGCTGGACATGCACATGGATAGCAGTGAGTTGAGGGGGGCGTAGGTTGTTACTATATTTTACACTAGGATTAAATCTCAGCACAACATCGTGGGCCAAAGGGCCTGTTCTGTGCTGTACTTTTCTATGTTCTATCACGGGCTCAGCCAGCATTTATTTGCTATCGCTAGTTTCCCAGACCGACATTAGGAGTTAACCCCATTGCTGTGGAGCCAGACCAGGTAAGATGGAACTTTATCTCAAAAGTACAGCACAGAAACGGGCCCTTTGGCCCATAATACTGGGCCAAACATGACGCCAAATTAAACTAAACCCATCAGCCTGCCCTTGGTCCATATGCCTCCATTCCTGGCATATTGACGTGTTTATCTAAAAGTCTCCCTTTTGTATCAGCCTCCACTACATTCCCAGGCAGTGTGTTCCCCTCTCCTCCCATTCTCTCCTCCCATTCTCTCCTCACATGCCCTTTGAAATTCCCCCTCTCATCTTAAATGCATACCTCCTAGCATTAGACATTTCAACTCTGGGAGAAAGAGTCTGACTATCAATTCTATCTACATATCTCATAACTGTATAGACTTGTATCAGGTGTCCCTTCAGCCTCGGCCTCTCCACAGAAAACAACCCAAGTTTTTCTAGCCTTTCCTTATAGCCCATACCCTCTCATCCAGGCAGCATCCTGGGAAACCTGCTCTGCACCCTCTCCACATCCTCCTGTAATGAGGCGACCCGAGTTGGATGCAATACTCTAAAGTGCGGCCTCACCAAAATCTTACAAAGTTACAACATGACATCCTAACTCTTGGACTCAATTCAACAATACCACACACCCTCTTTACCACCCTAACTATGTACATGGTCACATTCAGGGAGCGATGGCCTTGAACGCATAAATCTTATCGTTAAGAATTCTTCCCATAGCTTCCCATCCAATGATGAGAGACTCACTGGTTTGTAGCTTTCTGGATTGTCCCTATTTCCCTTCTTGCCCAAGTCCTCCAGGACCTCTCCAGTGCTGAGCAAGCTTCCTTCCTTTCAGGGTATTAGTAAACCAAATCAACAATAACCTCATGGTCATCATTAGACTCTTAATTCCAGATTTTATTTTTAACTGAACTCAAATTCCACCCTCTGCTATGGCAAATTCAAACCCAGGCCCCCAGAACATTACTTGGGTCTCTGGATTGTCAGTGCAGTGATAATACCATGAGGCTATTGTCACCTACTAAACAAGTTGCTCATATTCCAGTAGGAAGGAAGGACAAGGATAGCATGGTAAGAGACACTCAGATGATGAGGGAGTTTGTGAGTTTCATCAAAAAAGAGAAAGAAG
Organism: Hemiscyllium ocellatum; assembly: GCF_020745735.1. Taxonomy (NCBI): domain Eukaryota; kingdom Metazoa; phylum Chordata; class Chondrichthyes; order Orectolobiformes; family Hemiscylliidae; genus Hemiscyllium; species Hemiscyllium ocellatum. The sequence continues at coordinate 3,527,760 of NC_083401.1, read as the reverse complement.
CACATGTAAGATTGAGGAAGCGGCCTGTGAGGAATATGAAAAAAAAGGAAAGGATTCTGGCAGGAAATTAGAAGAGCAAGAGGGGTCATGAAGTGACCTGAGCAAGGAGGGTTAAAGAGAAACCCAAAGGATTGTATACGTGCATTACATACAAGGGAGAAGGTAGGACCACTCAAGGATAAAGGAGGGAAGATATGTTTCGGGGCAGAGGATGGGGCTAGATCCAAACCGAGTGCTTTGTTTCGGTATTCACTCAGGAATTGGATATGGAGGATGGTAAGATGTGCGTGGAGCATGCTAATATGCTCGGGAGGTATTTTTAAATCAAGAAAGAAGTGGCGTTAAGTCTCTTCAAGGAGATGAAGATGGACAAGTCCCCAGGGCCCGAGGGTATCGACCCCAGGTTATTGGGAGAGGGAAGGGAGGAGATGGCTGAAGCCTTGACCAATATACTTTAACCTCGCTAGGCACTGGAGAGACCCCAGAGGACTGGTATGTAGCTAATGTTGTTCCTCTGTTCAAGAAGGGAAATAGGCAGATGCAGGAAACTATAGATGAGTGAGTCACACAGCCAGAGGTTGAGAAGCTATTGGAAAGAATTCTTAGCAATAGGATTTATGCAGATTTGGAAAAACATGGTTTAATTGTGCAGGGAAGGCCGTATCTTACTGACTTGATTAAATTTTTCGAGGAGGTGACAAAGTGTTTGATGAGCATGGAGCAATGGATTTTAATAAGGCTTTCCAGAAGGTTCCTCAAGGTAACTCATCCAGGAGATGAAGATGCCTGGTATCCATGGTGACTTGGCCACGTGGGTTCAGAATTGGCTTGCCCAGAGAAGCAAACAGCAATGGTGGAATGTTGTTTATGACTAGTGGTGTTCCGCATGAATCCGTGCTGGGACCTCTGCTGTTAGTGAGATAGAAAATGACTTGGATGGAAATGTAGATGGCTGGGTTAGTAAGTTTCCTGATAATACAAAAATCAGTGGAGTTGTGGATTGTGTAGAAGGTTATAACAAAGAACATCACAGCACGGTACAGGTGCTTTGGCCCTCAATATTGTGCCAAACTGTGGAACCAATCTGAAGCCCATCTATCCTATACCATTTCATTTTCATCCATATTCTAATCCAATGACCTTTTAAATACCCTTAAAGTTGGTGAGTATACTATTGTTGCAGGCAGGGTGTTCCCCGCCCTTACTACTCTCTGAGTAAAGAAACTATCTCTGACATCTGTCCTATATCTACCACCCCTCAATTTAAAGCTATGTCTCCTCATGCTAGCCATCACTATCTGAGGAAAAAGGCTATCCCTGTCCATCCTATCTAACCCTCTGATTATCTTATATGTCTCAATTAAGTCACCTCTCAACCTGCCTCTCTTGAATGAAAACAGCCTCCAGTCCCTCAGCCTTTCCTCATAAGACCTTCCCTCCATACCAGGCAACATCCCAGTAAATCTCCTCTGCAGTAACTGAACTCCAGGATGAACATTTCCCGTCAACCACCACCCTCTGTCTTCTTTCAGCTAGCCAATGTCTGATCTAAGACACTAAATCATTCTCAAGCCCATGCCTCTGTATTTTGTGCAACAGTCCACCATGGGGAACCTTATCAAACCCCTTACTGAAATCCATATACACCACATCAACCACTTCACCCTCATCCACCTGTTTAGTCACCTTCTCAAAGAACTCAATAAGGTTTGTGAGGCACGACCTGCCCTTCACAAAACCGTGCTGACTATCCCTAATCAAGTTATTCCTTTCGAGATGATTATAAATCCTATTTGTCATAACCTTTTCTTACACTTTACCAACAACTAAAGTAAGGCTCACTGGTCTATAATTCCCAGGGTTGTCTCTACTCCCCTTCATGAACAAGGAGACAACATTTGCTATCCCCAATCTTCTGACACTATTCCTGGAGACAATGACGATTTAAAGATCAAAGCCAAAGATTCTGTAATCTCCTCCTTGGCTTCTCAGAGAATCCTAAAATAAATCCCATCTGGCCCAGGGGACTTATCTAATTTCATACTCTCCAGAACTGCTAACACCTCCTCCTTGTGAACCTCAATCCTGTCTAGTCTACCAGTCTGTATCTCAGTATTCTCCTCAACAACATTGTCTTTTTCTAGTGTGAATACTGACAAAAAAAATTCATTTAGGGCTTCTTCTATCTCCCTGGAGTCCTCGCACAACTTCCCAGTACTGTCCTTGATTGGCCTTAATCTTAATCTAGTCATTTTTTATTCCTGATATACCTATAGAAAGCTTGAGGGTTTCCTTGATCGCATCTGCCAACTTCTCATGTTCCCTTCTGGCTCATCTTAGCTCTCTCTTTCAGTCTTTCATGACTAACCTGTAACTCTCAATCGCTCTAACTGAGCCTCCATGTCTCATCCGAACCTAAGCCTCTTGACAAGGTTGTCAAAGGGTCCAGCTGGATAAAGATCAGTGGTAGATATGGGCGGAGAAATGGCAGGTGGACGTTAATCCGGCTAAGTGTGAGATGCTGCACTTTGAGAGATCAAGTGTTAAGGGAAAGTGTACAGTTAAAGGCAGGACTCTGAACTGCACTGATGAACAGAGGGATCTTGGGTCCATAGCATCTTGAAAGTGGCCACACAAATAGACAGGGTGATAAAGAAGGTGTACTGCATGCTTGCAATTATTGGTCGGGGGAACTGAGTACAAGAGTCAGTACAAAATTCCTGATGCAGGGCTTGTGCCCAAAATATTGCCTCTCCTGCTCCTCAGATGCTGCTTGACTGGTTGTGCTTTTCCAGCACCACACTTTTCGACTGTTACCCTCATGCTGTGTTACAGGACCCTGAATAGCATTGATGCACAGGGGGATCTTGGCATTCAAGTCCATAGTTCCCTGAAAGTGGCCACTCAAGCAGACAGGATGGTAAAGGTGGTGTATGGAATGCATCTTGTCGGGGAATTGAGTACAAGAGTCAGGATGTCATGTTACAGCTTTGTAAGACTTTGGTTAGGCCACACTTAGAGTATTGTGTTCAGTTCTGGTCATGCTACTGGACTAATGGGCATGAGCTATAAAGAATGGATGGAAAAAGTCATATTGTTTGCTCTGGCGCTGTGGAGGGTGAAAAGAGAATTGATAGAAATCTATAAAATGTACAGATCAGGTGAACAATCAGAATCTTTTTCCCAAAGTTGAACTATCTAATATTAGGGGGTATGCATTTAAGGTGAGAGGGGGGAGTTCAAAGCAGAGGGAGGGGCAAGTTTTCCCCATGGTAGGAGTCAGGAAGGTGTTGCTAGGGGTGGGGCTGGGAGCAGATACGATAAAGGTGTAGAAGGGGCTTTTAGATAAGCACATGAAGGACTATGCAAGGAATGGAGGGCTATGGACTAGTTGAATTGAATTGAGTTGAATTTATTGTCAGGTGTACTGAGGCACAGTGAAAAGCTTTGTCTTGAGAGCAATACGGGCAGATCACAGAGTTAATTAGCAGAGATCAGTAAATAATAGGTAAACAGCAACAATAACAAAAACACTGGGACAGGCGAATGTTAAGAGTTTGTGCGTCCATTCAATATTCTAACAAACTGTTCTGAAACCGGCTGGTGTGTGTTCAGGCTTCTGTACCTTCTCCCCGATGGTAGAGGGTGTAGTAAAACATTGCCCAGGGTGGGATGGAGCTTTGGGAATGCTGGCGGCCTTTCCTTGACAGCGGGCCTGGTAGATGGAGTCTCGAGATGGGAGGTTGGTCTTTGTGATTGTCTGGGCCGAGTCACCACTCTCTGTAACCGTCTCTGATCTTGAATGGTACAGTTACCATACCAGGTAGTATACAGAGCAGGCAGAAGGGATTAGTTTAATTTGGAACAATGCTTTGCACATAATCATGGGCCGAAGGGCCAGTGCATGTGCTGCACTGTGTGATGTTCAAAATTCTGAACCCTCCTGGATACTCTGAACAAAGTCTGCTCCATCTCAGCCTCTGGTACAAAGGGAGACCCAGGCTGAAGTGGGGACTGCAGATGCTGGAGATTAGAATCTAGATTAGAGTGGTGCTGGAAAAGCACAGCAGGACAGGCAGCATCCGAGGAGCAGGAAAATCAGGAATGATGCAGTGCTTTTGCCTGAAACGTCGATTTTCCTGCTCTTTGGATGATGCCTGCTCCACACTAATCTTGACAAGGAGAGACCCAGTCAATATTGGGGAAGTTAAACCCACTCACCACAACAGTCCTGGTGGTTTTTTTACATTCTTCCCTGATCTGCTTGTGTCCAGATCTCAACTGCATTTTTGATCTGAAATGTCAGCAGCACTTGTTGCTTGTTTATTAATGGAGACAGCAGTTTGATGAAGATGCTGAAATTGTTGGATGAATGTAATGACAATGATTATTAAGGCAGTGCAGTGGATGTTATTTATGTGGGTTTCAGGAAATGAGAAATGGCAATGATAGGGAGAAGATAAAGAGTTGGTGCATAACATGAGGAGAGGACTTGCACTGGAGATGGATTTAATATAAATTCAAAGGAAATGCAGAGAATGTTTGAGAAACTCAGTGGGTCTGGCAAAATCTGTACAGAGAGAAACAAAACTAAAGCTTTGAATCTGATATCTCTCGTCTTCAGAAGTTTAATTTAACATGACTTCCTAGTGACTGTCAATGACTCACCTTCTTGTCCCCACACTTTGTACCTTGTCGAACTAAGTCTGGAGAAATGGAATCAGGTAAATTCGAAAACGTCCCCCTGCATTTTATCTGCACGTGGTCAATCTCAAATTTGGTCGTGGAGAAATGTACATTCCCTCCTTGAATTGGAGAGGAATTTCCACCCTTGCACTGAATCTTCCCACACTTCACATCTCTGTAGGGAAGAGAACAATAAAACACTTTGAGCTTCATGTACACTGGGAAGGCTAACTTTGATGGCATGAGGCAAAAACATTCAAAAGCTGATTGGAGGCAGATGTTCGCAGGTAAGATGACGGCTGGAAAATGGGAAGCCTTCAGAAATGAGATAACAAGAATCCAGAGAATGTATGTTCCTGTCAGGGTGAAAGGGAAGGCTGGTAGGTATAGGGAACACTGGATGACTAAAGAAATTGAGGGTTTGGTTAAGAAAAAGAAGGAAGCATATGTCAGGTCTAGACAGGATAGATCGAGTGAATCCTTAGAAGAGTATAAAGGCAGTATAAACTCAGCGAGTCATGAGTTCATGGAATGCCCTGCCAGTAACAGTGGTGGACTCTCCCTCTTTATGGGCATTAAAACCGGCATTGGATAGGCATATGGCGGATAGTGGGCTAGTGTAGGTTAGGTAGGCTTGGATCGGAGCAACATCGAGGCCAAAGGGCCTGTACTGCGCTGTATTTTTCTATGTTCTATGAGTATACTTAAGAGGGAAATCAGGAAGGCAAAACGGGGACATGAGATAACTTTGGCAAATAGAATTAAGGAGAATCCAAACGGTTTTTACAAATATATTAAGGTCAAAAGGGTAACTAGGGAGAGAATAGGGCCCCTCAAAGATCAGCAAGGCGGCCTTTGTGTGGAGCCACAGAAAATGGGGGAGATACTAAATGAGTATTTTGCATCAGTATTTACTGTGGAAAAGGATATGGAAGATATAGACTGTTGGGAAATAGATGGTGACATCTTGCAAAATGTCCAGATTACAGAGGAGGAAGTGCTGGATGTCTTGAAATGCATAAAATTAGATAAATCCCCAGGACCTGATCGGGTGTACCCGGGAACTCTGTGGGAAGCTAGAGACGTGATTGCTAGGCCTCTTGCTGAGATATTTGTATCATCGATAGTCACAGGTGAGGTGCCAGAAGACTAGAGGTTGGCAAACGTGGTGCCACTGTTTAAGAAGGGCGGTAAAGACAAGCCAGGGAACTATAGACCGGTGAGCCTGACCTCAGTGGTGGGCAAGTTGTTGGAGGGAATCCTGAGGGACAGGATGTACATGTATTTGGAAAGGCAAGGACTGATTAGGGATAGCCAACATGGCTTTGTGGGTGGGAAATCATGTCTCACAAACTTGATTGAGTTTTTTGAAGAAGTAACAAAGGGGATTGATGAGAGCAGAGCGGTAGATGTGATTTATATGGACTTCAGGAAGGCATTCGACAAGGTTCCCCATGGGAGACTGATTAGCAAGGTTAGATCTCATGGAATTCACGGAGAACTAGCCATTTGGATACAGAACTGGCTCAAAGGTAGAAGACAGAGTGTGATGGTTGAGGGTTGTTTTTCAGACTGGAGGCCTGTGACCAGTGGAGTGCCACAAGGATCGGTGCTGGGTCCACTACTTTTCACCATTTATATAAATGATTTGGATGCGAGCATAAGAGGTATAATTAGTAAGTTTGCAGATGACACCAAAATTGGAGGTGTAGTGGACAGCGAAGAGGGTTACCTCAGATTACAACAGGATCTGGACCAGATGGGCCAATGGGCTGAGAAGTGGCAGATGGAGTTTAATTCAGATAAATGCGAGGTGCTACACTTTGGGAAAGCAAATCTTAGCAGGACTTATACACTTAATAATAAGGTCCGAGGGAGTGTTGCTGAACAAAGAGACCTTGGAGTGCAGGTTCATAGCTCCTTGAAAGTGGAGTCGCAGGTTGATAGGATAGTGAAGAAGGCGCTTGGTATGCTTTCCTTTATTGGTCAGAGTATTGAGTACAGGAGTTGGGAGTTCATGTTGCGGCTGTACAGGACATTGGTTAGGCCACTGATGGAATATTGCTTGCAATTCTGGTCTCCTTCCTATCAGAAAGATGTTGTGAAACTTGAAAAGATTTACAAGGATGTTGCCAGGGTTGGAGGATCTGAGCTACAGGGAGAGGCTGAACAGGCTGGGGCTTTTTTCCCTGGAGTGTCGGAGGCTGAGGGGTGACCTTATAGAGGTTTACAAAATTATGAAGGGCATGGATAGGATAAATAGGCAAAGTATTTTCCCTGGGATCGGGGAGTCCAGAACTAGAGGGCATAGGTTTAGGGTGAGAGGGGAAAGATATAAAAGAGACCTACGGGTCAACTTTCTCATATAGAGGGTGGTACGTGTATGGAATGAGCTGCCAGAGGATGGGATGGAGGCTGGTACAATTGTAACATTTAAGAGGCATTTGGATGGGTATATGAATAGGAAGGGTTTGGAGGGATATGGGCCGGGTGCTGGCAGGTGGGACTAGATCGGGTTGGGATATTTGGTCGGCATGGACGGGTTGGGCTGAAGGGTCTGTTTCCGTGCTGTACATCTCTATGACTCTATGACCAGCTGCTGCAGTTGGTATTGTGACCAGCTTGGCCATCTCAATGTCTGTGAATTCACTTTGTGTCTGTACTCGTTTCCCTCCTTCTGGCTGTTAAAATGTGGCCAATCAGTGATCCTACATTTGCCAAAGGGTTGCACATCCAATTGAATGAAAGCACAGCACCAGTGGAAACAGGCCCTTGCTCCACACACAGCCCAGTGCCCAATCCACAAGGAACAACCAACTCATGGCATCAGCTTCCAATCTCAGCAATCTCGGAACTTTTCAGACAATCGGAGCATTGAGGCTGAGTAATTGACACAGTGAGGCTGTGTTCATCTAAGCACAATGCTAGTTGTTAACCCACCAGATGGCATGGACAGGTTGGAGAGGCAGTTAGAAATAATGAGGAGCTGGGGGCTGTGATGGATGGCAGAAAACCTGCAGTGTACTTGGATCAATGGGTTTTCTCTGGGAGGGGTATGGAGGGAGTGCAGGAATCTCCTGTGGTTATTCCCATCTCAAACAAGTATGAGGTTCTGGAGAGTGTAAGGGGTGGTGAACTCTCAGGGGAATGTAGCAATGACAGCCAGGTTTCTGGTACTGAGGCTGGCACTAATGTAACAAAGGATATGTCAGGTTCTAAGGGATCGATTGTGATAGGGCATTCTCTAGTCTGAGGCACAGACAGACCTTTCTGTGGCTGGCAATGAGATATCAGAATGGTGTGTTCCCTCCAGAGTCAAGGGTGTACTACAGAGAGTGCAGAATATTCTCAAAGTGGAGAAGGACCAGCATCATACACATTGGCAATAATAACATAGGAAGAGGAAAAAGGTGAGGTTATGAGGCGAGAATATAGGAAATTAGGCAGGAAATTAAAAAGTTGGTCTCAAGGATAGTAATACCTGAATTAGAGTCAAAGTCATGGAAACAGACCCTTCAGTTCAACTCGTCCATGCCGACAAGATATTCAAAACCAATCTAGTACCAAGAGGAAGCTATGGTTGAGTGGGATTATCTCTAGATTGTTAATCCAGAGATCCAGATAAGATTCTGGGGACTTGGGTTGAAATCCTGCCATGGACTTTGGAGTTCAATAACCATCTGGAATTAAGAATCTAATGATAACCATGAATCCATTGTTGATTGTTGGAAAAACCCATTGGATTCATTCATGTCCTTTCGGGAAGGAACCTGACATCCTTACTTGGTCTGGCCTTCAGGTGAATCTAGACCCACAGCAATGTGACTGCTTCTTACCTGTCCTCTGGGGAATTAGCAGTGGGCAGGAAATGCTGCCCAGCCAGCAACTCCCTCATCCTGTGAATGAATAAAAACAACTTGCCAGCACCCAGCCCATATCCCACCAAACCCTTCCTATTCATATACCCATCCAAATGCCTTTTAAATGCTGTAATTGTACCAGCCTCCACCACATCTTCTGGCAGCTCATTCCATACATGTACCACCCTCTGCGTGAAAAGTTTGCACCTTAGATCTCCTTTATATCTTTCCCCTCTCACCCTAAACCTATGCCCCCTAGTTCTGGACTCCCCGACCCCAGGGAAAAGACTTTGCCTATTTACCCTATCCATGTCCCTCATAATTTTGTAAACCTTGATAAGGTCACCCCTCAGCTTCCGACGCTTCCCAGCCTGTTCAGCCTCTCCCTGTAGGTCAAATCCTCCAACCCTGACAACATCCTTGTAAATTTTTTCTGAACCCTTTCAAGTATTCCAACAATGGCCTAACCAATGTCCTGTACCTCCCAACTCTGATACTCAATGCTCTGACTAATAAAGAAAAACACACCAAACACCTTCTTCCCTATCCTCTCTACCTGCAATTCCACTTTCAAGGAGCTATGAACTTGGTTCTTCCTGTCTACTCTATTTCTAACCCCTCACGATTTTGTATACCTCAATCATGTCCCCCCCCCCCCCCCCCACCTTCTGTTCCGATATAAACCACCCCAACCTCTCCATTCTCTCGTTGTAGTTACAATTCTCCAACCCAGGATACATTATGGGAAACAGTACCAGATTGTGGCAACCAAACACTTTTCACTGTATTATCAAGATAGATGAGACAATAAGTAAAGCATTAATTCATTAATCAAATCTTCTCTGCACTATCCCAGAGCAATTACCACCTTCCTATAAGGTAGTGACCAGAACTGCACAGAATACCCCCAGTCTAGTCTCATCAATTGTACGATTTATTTAATCAGAATCAGAAACAATATGAAATGCACACATTTTTAATGTTACATTTATGACTGAAAAATATGGCTATTTTAGAATTGCTGGGAATCTTATATGAAACGTACTTGCTTTGGCATTTGATGTAATCATTATTGTCATTCTTTCCGCAGTTTCCAAAGGGGCTTCCTGCTTTATTTGTATATACGTAACATACATCTTCAGCAGATCTTGCACCTATCAGAAAGAAAGGGAGAGATATATAAACCAGAAGAAAGTCTCCAAACCAGAGACTCTAAACTGTTCCCAGTCACTCAGACCTCTCCCCAGCCCAGCCCAGCCCGGCCCAGCCCAGCCCGGCCCAGCCCAGCCCAGCCCAGCCCGGCCCAGCCCAGCCCGGCCCAGCCCAGCCCGGCCCGGCCCGAGTGAGCAGTTACAGACACACAGATGGAGAGACAACGATACTGTTCCAAAGTTCTGATGCAAAAATTATTACCAGAAAAGATTATGTGGACCCATACAAATCGAGTTGAATGTTTTAAACGAGTCACTTTTGCTGAGGAAATGCCACTGAATCCAACAGCAAGACTCAGTGTGTTCAGATGGAGCTGTGCAGACTGGGGAACTCCTGAGAGAGAGAACACACACGTGGCCCAGTTTCTGTGTGGAATTGCTATTCTGCACTAGAACAGAGACAGAGAGAGAAAGATAGATAAATGGATAGAGAGAGAGAGAGAGAGAGAGAACGAGAGAGTGTGTAAATTTGACCTGACGTGAAGAAACAGCTCATTGTTCCCTCTGTCCTTCTTTGCAATTCCTGTCAGCAATGTGGAATTTATCGCTTTACTAATTACGGAGGGTTCCTCAGGGATTTAATTGAAATCCACCACAGTGTGTCCAGCAAAGGGGGAAATCAGCTCATTATAATCTCTCGAAGAAGACCTCCGGAGTTACCAGAGCAGTTTGTGTGTTCAATAACTCCCTGGAATCAGATCTGCATCTATGATTTATTCACTTTGCATTAGTTTGATAATTGGGCATGGTGTTGAAAAGTATAAAATGGAGGCCCAAGACTTAGACATACAAGGATATTTCAGAGGTGTATGTGGAGGCAATTACAGAGGGAGGAAAATGGAGAGATTTTAGACAGATATGAAAAAGAATGAGAATTTTAAAATGATTGCTTGCTTAACCAGATGCAAATGACCTTGAGATAATAAGATACAGGAACAGAATTAGGCCATTCAGCCCATTGAGTTGCTTCTGCCACTCAATCATAGCTTTTTTTTTATTCATTTGCGGAATGTGGGCATCGCTGGCTGGGTCAGCATTTCCACCCGTCTCTAGCTATCCTCGAGATGGTGGTCATGAGATGCCTTCTTGAATCAGTCTTTTGTGAGTTGACCCACAATGCCCTGAGAGGGGGAATTCCAGGACTCTGACCCAGTCACAGTGAAGGAACGGTGATATATTTCCAAGTCAGGATGGTGAGTGGCTTGGGGGGGGAACTTGCAGGGGATGGGTGTTCCCATGTATCTGCTGCCCTTGTCCTTCTAGATGGAAGTGGCTGTGGGTTTGGAAGGTGTTGTCTGAGGATCTTTGGTGAATTTCTGCAGTGCTTCTTGTAGACAGTACACACTGCGGCTACTGAGTGTTGGTGGTGGAGGGAGGGGATGTTTGGGATGTGCTGCCAATTAAGCGGGGGCTGCTTTGTCCTGGATGGTGTCAAGCTTCTTGTGTGTTGTTGGAGCTGCCCCCATCTTCTCATCCCTTTCTAGTCCAGTGACATTTCAAACACATCATCACCTTTCCTGTTCTCTCTGCTATGACTCTTGACAATATTATTAACCAATGTAGCTGATTTAAATAACTTCAAAAAAATTGCTCATCAGCTGCTGGAGGCTACAAATATAAACAGCAGTAAACCCACAAAACAATGCTGAAAACCTACAGAACACTCATACAGAGAACACTGGAGAAACTCAGCAGGTCTGGCAGCATCGATGCAGAGACAGAAACATAGATAACCTTTCAGAATTTCATCTTTCATGGTTCTATTGTATTTCTCTCTATCTCCACTTCCTGCTCTGCCTGATGAAGAATGAGCACAAACATTCCCTCCCCCTCGGCACCCATTTTCCCCTTGCACCAAGTCTATATATCTCACATTGTATAACGATTCACTTTTGTAGTTTCTTGCTCTCTGCTCTCCCATGCTTGCTGTAAGATTAGGGGAGACCCTAGTGCTGTATACTCACCAGGACCCCAGATCTCCTGGCACTGTTTATCTGCAGACTGGCAGATACCATCGCTGCAGTATAAAGTCCCATTGCTGCAGTTGTGCCCATGTTGCAGAAACACATTTTCGGGGCAATCAGAGGAATTTCCTGAACAGAACTCCGGCAGGTCACATTCTCCCATCAGCCCTCGGCACATTGTCCCTGCTGGAAGGAACTGCAGAACAAAGACTGCAATGAAATGTGCTGCCATTTTAACAGAACATATTTATTGGGGGTCAGGAGGTACATTCCTCATTGCAGTATTCTTAGCCTCTGAGTCTAGTTGAATTTCTGATCAATGATAACTTCCCAGAATGTTAATAGTGGGGGATTCAGTGATAGTCATACCATTGAAAGTCAAGGGCTGGTGGTTAGAGTGTCTTTTACTGGAGATGGTCATAACTTGGCATTTCTGTGACAGAAATATCACTTGCCATGTGTCAGTCCAAGCCTGGATATTGTCCTGAACATGGACTGCTTCAGAACCTGAGGAGTTGTGAATGGGACTGAACATTGTGAACATTCCCACTTCTGACCTTATGGTGGAGGGAGGGTCATTGATGATGCAGTTGAAGATGGTTGGACCAAGGACACTACCCTGAGGAACTCCAGCAGAGATGTCCTGGAGCTGAGATGACTGACTTCCAACAATCACAACATCTCCCTGTGTGCCCAGGTGTGACTCTAACAGACTTGGAGAGGTTGTCCCCTGAAACCCATTGGTTCTAGCTTTGTCAGGGCTCCTTGACGCGACACTCGGTCGAATGCAGCCTTGATGTCAAAGGCATTCCAGTTACCTGCCACGGTATTAACATGACCAGATCATTTCCACCATAACTCCTTGCCCCATCTCCCAGAGCCCTCTGTAGAACCGTGTCCCATGATGCAGTGAGATCTTACTTGACAGTCTTTGCAGCAGGTATCCGTGGATGGGCACTGTGCCCCAGGTTTAAGTTTACACGTTGAGGGCTCACAGCAGGGGTCGGTACACTCCTGAGGGTAAAACAGAGAGAGAGTGAGAATGAGAGTGGGAGAGAGAGAGTGAGAGTGAGATTGAGGGTGACAGTGAGAGTGAGAGTGTGAGTGAGAGTGAGAGTGAGAGTGAGGGTGAAAGTGAGAGTGAGAATGAGAGAGTGAGAGTGACAGAGAGAGTGAGAGTGACAGAGAGAGTGAAAGAGTGAGAGTGAGAGAGAGAGAGTGAGAGCAAGAGAGAGAGTGAGAGAGAGAGGGTGAGAGAGAGAGTGAGAGAGAGATTGAGAGTGAGACAGTGAGAGTGAGAGATTGAGAGTGAGAGCGAGAGTGAGAGTGCGAGAGAGTGAGAGTAAGAGAGAGAGTGAGAATGAGAGAATGAGAGAGAAAGAGTGAGAGAGTGTGAGAGAGAGAGTGAGAGAGTGAGAGTGAGACTGAGGATAGCTGTCACTGAGAAACCACAGCCACAAGATGACAGCATGTTCACTGACTTAAACATAAAAGCAGAATACATCGGACCTTCAATGTTGGAAATATGAAAGTAGATGGGGCCTCATCAAAGGCAACTGTGGGGTATGAAGGGTCATGGTTTAGTGGACAATATTGGACATGGATTGAAGACTGTCTGGCTAACAGAAAATAGAGAGTTAGTATAATCAGGTCTGATAGGCAAAATGGAAGAAGAGAAATTCTGCCTGAGGTCTTTGCTTAGGATTTAGCCCTTTACGATTTACAGCATGATATAGGTGCAGGGGAAATACATTGGAGCTAGTTTTTGTTATCCATTTGTGGGACTTGGGCATCACTGGCTGTCCAGTATTGATGGCCCATCCCTACTTGCCCCAGTATTGATGCCCATCCCTACTTGCCCTTAAGGAGGTGGGGGTGAGCTACCTTCCTGAACCGCTGCATTTCACTTACTGTGGGTTGACCCACAATGCCGGTAGGGATGGAATTCCAGGATTTTCACCCAGTGACTGAGCAGGAACAGCGATATATTTCCAAGTCAGGGTGGTGAGGGGCTTGGAGGGGAATTTGCAGGGGGTGGTATTCCCATGTATCTGCTGTCCTTGTCCTTCTAGATGGAAGTGGCCATGGGTTTGGAAGGTGTTGTCTGAGGAGGTTTGGTGATTTTCTGTCGTGCACTTTGCAGATTACACACACTGCAGCTACTGACCGTCAGTGGGAGAGGGAGTGGATGTTTGGGGATTTGCTGCCAATCAAGTCAGTCACTTTGTCCTGGATGGTGTAAAGCTTCTTGAGTGTTGTTGGGAGATGAAATTCAATGTGGGAAATACCAGTTGTTCACTTAAGCAGGGAGAATGAGAAAGTGCATGAACTAAGTGGAGAATGGCTGCAGATTTCTGAGGTACAGAGAGATTTAGAAGCTCTTGATGCTCGTTTACAAAACATGAGCATGCAGATAAAGCACTGAATGAGACTGACTAATGGTACACATACCACAGCTTGCACTGAGAATAATTGAACATAAAGATGAGGATGTTATGCTTCAATGACACAGGGTATTGGAGAGGCTTCCCGTTAAATACTGCAGCTTTATTTCAGAAAGTATTGCAGCAGCTTCCAGGAGGTTTCCCAGATTGAAACCTGGACTGCTTGAAAATGGATTGGATCACCTGGGCTTGTTCCCAATGGAGCTTCAAGGAGTGAGCACACCAGAGAAGATCGCGGACCTACTTGATCCCGGGAATTGGGACAGGACTGTGTGTTATTGAAATTGTGGGTGTACTGTACCTCTAAGAGAGTTGAAATTTCTGGATAGCGCAGTTTTCTGAACAAAGTAACAATGTAATATTTGGTCAAACAACTCGTGAAGAGCTATGTTGCCTGGATACAAAAACAAAATCAAATTTGGCCAATCAGTTTAAAGCATTGCCCAAGATACCAAACTTCAATCAAGTTTGAATATTAAAACCAATGAAACAATCCGTTGTTTTGGGGTATAAGTATCCGGCATTTTGAGCAGTCAGTCAGACCAGCAAAGAGCACCAACAAAAACAGAACCATACAGACTGCCTGCACAACTGCTCCCTTATAGGTACCTTTATCTGTCAAAGACCTGGGAAACAGAGTCCCTAAGAAGAAGGAAAGAAGACAGAGAATACAGAGTACCCTTGGCTAAGCTGCCTGGTTTTGAAATGTGACTATATTTGTTGGAAATCACAATCAGGAGTTTTATCAGACCATTGCTGCAGAGGGGAAGGATTGGGAACCTGTGTTGTAGTTCCAGTGCACAGGAGGATGAGAGTAGGAAGGACAGGGACAGGATTTCAGGGTCACAGGAATGTGCTGGCAGACAGCAAACTGGTTTGAAGTGTGTTTACTACAACACCAGAAGTATCCGAAATAAGGTAGGTGAGCTTGCAGCATGGATAGGTACCTGGGACTTCGATGTTGTGGCCATTTTGGAGACATGGATAGAGCAGGGTGAGGAATGGATGTTGCAGGTTCCAGGGTTTAGATCTTTCATTAAGAACAGGCAAGGCGGTAAAAGAGGGGGAGGCGTGGCCTTGTTAGTTAAGGACAGTATAACGGTGGCTGAGAGAACTTTTTTTTATAGATATTTTTATTGGAAGTTTAACATTTTGACAAATTTACAAAAATAAGCAGAATTTTCAAGCACAAACATTAATATAAAAATAGATCTTAAATATATAATCATCAAAATTCAACTAATCCACAATCATCCAGAGTGTATAGTTGAGTCGCTTACATCCTTCAAACAAGAGAAAATGTTCTCTAATACACTCATAACAGTATGATAAAAAGGAAGTTATTTCCAAACAATAAGAACAAAAAATTAAACATGTTTGAATGGAGATCTTCCCCCTTGTTCTCAGGGGGCCTTACTACCTTTCCAACGTTCCACCATATCCTCTCCCAAACAGTGTCCCACCCTCGACCCGGGCGCTCCTTAATAGGATTTAAATATAATACCGAGCTAGAGTTAACAGTGAGCGCCGCACCCCCACCCCTCCCCACCCATACCTGAGTATATCTGATAGCATCAATGCCACGTACAAACATACATAACTATAAAATTACAACTCCAACAGATTACAGTTAAGTATAATAACATAAGATAGCAAGGAAGACAACCCCGTTCCCAGAGGCAAAAGTAAAGTAGAATAAAGTATCCATTTCTCCCCACGGAGTGTGGGAGAGGCAAGCCAACATAAATTGTCTCTTACGATTTATTTAACCGAGTCTAAAAGTTTCTTGGCCTCTTCTGGTGATCTAAAATTATACTCGGATCCTTCGTGGGTAAAGCATAACGTTGCTGGGTAGCGTAAGGTGTAATAAATATCTAAGTCCCTTAAACATTTCTTCACCTCATCAAACGCCTTCCTTCTTCGGGCCAAAGCCGGGGAGAAGTCCTGAAATAACATAATCTTGGATCCTTCATGGAGCATGGCTTTAGGATCCTTTCCAAGCTTTCTGGAGGCATCCAGGAGTATCTGCCTCTCCCTATAACTCTGCAGCCGGAACAGGACCGGGTGTGGGCGCTGGTTTGGGCCAGATCCGCGTGCTGCGACCCGGTAGGCCCACTCCACCCTTACCCGGTCAGTTTCAGCCCCCAGGTTTAAAAGCTGCGGCAAAAATCGCTCCAGAAATGCTGCTAACTGTCCCTTCCCTTCTTGCTCGGGAAGGCCCAGCAACCGAATATTTTTTCTCCGATTTCTGTTGTCAATATCATCCATGTAAATTTCAAAGGCCCGGGCTCTCTGCTCCAGAGCTGGCACCTGTTCTGCAGCTGTTTGAGCTGCAGCCTCGGAGGTAGTGGCCTTTAGTTCCGCCCCCTCCACTCGGCCCTGCAGCTCCTCCATGGTTTGATTCTGTTTCTGCAGCTTTTCTTCGAATGCATTCCATCTCTGTCGGGATTCTGCGATGAAATTGACGAGTGTCGATTCCAATCTGGCAATCATCTCTATAAGGCCTGTTTTTACATCAGCTGCAGCCGGAGGAGAGGAGGGTGGGGGAGGGGTCTTTGTTTTCTGAGAGCTGCGGGGTCCCTTCGATTTACTCATTATCCACTCAGTATTAGACTGTTTAAATATAATATTCAGCAGCTAATTAAGATTAAAGAAATTTTTTGGGTGGTTTGGCAAGTGTGGTGGGGGCAGGTAACCCACTTTACCCAGGTTTTGGGAAGGGCTCTGTAGACTCAGACTTGCTGAGTCGCCGCCATCTTGGATCTCCCCCGGCTGAGAGAACTTTTGATGAGGACTCACCTACTGAGGTAGTGTGGGCTGAGGTTAGAAACAGGAGAGGAAAGGTCACACTGCTTGGAGTTTTTTATAGGCCTCCGCAGAGTTCCAGGGAGGTGGAAGAGTGGATTAGCAACATTATCCAAGGTCAGAGTGAGAGGAACAGGGTGGTCATTATGGGGGGACTTTAACTTCCCCAACATTGACTGGAAATGCTATAACTCTAGAACGTCGGATGGATCAGTTTTTGTCCAATGTGTACAGGAGGGTTTCCTGACACAGTGTGTCGAAGGGCCGACAAGAGGGGAGGCCACACTGGATCTGGTGCTTGGGAATGACCCAGGCCAGGTGTTTGGTTTAGTTGTAGGTGAGCACTTTGGAGAGAGTGACCATAATTCAGTTACATTTAGTTTAGCGACGGAAAGGGATAGGCACATGCCACAGGTCAAGAGTTATTGAGGGGACATGGGCAATTATAATGTGATTAGGCAGGAATTAGGATGCATAGAATGGGGGAGCAAAATGCAGGGGATGGGGATAATGGAAATGTGGAGCTGGTTTCAGGAACAGATATTGTGTGTCCTTGATAGGTCTGTCCCTGTCAGGCAGGGAGGAAGTGATAAGGTAAGGGAACCGTGGTTTACTACAGAAATTGTATCTCTTGTTAAGCAGAAGAAGGAGGCTCATGTGACAATGAGACAAGATGGTTCAGATGAGGCGATGGAGAGTTACAGATCAGCGAGGAAGGATTTAAAGAGAGAGATAAGGAGCGGTCATGAGCAGTCTTTAGCAGGTAGAATAAAGGAGAACCCTAAAGCTTTCTTTTGGTATGTGAGGAATAAAAGGATGAATAGGGTCAGTCAAAGACAGGAGTGGGACATTGTGTGTGGACCCTGTGGAGATCGGAGAGATGCTGAATGAACATTTCTCTTCGGTTCAGGAAAAAGAGAATGTTGTCGATGAGAAGAATGAGGTACGAGATATTAGACTAGAAAGGATCAAGCTTAGTCACAAAACAGGTATTATCAATTCTAGAAGGAGTGAAAGTAGGCAAGTCCCCTGAGCCTCGTGGGATTTATCCGAGGATTCTCTGGGCAGCTAGGGAGGAGGCGTTAGAGCCTTTGGCTTTGATCTTTGAGTCGTCATTGTCTACAGGTTTAGTACCAGAGGGCTGGAGGATTGCAAATGTTGTACCCTTGTTCAAGAAGGGCAGTAGAGATGACCCAGGTAATTATAGACCAGTGAGCCTTACGCCTGTTGTAGGAAAGGTTTTGGAAAGGATTAAAAGAGATAGGATTTATAATCATCTAGCAAGGAACAATTTGATTTCAGATTGTCAACATGGTTTCGTCAAAGGTAGGTTGTGTCTCACAAACCTCATTGAGTTTTTGAGAAGGTGACCAAGCATGTAGGACAGTTGACGTGGTATAAATGGACTTCAGTAAAGCCTTTGATAAGGTTCCACATGGTAGGCTGTTGGAGAAAATGCAGAGGCGTGGGATTGAGGGTGATTTAGCAGTTTGGATTAGAAACTGGCTTTCTGAAAGAAGGCAGCGAGTGGTGGTTGATGGAAAATATTCAGCCTGGAGTCCGGTTACTAGTGGTGTGACACAAGGATCTGTTTTGGGACCACTGCTGTTTGTCATTTTTATAAATGACTTAGACGTAGGCATAGGTGGATGGGTTAGTAAATTTGCAGATGACACTAAAGTCGGTGGAGTAGTGGACAGTGTGGAAGAATGTTACAGGTTGCAGGGGGACTTGGATAAACTGCAGAATTGGGCTGAGAGGTGGCAAATGGAGTTCAATGCAGCTAAATGTGAGGTGATGCACTTTGGGAAGAATAACAGGAAGGCAGAGTACTGGGTCAATGGAAAGATTCTTTGTAGTGTGGATGTGCAGAGGGATCTTGGAGTCCATGTACATAGATCCCTGAAAGTTGCCACCCGAGGGGATAGTGCTGTTAAGAAGGCATACAGTGTGTTAGGTTTCATTTGTAGAGGGATTGAGTTTCGGAGCCACAATATCGTGCTGCAACTATACAAAACACTGGTGCGGCCTCACTTGGAACATTATGTACAGTTCTGGTCACCATATTTCGGGAAGGATGTGGAAGCACTGGAAAAGGTGCAGAGGAGATTTACCATGATGTTGCCTGGTCTGGAGGGAAGGTCTAATGAGGGAAGGCTGAGAGACTTGGGTCTGTTCTCATTGGAACAAAGAAGGCTAAGAGGGGATTTGATAGAGACATACAAGATAATCAGAGGATTAGATAGGGTGGACAGTGAGAGTCTTTTTCCTAGGATGGTGACGTCAGCTTGTACAAGGGGGCATAACTACAAATTGAGGGGTGATAGATTTAAGACAGATGTCAGAGGCAGGTTCTTTACTCAGAGAGTGGAAAGGGTCTGGAATGCCCGACCTGCTGATGTGGCAAAAGTGAGGACAGCAGATGCTGGAAACCAGAGTTTGATCAGAGTGGTGCTGGAAAAGCACAGCAGGTCAGGCAGCATCCGAGGAGCAGGACAATTGATGTTTTGGGCAAAAGCCCGTGTCTTTTTCTGATGAAGGGCTTTTGCCCAAAACGTTGATTTTCCTGCTCCTCGGATCCTGCCTGACCTGCTGTGCTTTTCCAGCACCTCTACCTGATAATGTAGTTAACTCAGCCACGTTCGGGAGATTTAAACAATCCTTGGATAAGCACATGGATGATGATGGGATAGCGTAGGGGGATGAGCTGAGAATAGTTCACAGGCCAGCACAACATTGAGGGCCGAAGGGCCTGTTCTGTGCTGTACTGTTCTATTAAGTGTACAGGTCCTGCTAAGATTTGATTTCCCAAAACACAGCACCTCGCATTTATCTAAATTAAACTCCATCTGCCACTTCCCAGCCCAAGTCAGGGGATAGGTGCTTTAGGTGGGACAGAGGTGGTGGAAGGAGGGGAGGGGGAGATGTATTTCTGATGAAGGTGAGTATCACAGCAGTAACCAGAGATGAAATAACTGAAGGATTATCCAGTGAGGCTTTGTGGGTGGAGCTAAGAAATAAGATGGGGATGGTGACGTTATTGGGGTTGTACTATCGGCCCCCAAATAGTCAGCGGGAATTCGAGGAACAAATCTGCAGGGAGACTGGGGAGACTCCCAGGAGCAATAGGGTTGTCACAGTCAGGGAGTTTCTTTTTCCGAACATAGACTGGGACTGCCAGAGACTTAAGGGCTTAGATTGGGTGGAATGTGTTAAGTGTATTCAGGAAAGTTCCCTCAAGCAGTCTGCAGAGGGTCCCACTCAGGAGGGGGCAAAACTCAGCCTCCTTTTGGGAAATAGGGCAGGACAGATGACGGAGGTGACAGTGGGGGAGTACTGTGGGAGCAGTGACCATAGTTCTGTTAAATTTAAAATAGTTATAGAGAGGGACAAAACTGGTCCACAGGTTCAAGTTCTAAACTGGGGGAAGGTGAATATTGATGGAATTAGACAGGAGCTAGTAGGGGTTGTTTGGAGCAGGACTGCTGGCAAGTGAGAGGCCTTTAACAGTGAGATAGCTAGAGTTCAAGGTCGATATGTTCCTGTGAGGGTGAAGGGCAGGGTTGGCAGGAACAGGGAACCCTGGATAACAGAGATATTGAGGCTTTGAGGAGGCGTGGTTCCCAGAGAGGCAGCTGGGATCAAGGGAATCCTGGAGGTACACAGGGAATACAGGAGTTTACTGAAGAAGGAAATCAGGAGGGTGAAAAGAGAGTATGAGATAGCCTTGACTGAGAAGATTAGGGTGAATCCAAAGAGGTTCTTTAAATATATTAAAGGAAAAAGAATACCTAGAAAGAGAATAGAACCCCCATCAAAGTGAATATGTACATGTGGAACTGTAGGAGATGGGCGAGGTCCTCAATGATTATCTCTCCTCTGTGTTTACCGTGGAGAAAGCCATGAGGACCTGGGAACTTGGGGAAGTTTGTGATGATATTTTGGGGCCAGTCCATATCACAGTAGAGGTGGTGTTGGATGTATTACACTGTATAAAGGTGGATAACTCTCCTGGTCCTGACCAGATATATCCAAGAACCCCGTCAGAGGCTGGAGAAGACATTGCCAGGGCCCTGGCTGATATATTTGCATCATTGTTAGCCACGGGTGAGGTCCCGGAAGACTGGAGGGTCGGGAATGTTGTGCCTTTACTCAAGAAGGGCTGCAAAGGAGACCCTGGGAACGATAGAGCAGTAAGCTGAACATCTGTGGGAGGGAAGTTACTTCAGGAGAATCTGAGGGATAAGATACACATGACTTTAGAAAGACAGGGTTTGATTAGGAGTAGTCCGCGTGGCTTTGTGAGTGGGAGATCATGCCTCACAAATTTATTAACATTCTTTCACACAGTGACCTGGAAGGTTGATGAGGATGGGCGTAATCTATATGGATGTCAGGAAGGCCTTTGATAAGGTTCCACATGGTAGACTGCTGTGGAAGGTGAGATCGCATGGAATCCAGGGGAAGCTGGCAAATTGGGTACACCATTGGCTTGATGGTAGGAAGCAGGGGGTAATAGTGGAATGCTGCTTGTCAGACTGGAGGCCTGTGACTAGGGCAGTGCTTCAGTGGTCAGTGCTGGGCCCACTATATCAATGATTTGGATGGGAATATACAAGGCATGATGAGTAAGTTGCAGATGATACTAAAATACGCAGTATTGTGGACAGTGAGGAAGGTTCTCAGAAATTGCAGCAGGACTTTGATCAGCTGGGGAGGTGGGCCGAGAAATGGCAAATGGAGTTTAATTTAAATAAGCGTGAGGTCTTGCATTTTGGAAAATCAAATCAAGGCAGGAGTTTCATGGTGAATGGTTGGGCCTTAAGGGGTGTAGTGGAACAGAGGGACCTTGAAGTTCAGATGCACGGTTCTCTGAGAGTGGAGTCCCAGGGAGACAGGGCTTTTGGTACACTGGCCTTCATCAGTCAGGGCATTGAGTGTAGAAGTTGGGGAGGTATGTTGCAGTTATACGGGACATTGGTGAGGCAGCACTTGGGTATTGTGCTCAGTTGTGGTCACCTTGTTATAGGAAGGATGTTATTAAGCTGGAAAGAGTGCAGAAGACATTTACAAGGATGTTGCCAGGATCGAAGGGTCTGAGTTACAGGGAGTTGCTGGAGACACTAGGACCTTTTTCTGTTGTGCACAGGAGACTGAGGCGGCACCTTATTGGAGTGTATAAGATCATGAGAGTCATGGATAGAGTGTGATGAGGCTGCTACTTTCACAAGGTGATGTTGTCTTTGGTTTCTCTCAGAGGGGTATTGAACACAGACACTCTGAAAAATCTCATTTTGATGGGTTGTCGGCCTATTTCGTTATCCTGCCTCAGGCAAAAGGCTTTCAATTTTTTTTAAAAAATACTCGAACAACTAAAAGGGAGTGGCCTGTTCTCCGAGCTCAGCTTTATCTCTGCTTTGGTTTGGTTTTGGAGTTTAGCAGTCTGGCTGTTCAGACGCAGATGGTCAAAGAAACAGCTCGATGGTAGGAAGTGTTCCATGCCGACTGTCTCTGTCTTCTCTCTCCCTTCTGTAAGATCATGTGTTGGATTTTACCTTTTGTGCCAAGGGAGTATTTATGGGGATTGTTGGAGGAATTTGGAATAGCATCATTAAGTTGGGATATTCTGTTGGGTTTTTGGATAGGTTAAGATTTGGAGACGCCAGTGTGGGACTGGGGTGTACAATGTTAAAAACACCAGGACTATAATGTGGTGTTGTGTGATTTTTAACTGAATAGGTTCAGTTATTCTACATTCTGCTCTTTTTTGGTTGTGTTTCATTCGATAATCTGACAAATAAATTCTGCTTTGTTTAAAACAATGTGGTCTGGGCTAGCTGCATCTCTCCTGGGAATATCCATTGCACATCCTTCCTAGGACACCTGGAAAAACGAGGGTCTGGGCTACTTTCATGAGAAGTTTTGTGGGATCAGGCCTGGTCCAGAACAAGGGTGAATATAATCCGTCCTTTTCCCAGGGTTGGGAAATTGAGATCTAGAGGGCATCAGGTTAAGGTTCAAGGGGGAAGGATAAAAAGGAACCTGACTGGCAACTTTTTCACACAGAAGGTGGTACACATGTGGAGGTTAGTGTGGGTAAGGATGGTGGGGTGGGGTCTGTCACTGTGACCCCCTCCCCCGGGGGTAAGGATGGTGGGTGGGGATTGGGGAGTGACTGCATGAGTTTTGTGAAGATTTGTAACTCGGGTTGAGGTGCTGGGTGTAGGTTTGCTCCCTGAGCTGGGGGGTTCATTTCCTGATGTTTCCGTAACATCTTCAGTGAGTCTGAGGCAAAGCACTGGATATGATTCCTGCTTCCGATAGATAGGTTTGGGTTTCTTTGGGTTGTTGATGTCATTTCCTGTGGTGATGTTATTTCCTGTAGAGAAGTCACTCCCTGTTCCTTTTCTCGGGGGTGGTAGATCTAACTCGATGTGTTTGTTGATAGAGTTCCGGTTGGAACGCCATGCTTCCAGGAATTCCCGTGCATGTCTCTGTTTGGCTTGTCCCAGGATGGATGTGTTGTCCCAGTCGAGGTGGGACTACATTAGAATATTATTTCAATGAGCCACCACACACTGCTGCACAGAGGAACTACACAGAGCAGAGGAAAATCCCATATACCGTGTATTCAAAACAAAATGGGTACCCAATGAACACAGTCAGCCGATTTCTCAGCAACAAACCCAAACAAGCAGAAAAAACACATCCAGAAACCCTAGCCACTCTCCCCTATATCAAAGACATCTCAGAAATGACTGCCAGACTACTCCGACCCCTTGGCATCATGGCAGCCCACAAACCCACCAACACACTAAAACAGCAGCTAGTGAAAGATCCATACAGACAGCAAACAAAACTAATGTCAGGGACTGTAACAAACACTACACTGGACAAACAGGCAGAAAACTAACCACCAGGATACACCACAGGAAATGACATCACCAACCCAAAGAAACCCAAACATATAAACAGAAAGCAGGAATGATATACAGTGCTGGCCAGAGGATGTTACCTAGTAGGGAGACAAAACATCTGGAAAAGAACCTACCAGCTCAGAGAGCAAACCTACATCTGAGAGTGTGATTGTTCCCCACCACCATCCCCACCCCTTCACGGGGTAAGGTTACAATCAGTGAGAGGCGGCAGAGGTATTCGAGGGCTATGGAGTGCGGTCGGAGTTATGGGAGTTTGATGGTTAATAAGTGCAGCTGGAATATGCCTGGGAATCTCAAGTTGCTATTTCCCTTGCTATCACAGAGAATTGTGGGTGTGTATGTGTGTGTGTGTTAGTGTGTGTGGGTGTGCGTATGGGTATGTGTGTGTGGGGGTATGTGCATGTGTGTGTCGGTGTGTGTGTGGAGGTATGTGTGCGCTTGTGGGGGGGTATGCGTGTGGGTGTGTGTGTGGGGGTATGTGTGCGGGTGTGGGGGGTATGTGTGCGTGTGTGTGGGTGTGTGTGGGTGTGTGTGTGTGTGGGGGTATGTGGGCGTGTGTGTGGGGGTATGTGTGCGGGTGTGGGGGGTATGTGTGCGTGTGTGGGTGTGTGTGTGGGGGTATGTGGGCGTGTGTGGGGGGTATGTGTGCGTGTGTGTGGATGTGTGTGTGTGCATGTGTGTGGGGGTATGTGGGCGTGTGTGGGGGCTGTGTGTGCGTGTGTGTGGGTGTGTGTGCGCATGTGTGGGGGGTATGTGTGCGTGTGTGTGCATGTGTGTGTGTGCATGTGTGTGGGGGTATGTGTGCGTGTGTGTGGATGTGTGTGTGGGTATGTATGTGTGGGGGTATGTGTGCGTGTGCGTGTGGGGTGTGTAGGTATGAGTGCGTGTGTAGGTATGTGTGATGGTATGTGTGCGCGTGTGGGTATGTGTGCATGTTCATGTGTGTGGGTATGTGTGCATGGGCCTGTGTATGTATGTGTGGGTATGCGTGCATGTGTGTGTGGGTATGTTTGCGTGTGCATGTGGGTATGTGTGACTGTGTGTGTGGTTATGGGTGAGTGTGCATGTGCGTGTGGGTATGTGTGCGTGTATGTGTGGGTATGTCCGCTTGTGCATGTGTGTGTTTGGGTATGTATGCGTGTACATGTGTGAGGGTGGGTATGTGTGTGTGCGCGCATGTGTGTGGGTGAGTATGTGTGTGTGTGCATGTGTGAGAGTGGGTGTGTGTGGGTATGTGTGCGTGTGTGGGTATGTGTTCATGTGCATGTGTGTGTGGGTATGTGTGCGTGTGCATGTGTGCGTGTGCGTGTGCATGTGTGTGGGTGTGTGTGGGTGGGTATGTGTGCATGTGCATGTGTGCGTGTCCATGTGTGTATGTGGGTATGTGTGCGTGGGCGTGTGTGTGTGTGTGTGTGTGGGGGGGGGGGGGGGGGGGGGGGGTGGTATGTGTATGTGTGCGTGGCCGTGTGTGTGTGTATGTGTGCGTATATCCTCATCACACACACCCCTCACCCCCATCATCCTTACCCCGAGGGGGGGTGGAGCACTGTCACACTCCCACTCCACCCCCACCATCCGTATCGCGGGGGTGGGGAGAGGGGGCACAGTCACACTCCCACTCCACCCCCACCATCCTTACCGCAGGGGGGCCGCAGTCACAGTCCTCGCCCCTGTCCAGGTAGAGGTTCCCACACTGGGGAGGGGACAGCAGCTGGTCTGGATCCGGGAGGTTAAACAGACATGTCCCGACTCCCTGGTCAAACACTTGCTCCAAATCCGCACGGCTACAGCTACTAAACATCCTTGGCAACTTCCACCTGGCAGAACCAACAGGAAACACAGTGAAGACAGGCACACACCGACACATACACACTGGTGCACACACACACACATGGGCACACACACTGGCACACAGTACATCCCAGACTCTAACCCCTTGAGTGATGCTCCCCCTCCCCCTCACTCTCAGATAGTACATCCCAGACCCTAACCCCTCGACTGACCCTCCCCCTCCCCACCACACTCCCAGACAGTACACCCCAGACCCTAACCCCTCGAGTGACTCTCCGTCTCCCCCTCCCCTACACTCTCAGACCGTGCCCATTGGGATGGTATTTGGGATTTTGATGTTGTGGCCCTTTTGGAAGACTGTCTAGAGACATGGATAGAGGAGGCATCGGAATGGTTGTCACAGGTTACAGGACTAAGATGTTTCGGTCAGAACAGAGAAGGTGGTAAAAGAGGAGGGGGTGTGACATTGCTGGTCATGGACAGTATTACGGTGACAGAAAGGATTCGTCTCCTGACGTAGTATGGGCTGAGATTAGAAACAGGAAAGGAGAGCTCATTCTGTTCGGAGAGTTCGATGGGCCTCTTAATTCTTCCACAGATGCCGAGAAAAGGATGGCAAGGATGATCCTCGATGGGTTCGGTAACAGGGTCGTTGTTATGGGGTCTTTAACTTTCCAAATATTGACTGGGAATACTCTAGTTTGAGTACTTTAGATGGCTCAGTGTTCGTCCAATGTGTGTAGGAGGGTTTCCTGACCCAGTATGTAGACAGGCCAACAAGGGGCGAGGCCACATTGGATTTGGTATTGGGGAATGAATCCGGCCAGGTGTTAGATTTGGAGGTAGGTGAGCACTTTGGTGACAGTGACCACAATTCAGTTATGTTTACTTTCGCAATGGAAAAGGATAGATATATTCCGCAGGGCAAGAGTTATAGCTGGGGGAAAGGCAATTATGATGCGATTTGGCATGATTTAGGATGCATAAGATGGGGAAGGAAACTGCTGAGTTAACTACATTATCAGGCCAGGCATTCCATGCCCTTACCACTCTCTGAGTAAAGAACCTGTCTCTGACATCTGTCTTAAATCTACCACCCCTCAATTTGTAGTTATGCCCCCTCGTACAAGCTGACGCCACCATCCTAGGAAAAAGACTCACTGTCTACCCTATCTAACGCTCTGATCATCTTGTATGTTTTGGGATGGCACGGTGGCACAGTGGTTAGCACTGCTGCCTCACAGCGCCTGAGACCCGGGTTCAATTCCCGCCTCAGGCGACTGACTGTGTGGAGTTTGCACGTTCTCCCCGTGTCTGCGTGGGTTTCCTCCCACAGTCCAAAGATGTGCGGGTCAGGTGAATTGGCCATGCTAAATTGCCCATAGTGTTAGGTAAGGGGTAAATGTAGGGGTCTGGGTGGGTTGCGCTTCGGCGGGTCGGTGTGGAGTTGTTGGGCCGAAGGGCTTGTTTCCACACTGTAAGTAATCTAATCCAGTCTCTATCCAATCCCCTCTTAGCCTTCTTCTCTCCAATGAGAACAGACCCAAGTCTCTCAGCCTTTCCCCATTAGACCTTCCCTCCAGACCAGGCAACATCCTGGTAAATCTCCTCTGCACCTTTTCCAATGCTTCCACATCCATGTGCCTCATGATTTTATAAACCTCTATAAAGGTCACCCCTCAGCCTCCGATGCTCCCAGGAAAACAGCTCCAACCTGCAAGGAGAAAACAGCCTTTCCCTACAGCTGAAATTCTCCAACCCTGGCAACATCTTTTCCCAACTCTTTCAACTTTCACAACATCTTTCCGATAGGAAGGAGACCAGAATTGCACACAATATTCTAACAGTGGCCAAACCAATGTCCTGTACAACCGCAACATGACCTCCCAACTCCTGTACTCAATACTCTGACCAATAAAGGAAAGCATACCAAACACCTTCTTCACTATCCTATCTACCTCTTACTCCACTTTCAATGAGCTATGAACCTGCACTCCAAGGTCTGTTCAGCAACACTCCCCAGTTTCTTACCATTAAGTGTACAAGTTCTTGCTCTGATTTGCTTTCCCAAAATGCAGCACCTCGCATTTACCTGAATTGAACCCCATCTGCCACATCTCAACCCGATGGCCCATCTGGTCAAGATCCTGTTGTAATCTGAGGTAACCCTCTTCGCTGTCCACTACACCTCCAATTTTGGTGTCATCTGCAAACTTACTAACTGTACCTCCTCTGTTCACATCTAAATCCTTCATATGAAAAGGATGAAAAGCAGCTGACCCAGCACTGATTCTTGTAGCACTCCACTGGTCACAGGCCTCCAGTCTGAAAAACAACCCTCCACCACCACCTGGAGGCCTGTGACCAGTGGAGTGCTACAAGAATCATTGCTGGGTCAGCTGCTTTTCATCCTTTTCATATGAAGGATTTAGATGTGAACAGAGGAGGTACAGTTAGTAAGTTTGCAGATGACACCAAAATTGGAGGTGTAGTGGACAGCGAAGAGGGTTACCTCAGATTACAACAGGATTTGGACCAGATGGGCCAATGGGCTGAGAAGTGGCAGATGGAGCTTAATTCAGATAAATGCGAGGTGCTGCATTTTGGGAAAGCAAATCTTAGCAGGACTTATACACTTAATGGTAAGGTCCTAGGGAGACACCTTGGAGTACAGTTTCATAGCTGTAGATAGAATAGTGAAGAAGGCGTTTGGTATGCTTTCCTTTATTGGTCAGAGTATTGAGTACAGGAGTTGGGAGGTCATGTTGCGGCTGTACAGGACATTGATTAGGCCACTGTTGGAATATTGCGTGCAATTCTGGCCTCCTTCCTATTGGAAAGGGTTCAGAAAAGATTTCCAAGGATGTTGCCAGGGTTGGAGGATTTGAGCTACAGGGAGAGGCTGAACAGGCTGGGGCTGTTTTCCCTGGAGCGTCAGAGGCTGAGGGGTGACCTTAGAGAAGTTTACAAAATTATGAGGGACATGGATAGGATAGATGGACAAAGTCGGGGAGTCCAGAACTAGAGGGGTTTAGGTTTAGGGTGAGAGGGGAAAGATATAAAAGAGACCTAAGGGGCAACTTTTTCACACAGATGGCAGTACGTGTATGGAATGAGCTGCCAGAGGCTGTGGTGGAGGCTGGTACAATTACAACATTTAAGAGGCATTTGGATGGGTATATGAATAGGAAGGGTTTGGAGGGATATGGGCCGGGTGCTGGCAGGTGGGACTAGATTGGGTTGGGATATCTGGTTGACATGAACGGGTTGGACCAAAGGGTCTGTTTCTGTGCTGTACATCTCTATGACTCTGTGATTGTGTGAAAACCCTGAACCTTACTCTCAGTATATCGGGATTAAAAGAATGAGGAGAGTCAGGTAAGGGACAGTCATGGGAAATCGTGCGTGGATTCCGAGGTGACAGGAGAAGAGCGAAGTCAATATTTTTTGTCAGTTTTCACACTGGAAAAAGACCATGTTGTTGAGGAGAGACAGGCGACTAGACTAGACAGGACCAAGATTCACAAGGAGGAGGTATTAGCAAGTCTGGAAAGTGTGAAAATAGGTAAGTCCTCTGGGATGGATAGTATTTATCCCAGGATTCTCTGGGAAACCAGGGAGGTTGCAGAGCCTTTGGCTTTGGTCTTTATGTCGTCAATGTCTACAGGAATAGTGCCAGAAGACTGGAGGATAGCAAATGTGGTTCCCATGTTCAAGAAGGGGAGTAGAGACAACCCTGGGAATGATAGAGCTTGAAGCTGTTTTCGTTAGAGATAAGAAGGTTGAGAGGTGACTTAATAGAGGCATACAAGATAATCAGAGGGTTAGGTAGTTTGAACAGTGACAGCCTTTTTCCTAAGATGGTGATGGCTAGCACGAGGGGACATAGCCTTAAATGTAGGGGTCATAAATATTGGAGAGATGTCAGAGGTGGTTTCTTTACTCAGAGAGTAATAGAAGTGCCTACAACGATAATAGACTCACCAACTTTAAGGGCATTTAAATGGTCATTGTTTAGACTTATGGATGATAAGGGCATGTGTAGGTTAGACAAGCTTCAGATTGGATCCACAGGTTGGTGCAATATCAAGAGCCGAAGGGCCTGGACTGCACTGTCATGTTTCATGTTCTCAGCCTTTCTGCTACCTCTTCAAAACCCTCCAACAACTTAATTCAACACAATGAGCTGGGAAAGCGAAGTTCATTTCATTTGCAAGACATTTGTATGTCTCCTCCTTTGAGGGGTTTAATCAGGGCAAAGGCAGAGAGGATGAGACTGCTCCCACAGTATGGCTGTATTGCGGCCACGGCATGCTCCCGCGAGGAGGTTGAACTGTTCATCACCTTCACCAACATGTTCCACCCCAACCTCAGTTGATTGACACTGCCAACCTTCTGAGCTGCTCGTGTTCTGATTGGCTGTTTTTCTGGAGGATCTTTCACCTCGTGTCGTTGCTTAAGGACACTTACAAACAAGTTCACCTTGTCTCAAGGAACACCTGCAATTTAAAGCAGCACTTTTCCTCTTCTCTCAGCCCTATATTACTAACAGGGAGGTTGGTGCTTGGTGTTAGATGCTTGTGTGTGTGTGCAAGAGAGAGAGACAGAGGGAGGGAAAGAGGTAGAACGAGAAGTAGAGAGAGAGAGAGAGAGAAAGGGAGGGAGGGCAAAAGGAGGAGAAAGAGACTGACAGGGAAAGAAAGATAGAGAGAGGGAGTGAGAGAGGGAGAGAGAGAGAGAGAGGAAGGCAGGAGGGAGAGGGAGGGCAGGGAAAGAGAAAGAAGGGGGTGAGAGAGTGAAACAGAATGAGAGAGGGAGAGAGAGAGATAGATAGAGAGAAAGATGCCCCAATATCAGTCACAGTGTGACATTCCTCACCCGATAGCCTCTTCCATTATACAGCCACCATCCAGATCTGGGCAGTTACACTGGCGGTCTTCTGTGTCATGTGACAGTCCGAGATTGTGCCCAATCTCATGGGCAAGTGTCACAGAGAGGTGCAGGAAACTTGACCCTCTGTCCTAAATGGGAAGGAACAGAGGGTCAACGCTGACGATCACATTCCCAGCTCTGCCTCCAACACCAAGAGTGAATACTAGTCCAGGCATGTGAACCCTGATACACCAGCTGACTGGGGGAGATCTCCTCTCACATACCCTCACCAATATGAAGCAGCGAGCATTAGGGAGGAGAACGGGAGCTGTGGCCAAGCACAGCATGGTCTCAAGCTCCACTCCTCAATCTCACACTGAGACATATCTGGCCACAGAAACCCCCAGGGTGGGGACCTGGTCAGGCTCTCTCACACACACACACACACACACACACACACTCATACATACATACACACACACAAACATAGGTACTCATATACTAACACACACACAAATATTCACACACACACAGGTACTTATATACACACACACACACACTCAGGTACACATATCCTCACACATACACACTTTTACACACACACAGGTACCCATATACTCACACACACACACACAGGTACTCGTACTCAAATACACACACATTCACACACACACAGGTACTCATATAACACACACACACATTCACACACACAGGTACTCGTACTCAAATACACACACATTCACACACACACAGGTACTCATATAACACACACACACATTCACACACACACAGGTACTGATATACTCACATACACACATTCACACATACTCGGGTACACATATTCTCACACATATACACTTTTACACACACAGAGGCACTCACATACTCACACACACACACACACAGGCACTCATATACTCACACACACACACATTCACAAAGGCACTCATATACTAACACACACACATTCACACACACAAAGGTACTCATATACCAACACACAAACATTCATTCACACACACACACATTCACACAAACACAGGTACTCATATACTAACACACAAACATTCATTCACACACACACACGTACTTATATACTCGCGTGCACACACACAGGCACTCATATACTCACTCACACACACACACACACACACACACACACACACACAGGTACTGATAGACTCTCACACACACACATTCACACAAACATAGGTACACAAATCCTCACACATACACACTTTTACACACACACAGGTACTCATATACACACACCCACACACACCCACACGCACAGGTACTCATATACTAACACACACAAACATTCACACACAGGTACTTATATGCTCACACACACACACACATAGGTACACAAATCCTCACACATACACACTTTTACACACACACAGGTACTCATATACACACACCCACACACACACACACAGGTACTCATATACTAACACACACAAACATTCACACACATAAGTACTTATATACTCACACACACACACAGGTACTCATATACTCACTCACTCACACACACAAACACACACAGGTACTTATATACTCACTCACACACACAGGTACTTATATACTCGCGCGCACACACACACACACACACACACACACACACGTACTTATATACTCACTCACTCACACACACAAACACACACAGGTACTTATATACTCGCTCGCACACACACACACACACACACACACACGTACTTATATACTCACTCACTCACACACACAAACACACACAGGTACTTATATACTCACCACACACATTCTCACACTCAGGTACACATATACTAACACACACAAACATTCACACACACACAGGTACTCATATACTAACACACACACACACACACAAAGGTACTCATATACTAACACACACACACAAAGGTACTCATATACTAACACACACACACACACACACACACACACACACACACGTACTCATATACTCACAGATTCACACATATTCACACACACACAGGTACACATATACTAACACACACAAACATTCACACACACACAAACATTCACACTACACAGGTACGTATATATACACACACACACACACACACACACATATTCACACACACACTCAGGTACACATCCTCACACATACACACATTTACACACACACAGGTACCCATATACACACACACACACACGTACGCATATACTCTCAGATTCGTACACATTCACACACACAAAGGTACTCATATACTAACACACAAACATTCACATATACACAGGTACCCATACACACACACGCACACATACTCATATACTCTCTCACACACACACACACACAGGTACACATATCCACACACACACAGGTACACATATCCACACACACACAGGTACACACTCACACGGTGACACACTCATACTGACACAGCTACACATTCACACTGACACAGCTACACACTCACACTGACTCAGCCACATACTCACACTGACTCAGCCACACACTCACACTGACACAGTGACACAGCCACACACGTACACTGACACAGACACACTCACACTGACACAGTGACACAGCCACACACGTACACTGACACTGACACACTCACTGAGACAGCCACTCACTCACACTGACACAGCCACACACTCACGCTGACACTGACACAGCCATACACTCACACTGACAGAGTGACACACGCACACTGACACACTCACACTGACACAGCCATACACTCACACTGACAGAGTGACACACGCACACTGACACACTCACACAGCCATACACTCACACTGACACAGTGACACAGCCACACACGTACACTGACACAGACACACTCACACTGACAGTGACACACTCATTGAGACAGCCACTCACTCACACTGACACAGCCACACACTCACACTGACAGTGACACACTCACTGAGACAGCCACTCACTCACACTGACACAGCCACACACTCACACTGACAGAGTGACACACGCACACTGACACACTCACACTGACACAGTGACACACTCACACTGACGCAGCCATGCACTCACACTGACACAGTGACACACTCACACTGACACAGCCATACACACACACTGACGCAGTGACACACACACTGACGCAGTGACACACACAGTGACGCAGCCACGTACTCACACTGACACAGTGACACACTCACACTGACAGTGACACACTCACACTGACACAGCCACACACTCACACTGACACACTCACACTGACACAGCCACACACACTGACACTGACACTGCCACACACACTGACACACTCACACTGACACAGCCACACACACTGACACTGACACTGCCACACACACTGACACACTCACACTGACACAGCCACGCACTCACACTGACACAGTGACACACTCACACTGACACAGCCATGTACTCACACTGACACAGTGACACACACACTGACACAGCCACGTACTCACACTGACACAGCCACGTACTCACACTGACAGTGACACACTCACACTGACACAGCCACACACACACACTGACACAGCCACGTACTCACACTGACAGTGACACACTCACACTGACACAGCCACACACTCACACTGACACAGCCATACACACTCACACTGACACAGCCATACACACTGACACAGTGACACTGCCACATACTCACACTGACACACTCACACTGACACAGTGACACTGCCACATACTCACACTGACACAGCCACGTACTCACACTGACACACTCACACTGACAATGACACACTCACACTGACACAGCCACACACTTGCACTGACACAGCCACACACTTGCACTGACACCATGACATACACTTACACAGCGACACAGTCACACTGATACAGCCACACACTCACTGACACAGCCATACACACTGACACAGTGACACAGCCACATACTCACACTGACAGTGACACACCCACACTGACACACTCACACTGACACAGTGACACACTCACACTGACACAGCCACACACACACACTGACACAGTGACACACACACACTGACACAGTGACACACACACACTGACAGTGACACACACACACTGACACAGCCACACACACACTGACACAGCCACACACTGACACAGTGACACACACACACTGACAGTGACACACACTGACACAGTGACACAGCCACACACACGGACACAGCCACACACTGACACAGTGACACACACACACTGACAGTGACACACACACACTGACACAGCCACACACTGACACAGTGACACAGCCACACACACGGACACAGCCACACACACGGACACAGCCACACACTCACACCGACACAGTGATACAGCCACACAAACACTGCCACATACACTGACACAGCCACACACTCACACTGACACACTGACATACTCACACTGACACAGCCACACACTCACACTGACACAGTGACACAGCCACATACTCACACTGACATACTCACACTGACACAATGACACACTCACACTGACACAGCCACACAGCCACATACTCACACTGACATACTCACACTGACACACTCACACTGACACAGCGACACACTCACACTGACACAGCGACACACACTGACACAGCGACACACTCACACTGACACAGCCACATTCTCACACTGACACAGTGACACAGCCACACACACTGACAGTGACACACTCAATTGACACAGTGACACACTCACACTGACACAGACACAGTGATACAGCCACACACACTAACACAGCCACATACTCACACTGACACAATAACACACTCACATTGACAAAGTGACTCACTCACATTGACACAGCCACACACTCACACTAACACAGCCACACACTCACACTGACACACACTTACACTCAGTATGACTAACTAGTGCTCCAGTTGAACCATGTGGTCTGTGAGGAGTTGTTCCCGGTCCCACCTCCTACAGACCCCAGACTGCTAACTGATCTCCCACAGCAGGCAGGAGGGGCTTTGAGTGCCACCTCTGCCCCTTTTACACTGAGACACACCGACATGGCTGATCACTTCCCTCACTGAAGCCCACCATTCACCAACAACTGTCCTATGATCCTGCCCCACGAGTTACCTGATGAAGGAACGTCGCTCCGAAAGCTAGTGCTTCCAAATAAACCTGTTGGACTATAACCCGGTGTTGTGTGATTTTTAACTTTGTCCACCCCAGCCCAACACCAGCATCTCCAAATCATGACTTCCATCTCCAGCAGCACTCCAACCACAAAGCAGCCCTCCTGAAAATGGCCGCTCTGCTGTTTCTTGCTTCTCTTTACTTTATTGATTATCAACAATAAGTGGCATAACCTTAAAGTGAAAGGCAGGGTTCGAGGGGATTGGGAAATAATATTCCCAGAGAATGGTTAGTTGAGGTGGGAACCTCCGCCTTTATTTGGAAGAGCACTCGGAGTGTCATCGTATCCAAGATTATGGGTCTGGTGTGGGAAAGTACATGCTCGAAGGGTTGAAGGGCCACTTCTGTACTGTATGATTTTATAATTCTAAGTTACTTCTTCAAAGAATGCCATCAAATTAGTTAAACATGATTTCCTTTTCACAAAACCACACTGACTCCGCATGATTACCTTGATGGTTTCTCAGTGCTGGGATATCTCAGTTGCAACTTCTGACACCATATTGTCATAGTGTCTGGTTAACTGTGATCAGTGTGGGAATTCTCAGGAGTTTGAGATTTTGATTGACAGTAGTGTGAGGAGTGCTCACCAGGTTTATTCCTCCAGAGTTGTCTACAGTGCAAATACCGTTAGCCAATGCCAAGCCAGCAATGCCATCTGCAAAGGTGGATCTACTGTAAAAGAGAATTCACCATCAACAAAATAGACAGAGATCAAATTAAGAATCATTGACTGTGTCCCAAGGGTTGGATTAATGGTTAACCTTCACAAAGGCACCAGACCAGCCTGCACTTTCTATCACCCACCTCGATATCAGTCTGGAATTGGGATCAAGGCAGAGTTCTAGGCCTGAGGCCTAGTCGTTGACACTGAATGATGAGAGATACAATTCCTCAACCTTATGTTGGCAGGAGAAATCTTCTAATTCTTTATCTTTACCCTGAAGAAGGTGGTGGTGGTAAACTGCAGTCTGTGTGTATTAGGGCTACTCACAGGACAGTTTGGGATAGGAAATATAATAGGAGTAATATACTGGCAGGGACATTTGTCAGAACTGGCCCAGCCAGTGACACCACATTGCAGGGATGAAGAGAAAGCTGATGGAATGTCTTTTGGGAATATTCATTCCCACATCTACTGTTTTCCCTTTCTCCATATCATGTTTGATGTCGTCAAACAGCTCAAGCAAGTTAGTAAAACCTCATGTCTCTTTCACTAAACCATGGTGATTGCCTGATGTTTGTCAGTTTCTCAAATATACTGTCATTACCTCTTCAGACAGAGTCTAACATTTTCCCCATCTCAGAAGATAGATGGATGTAAAAATAAAATTCTGCAGATTGTAAAAGTCTGAAACAAAAACAGAAATTGCTAAAGAAACTCAGCAGGTCTGGCAGCATCATGGAGAGAGAAACTGGGTGAACATTAGGGTCCAGTATGACTGCTCCTCAGAACTCTGGTTTTGGGGTTGGAAGGGTAGTTTTAGAGTTGCTCTTACTTGTAGTCAGCACAGACAGGATGGTTACAATGATATCCAATACTCCCTGACTACTGTGTGGTTTGACAACTGTAAACATAGTGGCTGATTGATTTCTCAGTTGGGTGAGGGGGTTCCTTGTCCGTGATTGACCTGATATTGTGAGATTACAGGGCGATCAAAGTGAAAGGTGAGGATTTTGTGGAATGCCCCCTCCTCCTGACTGTGCACCACACTGTAATCCTTCCCTGTTAATCCTGCTGTGCTGCTGGGTCAGGTTCAGCCCAAGGATGGTGACGGAGGGTAGTGGGAAGAATGATTCAATCCACAGATCCCAGCCTCACTATCCCAACAACCTTCTCCCAACACTGAATCTCCCATCATCAAAGCCCTGGGCATTCCCATTGACCAGACATTGAACTGGACCATCCCCACAAATAAAACAGCCTCAAGAGAACTCAGAGATTACGCATCATTGAAACATAGATGGTAGCAGCAGGAGTAGGCCATTTGACCCGTCCAGCCTGCTCTACCAATCGGTATGGTCATGGCTGATAACCCAGCTTTATACTCTCATCCTATTCTCCCCTCATATCCCTTAATTCCTTCAACCACCAGAGCTATATCTCCACAATGCTGTGAGCTCAAATACTTCCCGTGGTAATAAATCCCACAGGTTCATCGCCCTTTCATGAAGATATTTCTCTTCATCTCAGTCCGAAAGGTTCAACCCTTCTTGTTGAACTATGACCCCCCCCATTTTGAACTCCCCTATTATTGGAAACGTCCTTACTCATCTAATCTGACAAGTCCTTTTAGAATTTTATCGGTTTCTGTGAGATCCCGGCTCATTCTTCAAATGATGCTGAAAGTTTCATCAGAAAGGAAAAGGACGCATTTGTAAGGGTCAGGAAACTGAAATCCGATGAGGTCCTTAAGGAGTATGAAGAAAGCAGCAAATAACTTAAACAAGGAATGAGAAGGGTTATAAAATGTCCCTGGCCTTCAGGATGAAGAAGAATCCCAAGGCTTTTACACACATATAAGGAGCAAGAGGGTAACTAGGGAAAGGTAGGTCCAGGAGAAAGGAAGGAATTTATGTTTGGAGCCAGAGGAAGCGGTGAGGTCCTGAACAAATACTTTTCATCGGAATTCACAAAGGAGCAGGACAGGAATGATGCTACAATTAGAGAGGGGTATCTGTTGGTATTTTAGGGCAGATCAATTTGAAGGAGGTGGTGGTGCTGGGTGTCTTGAAAAACATGATCCCGGGACACTGAGCGAGACAGGGGAGGAGATTGCTGGGGCCTTGACAGAGATCTTTGTATCCTTTTTGGCCACAGTGCACTGGGAGTTGGGGGGGGGAGAGAGGGGTGGGGGGTCCCCACCATACCGGAGAATAGCCAATGTTGTTCCTTTGTTCAAGAAGGACATCTGGAATAATCCAGAATATTCTAGGCCACTCAGCCCCACATCAGTGGCAGGGAAATTATTGGTGAAGATGCTTAGGAACAGGATTTAGTTGCAGTTTGAAAATACTGGACAGGATAGTCAGCATGGCTCTGTCCCAGTGGGTTGGAGCAGAACTTGCAGATGGTGGAGATCAGAGTCTAGATCAGAGTGTTGCTGGAAAAGCACAGCAGTTCAGGCAGCATCTGAGGAGCAGGAAAATCAACGTTTCGGGCAAAAGCCCTTCATCAGGGATACAGGCAGAGAGCCTGAAGGGTGGAAAGATAAGTGAGAGAGGGGTGGGGATGGGGAGAAAGTACAATAGGTGAGTAGGGATGGAGGTGATAGATCAGGGCGAAGGGCGGAGTGGATAGGTGCAAAGGAAGATAGGCAGGTAGGAAGCAAATGTGGCTGCAGTAGTGAGTCTGTTCCAGGGCATGGTTGAAGAGCTGCAGGGCAGAGGAAATGACCTGGGAGTAGCAGTGTGAGAGGGACTCCCTGAGATTCCTGTATCCCCTGCATCTGTTGCCCTTATCCTACCAGAAGGAATTGGTCATGGGTTTGGAAGGTGCTGTCTGGAGATCTTTGGTGAATTTCTGCAGTGCATCTTACACAGAGTACACACTGTTGCCATGGAGCGTCAGTGGTGGAAGGAATGGGGTGTTTGTGGATGTGGTGCCAACCACGCGGGTAGCTTTGTCCAGGATGATGCTGGGTTCCTGGAGTGTTGAATATGCTGTACCTATCGAGGTGTGGAGAGAGCTGTAATAATGTGGAAAGCCCAGCTGAAATTATTGGTGAAGATTCTTAGGAACAGGATTTAGTTGCAATTTGAAAAGGAACACCATTTATTAGATTAGATTAGATTCCTTACAGTGTGGAAACAGGCCCTTCGGCCCAACACCGACCCGCCAAAGTCCACACTGACCCGTCAAAGTCCAACCATCCATTCCCCTACACTTACCCCTACACCTAACACAACAGACAATTTAGCATGGCCAATTCACCTGACCCGCACATCTTTGGACTGTGGGAGGAAACCGGAGCATCCAGAGGAAACCCACGCAGACACGGGGAGAACGCGCAAACTCCACACAGTCAGTTGCCTGAGTCGGGATTTGAACCCGGGTCTCTGGCGCTGTGAGACAGCAGTGCTAACCACTGTGCCACCGTGCTGCCCATAATTGTTGAAAATGAAAATAAAGTCAGTACTCATGGTATACATAGGCAGTCCCTATCCTGGACAGACAATTCTGTCGTCCCATCCCTGGATCGGCTTTATTACAAAAAGCTCAGGTGGGAAGTTCCAGCTCGGTAGGCCATTACCTGGTACCAAGGGT
Organism: Hemiscyllium ocellatum; assembly: GCF_020745735.1. Classification (NCBI taxonomy): domain Eukaryota; kingdom Metazoa; phylum Chordata; class Chondrichthyes; order Orectolobiformes; family Hemiscylliidae; genus Hemiscyllium; species Hemiscyllium ocellatum. The sequence goes on along the minus strand of NC_083401.1, from coordinate 3,487,828 downwards.
GCTCACAATCGAGCTCCCCGGGAGATTCCTTAATGAATCCCCATGGGCCTTGTGCAGGTTAGCACGAGGGGAGGTGACGGCTAAGTGTTATTGTCACGAGATCTATTGATCCAAAAAATTCAGCTCATGTCCTGGGGACCTGGGTTCAAATCCCGCCACGGCAGATGGTGGACTCTGAATTCAATTAAAACACCAAGCTGGGATGAAGAATCTAATGATGACCATGAAACCATGACTGATTGTTGGGAAAACCCCACGATAAGGGAAGGAAATCTGGCATCTTACAGTTCTGGCCTACACAACAATGTGGTTCACTCCTCACTGCCCTCTGAAATGGCCTAGCAAGCAACTCAGCCAGAGACACCAACATCCGAGGAGGGAATTAAAGAAACATTCCACCTCTCCAAGCCCGAGGACTTCCCTGGGCCCTTTGCCAATGGACCTTCCTCCGTTGTTTTGTCTATGGCCTCACTCCTGTTGTTTTTGGACACAGATGAGGGCAGTATAATAACTGGGTGGAAGTCCAACATGGCTCATCCTCAGGGGACTCTCGGTCGAAACAATCACGACCAGGCAGGTGTCCTGCTGAAGGAGATCAAAAGGTTTCTTTTGTTTGGTGATCCTCTTCCCAGTTTTGACCCTGACTTGTTCTGGGATCCTGGGAGAGTTGGCACCAATGTTTCTGATGCAGACAATATCTCCCATTAGAAAATTTGGAGACTTCGGGAAAATGTCGATTCTGCTGTGTTTGTGGTGTCAAAGCTCTTTTTATTGTTTCTTTAATCCATCCTTGTCAACCGTGTACCAGAGGTGTTTTACCTCATTTACCTGGAACATATATCTTTCCTTTATTAGCTCAATACTGTCCTCGGAAAAATACACGGAGATCTGCTCCAACCTCTTCACGTGTTCCTTTGCAGTAGCTGCTGGGCACCAGAGACAGACCCTCACTCTGGGCACCACAGACACACCGTCACTCTGGGCACCAGAGACTGATCCTCACTCTGGGCACCCCAGACTGACCCTCACTCTGGGCACCCCAGACAGACCGTCACTCTGGGCACCCCAGACAGACCGTCACTCTGGGCACCCCAGACTGACCCTCACTCTGGGCACCCCAGACTGACCCTCACTCTGGGCACCCCAGACTGACCCTCACTCTGGGCACCCCAGACACACGGTCACTCTGGGCACCACAGACACACGGTCACTCTGGGCACCGCAGACTGACCCTCACTCTGGGCTCCACAGACACACTGTCACTCTGGGCACCACAGACACACGGTCACTCTGGGCACCGCAGACAGACCCTCACTCTGGGCACCATAGACACACGGTCACTCTGGGCACCACAGACTCACGGTCACTCTGGGCACCACAGACTGACCCTCACTCTCGACACCGCAGACACACGGTCACTCTGGGCACCACAGACAGACTGTCACTCTGGGCACCACAGACTGACCCTTACTCTGGGCACCACAGACTCACGGTCACTCTGGGCACCACAGACAGACCGTCACTCTGGGCACCACAGACAGACCGTCACTCTGGGCACCACAGACAGACTGTCACTCTGGGCACCACAGACTGACCCTCATTCTGGGCACCACAGACTCACGGTCACTCTGGGCACCACAGACTCACGGTCACTCTGGGCACCGCAGACAGACCCTCACTCTGGGCACCACAGACACACGGTCACTCTGGGCACCACAGACACACGGTCACTCTCGGCACCACAGACAGACCCTCACTCTGGGCACCACAGACACACGGTCACTCTGGGCACCGCAGACTGACCCTCACTCTGGGCTCCACAGACACACTGTCACTCTGGGCACCACAGACACACGGTCACTCTGGGCACCACAGACACACGGTCACTCTGGGCACCGCAGACACACGGTCACTCTGGGCACCGCAGACAGACCCTCACTCTGGGCACCATAGACACACGGTCACTCTGGGCACCACAGACTCACGGTCACTCTGGGCACCACAGACTGACCCTCACTCTCGACACCGCAGACACACGGTCACTCTGGGCACCACAGACAGACTGTCACTCTGGGCACCACAGACTGACCCTTACTCTGGGCACCACAGACTGACCCTTACTCTGGGCACCACAGACTCACGGTCACTCTGGGCACCACAGACAGACCGTCACTCTGGGCACCACAGACAGACTGTCACTCTGGGCACCACAGACTGACCCTCATTCTGGGCACCACAGACTCACGGTCACTCTGGGCACCACAGACTGACCCTCACTCTGGGCACCACAGACAGACTGTCACTCTGGGCACCACAGACTGACCCTCACTCTGGGCACCACAGACACACTGTCACTCTGGGCACCACAGACAGACGGTCACTCTGGGCACCACAGACAGACGGTCACTCTGGGCACCACAGACACACGGTCACTCTCGGCACCACAGACAGACCCTCACTCTGGGCACCACAGACACAGTGTCATTCTGTGAACCCCAGTGCATGTGTGCTCCATGACCCTTTGAAAGTTGCTGCCAACCACTAATACCCTAAAGGAGAAGTGAATGAGCTCCCAATCCCAACAGAGATGGTACAATCTGTCAGTTGGCTGGCATAGTCAACATGGCTTTGTGCGTGGGACAGCTGAGAAGTGGCAGATGGAGTTTAATTCAGATAAATGCGAGGTGCTGCATTTTGGGAAAGCAAATCTTAGCAGGACTTATACACTTAATGGTAAGGTCCCAGAGAGTGCTGCTAAACAAAGAGACCCTGGAGTGCAGGTTCATAGCTCCTTGAAAGTGGAGTCGCAGGTAGATAGGATAGTGAAGGAGGAGTTTGGTATGCTTTCCTTTATTGGTCAGAGTATTGAGTACAGGAGTTGGGAGGTCATGTTGTGGCTATGCAGGACATTGGTTAGGTCACTGTTGGAATATTGTGTGCAATTCTGGTCTCCTTCCTATTTGAAAGATGTGAAACTTGAAAGAGTTCAGAAAAGATTTACAAGGATGTTGCCAGGGTCAGAGGATTTGAGCGATAGGGAGAGGCTGAACAGACTGGGGCTGTTTTCCCTGGAGCGTCGGAGGCTGAGGGGTGGCCTTATAGAGGTTTACAAATTTATGAGGGGCATAGATAGGATAAATAGGCGAAGTCTTTTCCAGAACTAGAGGGCACAGATTTAGGGTGAGAGGGGAAAGATATAAAAGAGACCTAAGGGGCAACTTTTTCACTAAGAGGGTGGTATGTGTATGGAATGAGCTGCCAGAGGATGTGGTGGAGGCTGGTACAATTACAACATTTAAGAGGCGTTTGGATGGGTATATGAGCAGGAAGGGTTTGGAGGGATATGGGCCGGGTGCTGGCAGGTGGGACTAGATTGGGTTGGGATATCTGGCCGGCATGGACAGGTTGGACCGAAGGGTCTGTTTCCATGCTGTATATCACTATGACTCTATGAGATCAACGCCCACATACAGATGGGTCCTCTCGATCGGGACTGTCACTCCAGCATTGGTCCCTTCAGCCACAAGTGACATTGCCTCAGGGAAGCAGAAAGCTGGAACAATGAGGATGCAACTCATGGTCACAGGGAAGGGGCCTCACTATGCTTTTCAACGAATGCCTTATCAAAAAGATTTGTTCTTTTCACTGAAAAGAAACAATTCAGGTCACACAGTTCCCAGTCAAGACCATCAAAACATGATGAAATGTAACATTATCACGATGTTCATTCAGCACTCAGTCAGCACAAATTCAACCAAACACATTTCCCAGCCCAGTCCACAGCCTTTAACTGATGAGGAATAACCATGACAGTCTGCTGGCCTGGGTCAGTTTGTGAACATTGGGTACAAGCTACTCACGTGACAAGATGGGCGTTGTCATTGCGCAGTCGAGGGAGAAGGGACGTCTCTCTCCAGTGGAGAAAATGGTTCATGGTTCTGGAAGGATTACTGTCAATGGGGATCTGGTTGGTGGTCCATACCTCCACACCAATAAGAGCAATCCAAACTTTAAACGGTCTGTAATACTGGAGAGAAGAGCAGTGTGAAGAGAGTGAATTCACCTGAACCTTATCAGGTCAATTCAGCTGAGAACTGACCTCCAACTCTCACTCAAATCAGTTCTCAGTTGGAGACATCGGCCACTCAGTAATATCGAGCTGATGAACAGACATCCTCCAGCAAGGACAGCTGACAAGCCCTTACCTTTCATCGCTCACGGGATATGGGGGTCACTGGCTGGGGCCTGTCCCTATCTGCCCCTGAACCGGTTATGGACCAGGCCAAAGGACACAAAATATTTCAAGGAAATAGCCCAGATCTGAACATGACGAGTCATTTTCAGCAGGTGGAACCCCCAACAATCCAGGAGGGACAGAGCTAATTAAAACATCAACTTATAAACAAACAGAATTTAGTTACAATATTACCAAATGGAACAGGAATAAACAGAGAATTGATACAAAGCTCAGTGATCTGAAAACCCAACAGATTATACAAACTTAATGATGCTATTCCTAATCACTGCCACAGTCCCCAGAATCACCCCATGGGCTACACAACCAAAATCAAACACACACACACACAGGGACAGGACCCTCACACAGGGACAGGACCCCCACACACACAGGGACAGGACCCACACACACACAGGGACAGGACCCTCACACAGGGACAGGACCCCCACACACACAGGGACAGGACCCACACACATACAGGGACAGGGCCCTCACACACACAGGGACAGGGCCCCCACACACACAGGGACAGGGACAGGACGCTCACACACACACAGGGACAGGACCCTCACACAGGGACAGGACCCTCCCACACACAGGGACAGGACCCTCACTCACACACACAGGGACAGGGCCCTCACTCACACACACAGGGACAGGGACAGGACCCTCACACACACAGGGACAGGACCCTCACACAGGGACAGGACCCTCCCACACACAGGGACAGGACCCTCACACAGGGACAGGACCCTCACACACACAGGGACAGGACCCTCACACAGGGACAGGACCCTCCCACACACAGGGACAGGACCCTCACTCACACACACAGGGACAGGGACAGGACCCTCACACACACAGGGACAGGACCCTCACACAGGGACAGGACCCTCACACACACAGGGACAGGACCCTCCCACACACAGGGACAGGACCCTCCCACAGGGACAGGACCCTCACACACACAGGGACAGGACCCTCACACACACAGGGACAGGACCCTCACACACACAGGGACAGGGCCCTCACACACACAGGGACAGGGCCCTCACACACACAGGGACAGGGCCCTCACACTCACAGGGACAGGGCCCTCACACTCACAGGGACAGGGCCCTCACACTCACAGGGACAGGAACCTCACACACACAGGGACAGGGCCCTCACACTCACAGGGACAGGGCCCTCACACTCACAGGGACAGGGCCCTCACACTCACAGGGACAGGGCCCTCACACAGGGACAGGACCCTCACACTCACAGGGACAGGACCCTCCCACACACAGGGACAGGACCCTCACACAGGGACAGGACCCTCACACACACAGGGACAGGGCCCTCACACACACAGGGACAGGACCCTCACACACACACAGGGACAGGACCCTCACACACACACAGGGACAGGACCCTCACACACACACAGGGACAGGGCCCTCACACACACAGGGACAGGACCCTCACACACACAGGGACAGGACCCTCCCACACACAGGGACAGGACCCTCACACAGGGACAGGGCCCTCACACACACACACAGGGACAGGGCCCTCACACACACAGGGACAGGGCCCTCACACACACACACACAGGGACAGGGCCCTCACACACACAGGGACAGGGACAGGGCCCTCACACACACACAGGGACAGGGCCCCCACACACACACACGGGGACAGGGCCCCCACACACACACACGGGGACAGGGCCCCCACACACACAGGGACAGGGCCCCCACACACACACACAGGGACAGGGCCCTCACACACACACACAGGGACAGGGCCCTCACACACACACAGGGACAGGGCCCTCACACACACACACACAGGGACAGGGACAGGACTCACACACACACAGGGACAGGGCCCCCACACACACACACAGGGACAGGGCCCTCTCACACAAACACAGGGACAGGGCCCTCACACACACACAGGGACAGGGCCCTCACACACACAGGGACAGGGACAGGGCCCTCACACACACACAGGGACAGGGCCCCCACACACACACACGGGGACAGGGCCCCCCCACACACAGGGACAGGGCGCTCACACACACACACAGGGACAGGGCCCTCACACACACACACAGGGACAGGGACAGGACTCACACACACACACGGACAGGACCCTCACACACACAGGGACAGGGCCCTCACACACACAGGGACAGGGCCCTCACACACACACAGGGACAGGGACAGGACCCTCACACACACAGGGACAGGGCCCCCACACACACACACACGGGGACAGGGCCCCCACACACACAGGGACAGGGCGCTCACACACACACACAGGGACAGGGCCCTCACACACACACACAGGGACAGGGACAGGACTCACACACACACACGGACAGGACCCTCACACACACAGGGACAGGGCCCTCACACACACAGGGACAGGGCCCTCACACACACACAGGGACAGGGCCCTCACACACACACAGGGACAGGGCCCTCACACACACACAGGGACAGGGCCCCCACACACACACAGGGACAGGGACTGGGCCCTCACACACACACAGGGACAGGGCCCCCACACACACACACGGGGACAGGGCCCTCACACACACACACGGGGACAGGGCCCTCACACACACACATGGGGACAGGGCCCCCACACACACACATGGGGACAGGGCCCCCACACACACACACGGGGACAGGGCCCTCACACACACAGGGACAGGGACAGGACCCTCACACACACACAGGGACAGGGACAGGGCGCTCACACACACACAGGGACAGGGACAGGGCCCTCACACACACACAGGGACAGGGACAGGGCCCTCAAACACACACAGGGACAGGGACAGGGCCCTCACACACACAGGGACAGGGCACTCACACACACACAGGGACAGGGACAGGGCCCTCACACACACACAGGGACAGGGCCCTCACACACACAGGGACAGGGCCCTCACACACACAGGGACAGGGCCCCCACACACACACAGGGACAGGGCCCCCACACACACACAGGGACAGGGACAGGGCCCTCACACACACAGGGACAGGGCCCCCACACACACACAGGGACAGGGACAGGGCCCTCACACACACAGGGACAGGGCCCCCTCACACACACAGGGACAGGGCCCCCACACACACACAGGGACAGGGCCCTCACACACACAGGGACAGGGCCCCCCCACACACAGGGACAGGGCCCTCACACACACAGGGACAGGGCCCTCACACACACAGGGACAGGGCCCTCACACACACGGGGACAGGGCCCTCACACACACACAGGGACAGGGACAGGGCCCTCACACACACAGGGACAGGGCCCTCACACACACAGGGACAGGGCCCTCACACACACACAGGGACAGGGACAGGGCCCTCACACACACAGGGACAGGGCCCACACACACACACACAGGGACAGGGCCCACACACACACACACAGGGACAGGGACAGGGCCCACACACACACACACAGGGACAGGGACAGGGCCCTCACACACACAGGGACAGGGCCCCCACACACACACAGGGACAGGGCCCCCACACACACACAGGGACAGGGACAGGGCCCTCACACACACAGGGACAGGGCCCCCACACACACACAGGGACAGGGCCCTCACACACACAGGGACAGGGCCCCCCCACACACAGGGACAGGGCCCTCACACACACAGGGACAGGACCCCCACACACACGGGGACAGGGCCCCCACACACACACACACGGGGACAGGGCCCCCACACACACACACACGGGGACAGGGCCCTCACACACACACACACGGGGACAGGGCCCTCACACACACACACGGGGACAGGGCCCCCACACACACACACGGGGACAGGGCCCTCACACACACAGGGACAGGGACAGGGCCCTCACACACACAGGGACAGGGACAGGGCCCTCACACACACACAGGGACAGGGCCCCCACACACACACACGGGGACAGGGCCCCCACACACATACACGGGGACAGGGCCCTCACACACACAGGGACAGGGACAGGGCCCTCACACACACACAGGGACAGGGACAGGGCCCTCACACACACACAGGGACAGGGACAGGGCCCTCACACACACAGGGACAGGGCCCTCACACACACACAGGGACAGGGCCCACACACACACACAGGGACAGGGCCCCCACACACACACAGGGACAGGGCCCTCACACACACAGGGACAGGGACAGGGCCCTCACACACACACAGGGACAGGGCCCCCACACACACACACGGGGACAGGGCCCCCACACACACACACGGGGACAGGGCCCCCACACACATACACGGGGACAGGGCCCTCACACACACAGGGACAGGGACAGGGCCCTCACACACACACAGGGACAGGGACAGGGCCCTCACACACACAGGGACAGGGCCCTCACACACACACAGGGACAGGGCCCCCACACACACACAGGGACAGGGCCCCCACACACACACAGGGACAGGGCCCTCACACACACACAGGGACAGGGCCCTCACACACACACAGGGACAGGGCCCTCACACACACACAGGGACAGGGCCCTCACACACACAGGGACAGGGACAGGGCCCTCACACACACACAGGGACAGGGCCCCCACACACACACGGGGACAGGGCCCCCACACACATACACGGGGACAGGGCCCTCACACACACAGGGACAGGGACAGGGCCCTCACACACACACAGGGACAGGGACAGGGCCCTCACACACACACAGGGACAGGGACAGGGCCCTCACACACACAGGGACAGGGCCCTCACACACACACAGGGACAGGGCCCACACACACACACAGGGACAGGGCCCCCACACACACACAGGGACAGGGCCCTCACACACACACAGGGACAGGGCCCTCACACACACACAGGGACAGGGCCCTCACACACACAGGGACAGGGACAGGGCCCTCACACACACACAGGGACAGGGCCCTCACACACACACAGGGACAGGGTCCACACACACACACAGGGACAGGGCCCTCACACACACAGGGACAGGGCCCTAACACACACACAGGGACAGGGCCCCCACACACACACACGGGGACAGGGCCCCCACACACACACACGGGGACAGGGCCCCCACACACACACACAGCGACAGGGCCCTCACACACACACACAGCGACAGGGCCCTCACACACACACACAGGGACAGGGCCCTCACACACACACACAGGGACAGGGACAGGACTCACACACACACACGGACAGGACCCTCACACACACAGGGACAGGGCCCTCACACACACAGGGACAGGGCCCTCACACACACAGGGACAGGGCCCTCACACACACACAGGGACAGGGACAGGACCCTCACACACACAGGGACAAGGCCCCCACACACACACACGGGGACAGGGCCCCCACACACACACACGGGGACAGGGCGCTCACACACACACACAGGGACAGGGCGCTCACACACACACACAGGGACAGGGACAGGACTCACACACACACACGGACAGGACCCTCACACACACAGGGACAGGGCCCTCACACACACAGGGACAGGGCCCTCACACACACACAGGGACAGGGACAGGACCCTCACACACACAGGGACAGGGCCCTCACACACACACAGGGACAGGGCCCTCACACACACACAGGGACAGGGCCCCCACACACACACAGGGACAGGGCCCTCACACACACAGGGACAGGGACTGGGCACTCACACACACACAGGGACAGGGCCCCCACACACACACACGGGGCCAGGGCCCCCACACACACACACGGGGACAGGGCCCTCACACACACACACGGGGACAGGGTCCCCACACACACACACGGGGACAGGGCCCTCACACACACAGGGACAGGGACAGGACCCTCACACACACAGGGACAGGGACAGGGCCCTCACACACACACAGGGACAGGGACAGGGCCCTCACACACACACAGGGACAGGGCCCTCACACACACAGGGACAGGGCCCCCACACACACACATGGACAGTGCCCTCACACACACAGGGACAGGGCCCCCCCCACACACACAGGGACAGTGCCCTCACACACACAGGGACAGGGCCCCCCCCACACACAGGGACAGGGCCCCAACACACACAGGGACAGGGCCCTCACACACACAGGGACAGGGCCCTCACACACACGGGGACAGGACCCCCACACACACGGGGACAGGGCCCCCACACACACACACGGGGACAGGGCCCTCACACACACACACGGGGACAGGGCCCCCACACACACACACGGGGACAGGGCCCTCACACACACAGGGACAGGGACAGGGCCCTCACACACACAGGGACAGGGCCCTCACACACACAGGGACAGGGCCCTCACACACACACACAGGGACAGGGACAGGAATCACACACACACAGGGACAGAGACAGCACCCTCACACACACAGGGACAGGGCCCTCACACACACACAGGGACAGGGACAGGACCCTCACACATAGGGACAGAGCCCACACACACACACACAGGGACAGGGACAGGACCCTCACTCACACAGGGACAGGGCCCCCACACACACAGGGACAGGGCCCTCACACACACAGGGACAGGGACAGGGACAGGACCCTCACACACACAGGGACAGAGCCCACACACACACACAGGGACAGGGCCCCCCCACACACAGGGACAGGGCCCCAACACACACAGGGACAGGGCCCCCCCACACACAGGGACAGGGCCCCCACACACACACACGGGGACAGGGCCCCCACACACACACACGGGGACAGGGCCCCCACACACACAGGGACAGGGCGCTCACACACACACACAGGGACAGGGCCCTCACACACACACACAGGGACAGGGACAGGACTCACACACACACACGGACAGGACCCTCACACACACAGGGACAGGGCCCTCACACACACACAGGGACAGGGACAGGGCCCTCACACACACACAGGGACAGGCCCCCACACACACACAGGGACAGGGCCCTCACACACACAGGGACAGGGACTGGGCCCTCACACACACACGGGGACAGGGCCCCCACACACACACACGGGGACAGGGCCCTCACACACACACACGGGGACAGGGCCCTCACACACACACACGGGGACAGGGCCCCCACACACACACACGGGGACAGGGCCCTCACACACACAGGGACAGGGCCCCAACACACACAGGGACAGGGCCCTCACACACACAGGGACAGGGCCCTCACACACACGGGGACAGGACCCCCACACACACGGGGACAGGGCCCCCACACACACACACGGGGACAGGGCCCTCACACACACACACGGGGACAGGGCCCCCACACACACACACGGGGACAGGGCCCTCACACACACAGGGACAGGGACAGGGCCCTCACACACACAGGGACAGGGCCCTCACACACACAGGGACAGGGCCCTCACACACACACACAGGGACAGGGACAGGAATCACACACACACAGGGACAGAGACAGCACCCTCACACACACAGGGACAGGGCCCTCACACACACACAGGGACAGGGACAGGACCCTCACACATAGGGACAGAGCCCACACACACACACACAGGGACAGGGACAGGACCCTCACTCACACAGGGACAGGGCCCCCACACACACAGGGACAGGGCCCTCACACACACAGGGACAGGGACAGGGACAGGACCCTCACACACACAGGGACAGAGCCCACACACACACACAGGGACAGGGCCCCCCCACACACAGGGACAGGGCCCCAACACACACAGGGACAGGGCCCCCCCACACACAGGGACAGGGCCCCCACACACACACACGGGGACAGGGCCCCCACACACACACACGGGGACAGGGCGCTCACACACACACACAGGGACAGGGCCCTCACACACACACACAGGGACAGGGACAGGACTCACACACACACACGGACAGGACCCTCACACACACAGGGACAGGGCCCTCACACACACACAGGGACAGGGACAGGGCCCTCACACACACACAGGGACAGGCCCCCACACACACACAGGGACAGGGCCCTCACACACACAGGGACAGGGACTGGGCCCTCACACACACACGGGGACAGGGCCCCCACACACACACACGGGGACAGGGCCCCCACACACACACACGGGGACAGGGCCCTCACACACACACACGGGGACAGGGCCCCCACACACACACACGGGGACAGGGCCCTCACACACACACACGGGGACAGGGACAGGGCGCTCACACACACACAGGGACAGGGCCCTCACACACACACAGGGACAGGGACAGGGCCCTCACACACACAGGGACAGGGCCCTCACACACACAGGGACAGGGCCCTCACACACACACAGGGACAGGGACAGGGCCCTCACACACACAGGGACAGGACCCACACACACACACAGGGACAGGGACAGGGCCCTCACACACACAGGGACAGGGCCCCCACACACACACACAGGGACAGGGCCCTCACACACACAGGGACAGGGCCCCCCCACACACAGGGACAGGGCCCCAACACACACAAGGACAGGGCCCCAACACACACAGGGACAGGACCCACACACACACACGGGGACAGGGCCCTCACACACACACACGGGGACAGGGCCCCCACACACACACACGGGGACAGGGCCCTCACACACACACACGGGGACAGGGCCCTCACACACACAGGGACAGGGACAGGACCCTCACACACACAGGGACAGGGACAGGACCCTCACACACACAGGGACAGGGACAGGGCCCTCACACACACAGGGACAGGGCCCTCACACACACACACACACACAGGGACAGGGACAGGACTCACACACACACAGGGACAGAGACAGCACCCTCACACACACAGGGACAGGGCCCTCACACACACACAGGGACAGGGACAGGACCCTCACACACACAGGGACAGGGCCCTCACACACACACAGGGACAGGGACAGGGCCCTCACACACACACAGGGACAGGCCCCCACACACACACAGGGACAGGGCCCTCACACACACAGGGACAGGGACTGGGCCCTCACACACACACGGGGACAGGGCCCCCACACACACACACGGGGACAGGGCCCTCACACACACACACGGGGACAGGGCCCTCACACACACACACGGGGACAGGGCCCCCACACACACACACGGGGACAGGGCCCTCACACACACACACGGGGACAGGGACAGGGCGCTCACACACACACAGGGACAGGGCCCTCACACAGGGACAGGGACAGGGCCCTCACACACACAGGGACAGGGCCCTCACACACACAGGGACAGGGCCCTCACACACACACAGGGACAGGGACAGGGCCCTCACACACACAGGGACAGGACCCACACACACACACAGGGACAGGGACAGGGCCCTCACACACACAGGGACAGGGCCCCCACACACACACACAGGGACAGGGCCCTCACACACACAGGGACAGGGCCCCCCCACACACAGGGACAGGGCCCCAACACACACAAGGACAGGGCCCCAACACACACAGGGACAGGACCCACACACACACACGGGGACAGGGCCCTCACACACACACACGGGGACAGGGACCCCACACACACACACGGGGACAGGGCCCTCACACACACACACGGGGACAGGGCCCTCACACACACACACGGGGACAGGGCCCTCACACACACAGGGACAGGGACAGGACCCTCACACACACAGGGACAGGGACAGGACCCTCACACACACAGGGACAGGGACAGGGCCCTCACACACACAGGGACAGGGCCCTCACACACACAGGGACAGGGCCCTCACACACACACACACACAGGGACAGGGACAGGACTCACACACACACAGGGACAGAGACAGCACCCTCACACACACAGGGACAGGGCCCTCACACACACACAGGGACAGGGACAGGACCCTCACACACACAGGGACAGAGCCCACACACACACACACAGGGACAGGGACAGGACCCTCACTCACACAGGGACAGGGCCCCCACACACACAGGGACAGGGCCCCCACACACACAGGGACAGGGCCCTCACACACACACAGGGACAGGGACAGGGACAGGACCCTCACACACACAGGGACAGAGCCCACACACACACACAGGGACAGGGCCCCCCCACACACAGGGACAGGGCCCCAACACACACAGGGACAGGGCCCCCCCACACACAGGGACAGGGCCCTCACACACACAGGGACAGGGACAGGGCCCACACACACAGGGACAGGGACAGGGCCCACACACACACACACAGGGACAGGGCCCTCACACACACACACAGGGACAGGGCCCCCACACACACAGGGACAGGGCCCCCACACACACAGGGACAGGGCCCCCACACACACACAGGGACAGGGCCCCCACACACACACAGGGACAGGCACAGAGCCCCCACACACACGGGGACCGGACCCTCACACACACGGGGACAGGGCCCACACACACACGGGGACAGGACCCTCACACACACGGGGACAGGACCCTCACACACACAGCAACAGGACCCTCACACACACACAGGGACAGGACCCTCACACACACACAGGGACAGGACCCTCACACACAGGGACAGGGACAAGACCCTCACACACAGGGACGGGGACAAGACCCTCACACACAGGGACGGGGACAGGACCCTCACACACAGGGACGGGGACAGGGCCCACACACACACGGGGACAGGGCCCACACACAGGGACAGGGACAGGACCCTCACTCACAGGGACAGGGCCCACACATACACGGGGACAGGGCCCACACATACACGGGGACAGGGCCCCCACACACACAGGGACAGGGCCCTCACACACACAGGGACAGGGACAGGACCCTCACACACACAGGGACAGGGCCCTCACACACACACTGGGACAGGGCCCCCACACACACACTGGGACAGGGCCCCCACACACACACTGGGACAGGGCCCTCACACACACAGGGACAGGGACAGGACCCTCACACACACAGGGACAGGGCCCCCACACACACACTGGGACAGGGCCCCCACACACACACTGGGACAGGGCCCCCACACACACACTGGGACAGGGCCCTCACACACACTGGGACAGGGCCCTCACACACACACACAGGGACAGGGACAGGACTCACACACACACAGGGACAGGGACGGGACCCTCACACACACAGGGACAGGGCCCTCACACACACACAGGGACAGGGACAGGACCCTCACACACACAGGGACAGAGCCCACACACACACACACAGGGACAGGGACAGGACCCTCACTCACACAGGGACAGGGCCCCCATACACACAGGGACAGGGCCCTCACACACACACAGGGACAGAGACAGGACCCTCACACACACACAGGGACAGAGCCCACACACACACACAGGGACAGGGCCCCCCCACACACAGGGACAGGCCCCCCCACACACAGGGACAGGGCCCCCACACACACAGGGACAGGGCCCCCACACACACACAGGGACAGGGCCCCCACACACACACAGGGACAGGGCCCCCACACACACAGGGACAGGGCCCTCACACACACACAGGGACAGGGACAGGACCCTCACACACACACAGGGACAGGACCCTCACACACACACAGGGACAGGACCCTCACACACAGGGACGGGGACAGGACCCTCACACACAGGGACGGGGACAGGGCCCACACACACACGGGGACAGGGCCCACACACACACAGGGACAGGACCCTCACACACAGGGACAGGGACAGGGCCCACACACACAGGGACAGGGACAGGGCCCACACACACAGGGACAGGGACAGGGCCCACACACACACACAGGGACAGGACCCTCACACACACACAGGGACAGGGCCCCCACACACACACAGGGACAGGGCCCCCACACACACACAGGGACAGGGCCCCCACACACACACAGGGACAGGGCCCTCACACACACACAGGGACAGGACCCACACACACACAGGGACAGGGCCCCCACACACACAGGGACAGGGCCCCCACACACACAGGGACAGGGCCCCCACACACACAGCGACAGGATCTCCACACGGGGACAGGATCTCGACAGAGTCATGGTTGATTCTAATCTATTCAAATTACTGAGTGGAATGGGAAAGCATTTGAGTGGTTGTTGTCAGGAGATTGGTTAATGGGCTGATCCTTCAAGTGGCAGCAGTGACCAAGTTGTGACCCACAGGAATCTATGTCAGGGCCTTAATTATTCACAGGACACTTAATAACTTTGGTAGTGGCATACAGAGTCATATCGCTAAGGCGGCAGTGTGGTCAGCATAGACAATAACATAAAATTACACAGGGATATAGATAGATGAAGTCATGGGAAGACGGTAGCAGAAGGAACTCAATGTAAGAATGTGCTCGATGTGGGGGCCCTGTCTGAGGGAGAAGGGTGTGGTCTGTGTGAGAGAGTAAAGGGTGGTCTGTGTGAGAGAGTAAAGTGAGGTCTGTCTGAGAGAGTAAAGTGAGGTCTGTCTGAGAGAGTAAAGGGTGGTCTGTGTGAGAGAGTAAAGGGTGGTCTGTGTGAGAGAGTAAAGGGTGGTCTGTGTGAGAGAGTAAAGTGAGGTCTGTGTGAGAGAGTAAAGTGAGGTCTGTGTGAGAGAGTAAAGGGTGGTCTGTCTGAGAGAGTAAAGTGTGGTCTGTGTGAGAGAGTAAAGGGTGGTCTGTCTGAGAGAGTAAAGGGTGGTCTGTCTGAGAGAGTAAAGGGTGGTCTGTGTGAGAGAGTAAAGTGAGGTCTGTCTGAGAGAGTAAAGTGAGGTCTGTCTGAGAGAGTAAAGGGTGGTCTGTGTGAGAGAGTAAAGTGAGGTCTGTCTGAGAGAGTAAAGTGAGGTCTGTCTGAGAGAGTAAAGGGTGGTCTGTCTGAGAGAGTAAAGTGAGGTCTGTCTGAGAGAGTAAAGTGTGGTCTGTGTGAGAGAGTAAAGTGTGGTCTGTCTGAGAGAGTAAAGTGAGGTCTGTCTGAGAGAGTAAAGTGAGGTCTGTCTGAGAGAGTAAAGGGTGGTCTGTGTGAGAGAGTAAAGTGAGGTCTGTGTGACAGAGTAAAGTGAGGTCTGGCTGAGGGAGTAAAGTATATTCTGTCTGAGAGAGTAAAGCGTGGCCAGGCTGAGGGAGTAAAGTGAGGTCTGTGTGAGAGAGTAAAGTGAGGTCTGTGTGAGAGAGTAAAGTGAGGTCTGTGTGAGAAAGTAAAGTGTGGTCTGTCTGAGAGAGTAAAGGGTGGTCTGTCTGAGAGAGTAAAGTGTGGTCTGGCTGAGGGAATAAAGTATATTCTGTCTGAGAGAGTAAAGGGTGGTCTGTGTGAGAGAGTAAAGTGTGGTCTGGCTGAGGGAGTAAAGTATATTCTGTCTGAGAGAGTAAAGCGTGGCCAGGCTGAGAGAGTAAAGGGTGGTCTGTGTGAGAGAGTAAAGTGAGTTCTGTCTGAGAGAGTAAAGTGTGGTCTGGCACAGCCTTATCGTTCCTCCATTGAGAGAAATAACCATATTGGAAATGTGATCGGTTTCACCTTGAGAATTCAAACTCCAGCAATAAATGTTTGAAGGAGTTTTTCACAAAGTAACAGACGTTTAACCTGTCATCCATGTGGAGACAGTCTCCCTCCTCACTCACCATATTGACGGCATTGACAACATTAATCATTCTCTGCACGACAGCGTCCTTACTACTCCCCAGGTATATGTACTAAAGGGAGACAAAAATTGGTGATGTTTTACTGGTCAGAATAACTCCACACAGTAGCCCCATCATCACACATCCCTCGATCACCAGCATTATTACAGAAGGACAAAGTTAAAAATCACACAACACAGCTGGAATGACCCTGTCATTGGGAAGCTCAGGTAGAAGGTTTGTTGGGAATGAAAGAGACTCATGGTTGGTGTGTTGCCTCCCAGCTGCCAGGGTCTGTGATGTCTCGGGTCGTATCTTTGGGATCCTGAAGGGAGAGGGTGACCAGCCCCAAATCGTTGTCCATGTAGGTACCAACGACATAGGTAGACAAAGGGATAGGGATGTAAGGCAGGATTTCAGGGAGCTAGGGTGGAAGCTGAGAGCTAGAACAGAGTTGTCATCTCTGGATTGTAACCTGTGCCACGAGATAGCGAGGTAAGGAATAGGGAGAGATACCAGCTGAACACATGGCTGTAAGGATGGTGCAGGAGGGAGGGTTTCAGGTACTTGGATAATTGGGACTCATTCTGGGGAAGGTGGGACTTGTACAAACAGGACAGTATTCACTTAAACCAAAGGGGTACTAATATCCCGGGTGGGAAATGTGCTGGTGCTATTCGGGTGGGTTTAAACTAGCTCAGCAGGGGGCTGGGAACTGGAGGTGGAGCTGTAGTGCACAGGAGGATGAGAGTAGGGAGGACAGGGACAGGATTTCAGGGTCACAGGAATGTGCTGGCAGACAGCGAAGTGGTTTGAAGGTAAGCGAGCTTGCACCTGGGACTTCGATGTTGTGGCCATTTCGGAGACATGGATAGAGCAGGGTGAGGGATGGATGCTGCAGGGTTTAGATCTTTCATTAAGAACAGGCAAGGCAGTAAAAGAGGGCCTTGTTAGTCAGGGATAGTATAACGGTGGCTGAAAGATCTTTTGATGAGGACTTGTCTACTGAGGGAGTATGGCTGAGGTTAGAAACAGGAGAGGAGAGGTTTTTTATTGGCCTCCGCAGAGTTCCAGGGAGGTGGAAGAGAGGATCGGCAAAATTATTCTGGGTAGGAGTGAGAGGAACAGGGTGGTCATTATGGGGGGACATTAACTTCCCCAACGTTGACTGGAAATGCTATAACTCCAGTATGTCGGATGGATCAGTTTTTGTCCAATGTGTACAGGAGGGTTTCCTGACACAGTGTGTCGAAGGGCCGACAAGAGGGGAGGCCACACTGGATCTGGTGCTTGGGAATGACCCAGGCCAGGTGTTTGGTTTAGTTGTAGGTGAACACTTTGGAGAGAGTGACCATAATTCAGTTACATTTAGTTTAGCGATGGAAAGGGATAGGTACATGCCACAGGTCAAGAGTTATCGATGGGACATGGGCAATGATAATGTGATTAGGCAGGAATTAGGATGCATAGAGTGGGGGAGCAAAATGCAGGGGATGGGGATAATGGAAATGTGGAGCTGGTTTCAGGAACAGATATTGTGTGTCCTTGATAGGTCTGTCCCTGTCAGGCAGGGAGGAAGTGATAAGGTAAGGGAACCGTGGTTTACTACAGAAATTGGATCTCTTGTTAAGCAGAAGAAGGAGGCTCATGTGTTGATGAGACAAGATGGTACAGACGAGGCGATGGAGAGTTACAGATCAGCGAGGAAGGATTTAAAGAGAGAGATAAGAAGAGCAAAGAGAGGACACGAGCAGCCTTTAGAGGTTTACAGGCTAGCTAGAAAGGAGCTCAGAATTGGACTGAGGAGAGCCAGGAGGGGGCACGAGAAAGGCTTGGCAAGAAGGATTAGGGAGATCCCAAAGGCATTTTACTCATATGTGAGGAATAAGAGAATGATCAGGGAAAAGGTAGGGCAGATCAGGGATAGCGGAGGGAACTTGTGCGTGGAGTCTGAGCAGATCAGGTTTTTTTTTAGTCTTTTGCTTTGGTTTTCACCAAGGAAAGGGACTTTGTTGTAAATGAGAACATAGAGGAGCTGGGATACAGTCTTGACCAGATCAAGATTGATGAAGTTGATGTGCTGGAAATTTTGGAAAATATTAAGATTGATAAGCCCCCAGGGCCAGACCAGATTTATCCCAGGCTGCTCCGGGAAGCGAGAAAGGAGGTTGCTAAGCCGCTAGCGAGGATATTTGCCTCCTCACTCTCCACGGGAGTCATACCGGAGTATTAGAAGGAGGCAAATGTTGTTTCTCTTTTCAAGAAGGGTAATAGGGAAATCCCTGACAATTACAGACCAGTCAGTCTTGTGTCTGTGGTCAGCAAAGTTTTGGAAAGAATTCTGAGGGATAGGATTTATGACTATTTGGCAAAGCATCGTGTGATTAAAGGCAGTCAGCACGGCTTTGTGAGGGGCAGGTCATGCCTCACAAATCTTACTGAGTTCTTTGAGGAGGTGACAAGACAGGTCGATGACGGTCCAGCAGTGGATGTGGTGGATATGGATTTCAGCAAGGCATTTGATAGGGTTCCCCATGGTAGGCTCATTCATAAAGTCAGGAAGTATGGGATACAGGGAGATTTGGCTATCTGGATTCAGAATTGGCTGGCTGACAGAAGGCAGAGAGTGGTTGTAGATGGAAAGTCTTCTGCCTGGAGGTCAGTGTTGAGTGGGGTCCCGCAGGGCTCGGTTCTTGGGCCTCTGCTCTTTGTAGTTTTTATAAATGACTTGGATGAGGAGGTTGAGGGGTGGGTTAGTAAATTTGCAGATGACACAAAGGTTGGAGATGTCGTCGATAGTATCGAGGGCTACTGCAGCGTGACATAGACAGGATGCAGAGCTGGGCTGAGAAATGGCTGATGGAGTTCAACCTGGATAAATGTGAAGTGATGCATTTTGGAAGGTCCAACTCGAATGCTGAATATAGGATTAAAGACAGGATTCTTGGCAGTGTGGAGGGACAGAGGGATCTGGGTGTGCAAGTACATAGATCCCTCAAAGTTGCCACCCAAGTGGATAGGGCTGTTAAGAAAGCATCTGGTGTTTTGGCTTTCGTTAACAGGGGGATCGAGTTTAAGAGCCGCGAGGTTTTGCTGCAGCTCTACAAGTCCCTGGTGAGACCACACTTGGAATATTGTGTCCAGTTCTGGTCGCCCTACTGTAGGAAAGATACAGAGGCTTTGGAGAGGGTGCAAAGAAGGTTTACCAGGATGCTGCCTGGACTGGAGGGCTTGCCTTATGACGAAAGGCTGAATAAGCTCAGGCTTTTCTCTCTGGAGAGAAGGAGGAAGAGAGGAGACCTGATCGAGGTGTACAAGGTAATGAGTGGAATAGATAGAGTCAATAGCCAGAGACTTTTCCCCAGGGCAGGATTGACGGGTATGAGGGGTCACAGTTTGAAGATATTTGGAGGAAGGTATAAAGGAGACGTCAGAGGTAGGTTCTTTACACAGAGAGTTGTGAATGTGTGGAATTGCCAGTGGTGGTGGTGGAAGCAGAGTCACTGGGGACATTTAAGCGACTGCTGGACCTGGGCACGGTTGAATTGGGGGGTGCATAGGTTAGGTTATTTTATTTTAGATTAGGAATAAGTCTCGGCACAACATCAGGGGCCAAACAGCCTGTTCTATGCTGTACTTTTCTGTGTTCTATCTTTCAAGAGGGCCAACATCATCCCTGGGCCTAGGTCAGCTCAGCTCATGCAGCATGTCTCAATGACTCCCGCCCAGTGGCCCTAACCTCAGTGGGCATGAAGTGCTTTGAAAGGCTGGTCATGGCATTAATCAACTCTAGCCTCCTCACTAGTCTTGACCCACTCCAATTTGTCTAACGGACCAACAGATCCATGTCAGATGTGATATCACTTGCCCTTCACGCCTCCCCAGAACATCTTGCCAACAAGAACAGCTACGTAAGAATCCCACTCATTGAGTACAGTTCAGCCTTCAGCACTATTATCCCCTCGAGACTGATTACTAAACTTAGTGATCTCGGACTAAGCCCCACTCTCTGTAACTGGATCCTCAGTTTCCTGACCCACAGGCCACAATCTGTGAAGACTGGGGACAATATTTCATCCTCACTAACACTCAACATTGGAGCCCCCCAGGGGTGTGTACTCAGCCCCCTACTGTACCCACTGTATACCCATGACTGTGTCGCCAAATACCAGACTAATGTCATTTACAACTTCACTGATGACATCACCAGAGTCGGTCGAATCTCAGATGACGACGAAACAGACGGGAGTGGAAGGCCTGGAAAAATTGAGAACGGCCTAGCTCTCAGCTCGCAATGCCGGCAAACCCAAGGATCTCATTACTGCCTTTCGGCGGGATGTTACTCATGTGCCCCCTCCACCCCCCTACACATTAACAGCACAGAGGTGGAATGAGTAGAGAGTGTCAAGCTCCTGGGAGTGGTCATCTACAACAAGCTTTCTTGGACTCTTCATGTGGATGCACTGGTTACAAAGGCCCAACAACGTCACTTCTTCCTCAGGCAGCTGAGGAAATTTGGAATGACGGTGAATACCCTTGCCAACATTTATAGGTGCACCACTGAGAGCATTCTGTCTGGGTGTATCACTACCTGATACGGCACCTGTACCATTCAAGATCGGAGACGGTTACAGAGAGTGGTGAACTCGGCCTGGACAATCACAAAGGCCAACCTCCCATCTATAGAATCCATCTACCAGGCCCACTGTCAAGGAAAGGCCGCCAGCATTCTCAAAGATCCATCCCACCCAGATGTTTTTGTAACAGTTTCCACCATACTGTTACTAGAATGTTGAATGGACTCACAAACTCTTAATATTTGTCCTTGTCCCTGTGTTTTTGTTTTTGCCGCTGTTTACCTATTATTTACTGATCTGTGCTACTTATCTCTGTCATCTGCCTGTATTGCTCACAAGACAAAGCTTGTCACTGTGTCTCGGTTCACATGACAATAAATTCCACTCAATTCAGTTCATTATCATGCAAACGAATACATATTCATCACCCCGATGACAGATACATTCAGAATTCAGCTAAACAGGATTAAAAGGGTAATAAAGAGACAAAAAATAAACTATTTGAGCAAATTAGTGTGTTGTAGACCAATTGTAGATTGGGAGACAGAAAGTTAGAATTTGGTGTGTGTAAAATTGTGAAATGGGGAAAGCTTTGTGGGGTCCCTTTAAAAGGTGTTTTTTTGCTCTGTGCTTTGAGACTGAAAGCAGCTGCCTGTGAAAGGGGTATGAAGGTTTGCCAGTATGTGGAGGGTGCTGAAAGGCTGTCCTGGTAGCAGGCCAAACAGCAGGTTTTACCAAAACAACACGCAAGCCCTGGGCTTCCTCCACTGCCCAATCCAAGCACCTGCCAATCTGCCCTCAGCCATCTTCCACCTTAAAACCCTGCAATCACACAGCATCAACATCGATTTCACTAGTTTCCAAATCTCCCCACCTGACACCTCATCCCAGGTCCCACCCACCAACTCAGCACCACCTGCTTGACATGTCCTACCTGTCCATTTTCCTTCCGACCTATCCATTCCATCAGCCCCCACAGACCCTTCAGAATTACCCTTCCCCTAAAGCTAACTTTCACCCTCCCACATATGTCCCCCCCAAGGCATTCATATACCCCCTATTCATCCCCCTTGCCCTCTATATTCCTGATGAAGGGCTTCTGCCCAAAACCATAAGACCAGAAGACAAAGGAGCAGAAATAAGACCATTCAGCCCATCGAATCTGGTCCACCATTCAATCATGGCTGAGACGTTTCTCAACCTCATTCTCCCACTTTCTCCCTGAAACTCCTGATTACCTTGATACTAAGGAACCTGTCTCTATCTTACATATACTCAGTGACCTGACCTCCACAGCCTTTTGTGGCAATGATGTCCACAGATTCACCACCCCCTGGCTGAAGATGTTTCTTCTTATCTTTGCTCTAAAAGCTCTTCCCTTTACACTCAGGCTGTGCCCTCGGGTCCTAGTCTCTCCTACCAATGGAAACATCTTCCCAACATCTACTCTGTCCAGGCCATTCAGTATTGTGTATGTTTCATTAGATCCCCCTCATCCTTCTAAACTCCATCCACTGTACACCCAGACTTCTCAACTGTTCCACATATGTTCAGCTTTTCATTCCATTGTCGTGACCCTCCTCTGATCACATTCCAGGCCAGGACATCCTTCCTGAGACACAACTGCACACAATACTCCAAACGTGGTCTGACCAGAGCCTTACACAGCCTCAGACCTACATCTCCCTGCTTTTGTATTCAAGTTTTCTCAAAATTAATACCAACATTTCATTTGCCTTCCCAACTACCGACTCAATCTGCAAGCTTACCTTGAGAGTATCCTAGACTAGAACTCCCTGGACTAGTTCCTTTGTACTTCAGACTTCTGAATTTTCTCCCCATTTAGAAAATAGTCCATGCCTCTATTTTCCCTGCCAAAGTGCATGACCTCCCATTTTCCCACGTTGTACTCCATTTCCTTCCTTGCCCACTCTCCTAACCTATCCAAATCCTTCTGCAGCCTCCCCACCTCCTCAATGCTACCTGTCCCTCTACTTATCTTTGTACCACCTGTAAACTTAGCCAGAATTCCCACAGTTTCTTCATCTAGACCGTGAATGTATAAAATGAAAAGCTCTGGTCCCAACACTGAGCCTTGGTGAACACCACTTGTCACCAGCTGCCATCCTGAGAAGGACTCTTTTATCCCACTCTCTGCTTCCTGCCAGACAGTCAGGCTTCTATCCATGCTCGCATCTTGCGTCTAACACCACGGACCCTTATCTTACTCTGTAGCCTCTTATGTGGCACCTCGTCAAACGCCTTCTTGAAGTCCAGGTAGATAGCATCCATTGGCTCTCCTTGGTCTAACCTGCTTGTTACTTCCTCAAAGGATGCGAGCAGATCTGTCAGGCATGGCTTCCCCTTGATAAAACCATGCTGACTCTACCCTATGTTATCACACTTCTCCTGTACAACGCTGGGGTGTAGTCCATCTGGACAAGGTGCTTTATCCACCTTCAGGCCATTCAGTTTTTCTCACACCTTCTCCTTGATGATGGCCACCATACCCAGCTCTGCCCCCTGACTGTTTTGCACTTTTAGGATATTACTCATGTACTCCAATGTGAAAACTGACACAAAGTAATTATTCAGTTCCTAAACCACTTCCTTGTTCCCTTCTACTATCTCTCCAGCATCATCTTCCTGCAGCCCAATGTCCACATTTGCCTCTCTTTTTGCCCTTTATACATCGAAAGGAACTCTCACAGTCTTCCTTGATATTACTGGCTAGCTTACACTCATATATAACCTTCTCTCTCCTTAGTTCTTTCCTTGTTGCCCATTGTTGGTCTTTGTAAGCTTCCCAATCCTCTGGTTTCCCACTGCCCTTTGCCACATTAAATGCTTTCTCTTCTGTTTTAATGCTATCCTTGCCTTCCCGAGTTAGTCACGGTTGCTTCATCCTCCCTGTCCTGTGCTTCTTTATCCTGGGGATGAATCTCTGCTGGGTCTCCTGAAATACTGCCAGAAACTCCCACCATTGCTGTTTCACAATCTCTTTTGGGGTAGAAGTGACCTGTTCAAGAAAGACGGTTTGCAGAGACTGCAGGACATGCATATAGAGTCATAGAGATGTACAGCATGGAAATAGACCCTTCAGCCCAACCCGTCCATGCCGACCAGATATTCCAACCCAATCTAGGTCCACCTGCCAGCACCCGGCCCATATCCCTCCAAACCCTTCCTATTCATATACCCATCCAAATGCCTCTTAAATGTTGCAATTGTACCAGCCTCCACCACTTCCTCTGGCAGTTCATTACATACACATACCTCTGTGTGAAAAAGTTGCCCCTTAGGTCTCTTTTATATCTTTCCCCTCTCACCCTAAACCTATGCCCTCTAGTTCTGGACTCCCCGACCCAGGGAAAAGACTTTGTCTATTTATCCTATCTATGCCCCTCATAATTTTGTAAACCTCTATAAGGTCACCCCTCAGCCTCCGACGCTCCAGGGAAAAAGGCCCCAGCCTGTTCAGCCTCTCCCTCCAACCCTGGCAACATCCTTGTAATCTTTTCTGAACTCTTTCAAGTTTCACAACTTCCTACCGATAGGAAGGAGACCAGAATTGCACACAATATTCCAACAGTGGCCTAACCAATGACCTCCCAACCCCTGTACTCAATATTCTGACCAATAAAGGAAAGCATACCTATCCTATCTACCTGCGACTCCACTTTCAAAGAGCTATGAACCTGCACTCCAAGGTCTCCTTGTTCAGCAACACTCCCTAGGACATTACTGCACAGTGGCACAGTGGTTAGCACTTCTGCCTCACAACGCCAAAGACCCGGGTTCAATTCCCGCTTCAGGCGACTGTCTGTGTGGAGTTTGCACATTCTCCCCGTGTCTGCATGGGTTTCCTCCGGGTGCTCCGGATTCCTCCTACAGTCCAAAAATGTGCAGGTTAGGTGAATTGGTCATGGTAAATTGCCCGTAGTGTTAGGTGAAGGGGTAAATGTAGGGGAATGGGTCTGGGTGAGTTGCCCTTTGGCGGGTCGGTATGGACTTGTTGGGCCGAAGAGCCTGTTTCCACACTGTAAGGAATCTAATCTAATGAGGTATACAAGATAATGAGAGGCATAGATAGAGTCAATAGCCAGAGAATATTTCCCAGGGCAGAAATGGCTAACATGAGGGGTCATAGTTTTAAGCTGGTTGGCAGAAAGTATCGAGGGGATGTCAGAGGTGGGTTCTTTACACAGAGAGTTGTGAGACCATGGAATGCGTTGCCAGCAGCAGTTGTGGAAGCAAGGTCATTGGGGACATTTAAGAGACTCATGGACATGCATATGATCACAGAAATGTGAGGGTGCATATATGAGGATCAATGGTCGGCACAACATCGTGGGCTGAAGGGCCTGTTCTGTGCTGTACTGTTCTATGTTTCCACACTGTAAGTAATCTTAGTAAAGTCCTGCTAAGATTTGCTTTCCCAAAATGCAGCACCTCGCATTTATCGAAATTAAACTCCATCTGCCACTTCTCAGCCCATTGGCCCATCTGGTCCAGATCCTGTTGTAATCTGAGGTAACCCTCTTCGCTGTCCACTACACCTCCAATTTCAGTGTCATCTGCAAACTGACTAACTGTACCTCTTATGCTCGCATCCAAACCATTTATGTAAATGACAAAAAGTCGAGGACCCAGCACCGATCCTTGTGGCACTCCACTGGTCACAGGCCTCCAGTCTGAAAAACAACCCTCCACCACTACCCTCTGTCTTCTACCTTTGAGCCAGTTCTGTATCCAAATGGCTAGTTCTCCCTGTATTCCATGAGATCTAACCTTGTTAACCAGTCTCCCATGGGGACCCTTGTTGAACGCCTTATTGAAATCTGTATAGATCACATCTACTGCTCTGCCCTCATCAATCCTCTTTCTTACTTCTTCAAAAAACTCAATCAAGTTTGTGAGACATGATTTCCCACGCACAAAGCCATGTTGACTATCCCAAATCAGTCCTTGCCTTTCCAAATACATGTACATCCTGTCCCTCAGGATTCCCTCCAACAACTTGCCCACCACCGAGGTCAGGCTCACCGGTCTATAGTTCCCTGGCTTGTCTTTATCGCCCTTCTTAAACAGTGGCACCAGTTTGCCAACCTCCAGTCTTCCGGCACCTCACCTGTGACTATCGATGATACAAATATCTCAGCAAGAGGCCAGCAATCACTTCTCTAGCTTCCCCCAGAGTTCTCGGGTACACCTGATCAGGTCCTAGGGATTTATCCACCTTTAACATTTCAAGACATCCAGCACTTCCTCCTCTGTAATCTGGACATTTTGCAAGATGTCACTATCTATTTCCCTACAGTCTATATCTTCCATATCTTTTCCACAGTAAATACTGATGCAAAATATTCATTTAGTATGTCCCCCATTTTCTGCGGCTCCACACAAAGGCCACCTTGCTGATCTTTGAGGGGCCCTATTCTCTCCCTAGTTACCCTTTTGTCCTTAATATATTTGTAAAAACTCTTTGGATTCTCCTTAATACGATTTGCCAAAGTTATCTCATGTCCCCTTTTTGCCCTCCTGATTTCCCTCTTAAGTATACTCCTACTTCCTTTATACTCTTCTAAGGATTCACTCGATCTGTCCTGTCTATACCTGACATAAACTTCCTTCTTTTTCTTAACCAAACCCTCAATTTCTTTAGTCATCCAGCATTCCCTATACCTACCAGCCTTCCCTTTCACCCTGACAGGAATATACTTTCTCTGGATTCTTGTTATCTCATTTCTGAAGGCTTCCCATTTTCCAGCCGTCCCTTTACCTGCGAATATCTGCCCCCAATCAGCTTTCGAAAGTTCTTGTCTAATTCTGTCAAAATTGGCCTTTCTCCAATTTAGAACTTCAACTTTTAGATCTGCTCTATCCTTTTCCATCACTATTTTTAATCTAATATTTTATCATGGATTCTTATTACCCCTTGCAAGCGGGGCAGACACGGAGAGGAAAAAGAAAATCTTTGCTGTGACAAAACCCTGACTTGAGAGTTCCAAAGGACACTAGAGAGAGAGAGAGACTATTTTAGTGCGGAGGCTGTTGGAGCCAGTAGAAAATTAACTCCTCGTGCTTATCTGCTATGGATTGAATTTAATTGCATTTTGGGACTTTATAATGATGTTGAGTAGCTATTACTGGTTACTCTGTAAAAGGTAAATGTTGATGAAGCTTTAACTTGTGGTTCTTACAGACCGCTCTGCAGCCGCCCCACTGTCAATTCTAATAGTCAGATCTAATGTTTCATTTGAATTTGAATCACAACCCTGAAAAGAAAGAATGTTTAATTCAAAGACTAATGAATCAGTTTAAATGCAACCTTACAGTAACATCACAGCCTCAGGTACAGAATGATTCAGTGTTTAAAAGCAGGAATCTGCTCTGAGCTTAGAACATTGAGGAGATAATGGCACAATGTGATAGAAAGCCATTTTATTGTCAAAAGTTTGTCCTCCTTGCTAAGAAGCCATTTTGTAAAACAATTGTATCTGACATGCGAGCTGTGCAAGGTTACCTTATGAACGTTCCAGATTTGCTCAGACTGGTACCTCTTTACGATAGTTTATCTCACTAGCAGGCGCCTAACTCAGCTTCCCACCTGATGAATGGCTTAGGCACTGTAGATCATAGAACAGAGAACACAGAACAATACAGCACAGGACAGGCCCTTCGGTCCTCAATGTGCACCAAACTGTCAACTATTCTCAGCCGTCTCCCTACACTATCCCATCATCATCCATGTGCTTATCCAAGGATTGTTTAAATCTCCCTCATGTGGCTGAGTTAACTACATTGGCAGGTCGGGCATTCCACACCCTTATTACTCTCTGAGTAAAGAACCTGCCTCTGACATCTGTCTTAAATCTATCACCCCTCAATTTGTAGTTATGTTCCCTCGTACAAGCTGACGTCACCATCCTAGGAAAAAGACTCACTGTCCACCCTATCTAATCCTCTGATCATCTTGTATGTCTCTATCAAATCCCCTCTTAGCCTTCTTCTCTCCAATGAGAACAGACCCAAGTCTCTCAGCCTTTCCTCATAAGGCCTTCCCTCCAGACCAGGCAACATCCTGGTAAATCTCCTCTGCACCTTTTCCAATGCTTCCAAATCCTTCCCAAAATATGGCGACCAGAACTGGACACAATATTCCAAGTGAGGCCGCACAAGCATTTTGTATAGTTGCAGCACGATATTGCAGCTCCGGAACTCAATCCTTCTATCAATAAAACCTAACACACCGTATGCCTTCTTAACAGCACTATCCCCCGGGTGGCAACTTTCAGGGATCTATGTACATGGACTCCAAGATCCCTCTGCACATTCACACTACCAAGAATCTTTCCACTGACCCAGTACTCTGCCTTCCTGTTATTCTTCCCAAAGTGCATCACCTCACATTTAGCTGCATTGAACTCCATTTGCCACCTCTCAGCCCAATTCTGCAGTTTATCCGACTTTAGTATCATCTGCAAATTTACTAATCCATCCACCTATGCCTACGTCTAAGTCATTTATAAAAATGACAAACAGCAGTGGTCCCAAAACAGATCCTTGTGTCACACCACTAGTAACCGGACTCCAGGCTGAATATTTTCCATCAACCACCACTCGCTGCCTTCTTTCAGAAAGCCAGTTTCTAATCCAAACTGCTAAATCACCCTCAATCCCATGCCTCTGCATTTTCTCCAACAGCCTACCATGTGGAACCTTATCAAAGGCTTTACTGAAGTCCATGTATACCACATCAACTGCCCTCCCCTCATCTACATGCTTGGTCACCTTCTCAAAAATCTCAATGAGGTTTGGGAGACAAAACCTTCCCTTGACAAATCCATGTTGACGATCTGAAATCAAATTGTTGCTTGCGAGATGATTATAAATCCTATCTCTCAATCCTTCTCAAAATGTTTCCTACAACAGGCGTAAGGCTCACTGGTCTATAATTACCTGGGACATCTCTGCTGCCCTTCTTGAACAAGGGTACTGCATTTACAATCCTCCAGTCCTCAGATACTAAATCTGTCGACAATGACTTCTTAAAGATCAAAGCCAAATGCTCTGCTATCTCCTCCCTAGCTTCTCAGAGAATCCTCGGATAAATCCCATCTGTCTTTGATTGACCCTATTCCTACCCTAATCATCCTTTTATTCCTCACATACCTATAGAAAGTTTTTGGGTTCTCCTTTATTCTATTTGCTAAAGGCTGCTCGTGTCCTCTCTTTGCTCTTCTTAAATCTCTTTAAATCCTTCCTCGCTGATCTGTAACTCTCCATCACCTCGTCTGTACCATCTTGTCTCATCAACACACAAGCCTCCTCCTTCTGCTTAACAAGAGATCCAATTTCTGTAGTAAACCACGGTTCCCTTACCTTATCACTTCCTCCCTGCCTGACAGGGACAGACCTATCAAGGACACGCAATATCTGTTCCTGAAACCAGCTCCACATTTCCATTATCCCCATCCCCTGCATTTTGCTCCCCCATTCTATGCATCCTAATTCCTGCCTAATCACATTATAATTGCCCATGTCCCATCGATAACTCTTGACCTGTGGCATGTGCCTATCCCTTTCCATCGCTAAACTAAATGTAACTGAATTATGGTCACTCTATGGTTGGAGTGATTAGTCAAGAGGACACGGATCTGTCAATTAGCTTCTCTTCTTTATGAATTATTCTCTTTCAATGTTCTCTGTTTAATTAAGAAGCTGCGATGTTTTTGTAAACTTTTGTATAAAGGAAGCCACTTTGTAGCAGTGCATGAGTAGCCTGGCGGAGCACTTGAGGAGCTGGTACCCTACTCTCCTAGCTGTTAGAACTCAGTTAGTTTATGCCAATAGGTATCAGTGTTATGTTGTAACAGTGATACCATTAGTAAATACAGGGGGGGAATAAGATTAAACTAAACTGTCTGTAAGAGGTTTTTATTCCAGACGACTGGGACGAACCAAGAGAGAGCCTTTACAGGTCTGAGTCCGCAAGGGATTCCCTGGGCTGCCTCAAATCTCCACTTTCACAATCTGACCGACTCTGGTGATGTCATCAGTGAAGTTGTAAATGACATTAGTCTGGTATTTGGCGACACAGTCATGGGTATACAGTGGGTACAGTAGGGGGCTGAGTACACACCCCTGGGGGGGCTCCAATGTTGGGTGTTAGTGACGATGAAATATTGTCCCCAGTCTTCACTGATTGTGGCCTGTGGGTCAGGAAACTGAGGATCCTGTTACAGAGAGTGGGGCTTAGTCCGAGATCACTAAGCTTAGTAATCAGTCTCAAGGGGATAATAGTGTTGAAGGCTGAACTGTACTCAATGAGTGGGATTCTTACGTAGCTGTTCTTGGTGGCAAGATGTTCTGGGGAGGCGTGAAGGGCAAGTGATATCACATCTGACATGGATCTGTTGGTCCAGTAGGCAAATTAGAGTGGGTCAAGACTAGTGGGGAGGCTAAAGTTGATTAATGCCATGACCAGCCTTTCAAAGCACTTCATGCCCACTGAGGTTAGGGCCACTGGGCGGGAGTCATTGAGTCATGCTGCATGAGCTGACTTAGGCACAGGGATGATGTCGGCCTCTTGAAACAGGCAGGGACTGCAGGGAGTGGTTGAAGATGCTTGAAGTTTGATTGCTAACTCTTTCCATATGCTCTGTCCTATTTGTATTTTTGCTGGAGATTTTCATAACCTCTCCAGAATTCTACACCTCCTCCCTTATTTTGGGTTTTCTGATTTCCCTTATAACTGAAGCCTTTCCCCTAATATTTAGGTTCAAGCCCTGTCTCCAGCTCCAGTTATGTGATTCCCTCAGACTCTGGTCCCAGCAATGCTCAGATGGAACATTGGAACAGGTCCCTCCTTCCCCAGTACTGATGCCAATGTGCCATGAATTCAAACCCATTTCTCCCACGTCAGTCTTTGAGGCATGTCTGCTAAAGGAGGATGAACGGCTAGGGGCTAACCTTATTGAGCCTGTGCCAATTAGGTCAGGGTTCAGGTAGTAATCCCGAGATTATTCCCTTTTTGGTTCTGGTTTTTTTAATTTAGCCCCGAGCTGTTCATACTCCTTTACAGACCGTCTGCTCCAGTTTTATCGGTGTTGTTGGGACCTACATGGACCACCACCACTGGATCTTTACCCTCCTATTCCAATGTCCTCTGCAGCCCAGATGAGATATCCTGAACCCAAGCACCAGGCAGGCAACACAACCTGTGGGATTCTCAATCCTGGTCACAGAGAACAGTGTCTATGCCTGTAACTATACTATCCCCAATTACAACAACATTTCCCTACTCTCCCCTCCCTTGAATGGCTCCCTGCAATCAGTCAGCTGATCGTCCCTGCAGTCCCCATTCCCGTCCACACAGAGAGCAAAACTCTTGAACCTGTTGGACCAGGACAGGGGCTGAGGCTCCTGCAACTGTACCCCTGGATCCCTCTACCTGCCTCAATCACAGCCACATCCTCCTGTCCCTGACCACTTGCCATATTTGTGTTAGTTTGTCTAAGGGGTGTGACTGTCTCCTGAAACACAGCATCCAGGTATCTGTCCCCCTCCCTGATGTGTCGCAATGTTTGTAGCTCAGAATCCTCCTCATCGACTCTGAGCCGGAGTTCCTCAAGGAACCAACATTTATCATGTACATGATCCAAGGAAATATCGATTTTCCTGCTCCCAGGATGCTGCCTGATCTGCTGTGCTTTTCCAGCACCACACTTTTTCATTCTGACTCGCCAGCATCTGCATTCCTCACTTTCACCTCAGTTTTTGAATTGACCAATCAATTTGAATCAGGCACTTAGATACCAAAAATCTATTAAGTTTAAATCTGATGGCTTTAATAGCACAGAACCAATCCTATTGTAAGAAATATTGACATGTCAGCAAGGGTATAAAAGGGACGGGCAGTTGGACAAAGACCCCAGAACAAACTGCCATGTGCCAGAGATAATAGCCCGGAGCTCTCTCTCAAGACAGAATCGCTGGCTCTCACAGACACTTATGTCTGAGAGAAAATACCATCGAAATAATAATGGTACCAACAATGCAGAAGGCGTTCCAGACAGAAGAATCAACAGAAGAGGTACAGAACATTCCAGAAGACACACATCCTGGCTGTAATTACAAGAGACTACATTGTTCACTGTTATACTGAGATAAATAAATTGTAACGTTTTCATTTATTTTGTTTAATCACAAGTAGTTGAACAACAGGTTATCCCACACTGTTCACAATGATAGGGTGAGGTGCACCTCTGGGTATTGCGGTTTTAGTCTTCAACGAGGTGGGGTGGGATGGTGCATTCAGACCAGAGATGTTTCCTTACGGGAGTGTGAGGGGGAGATGATCCTTACGGGAGTGTGAGGGGGAGATGATCCTTACGGGAGTGTGAGGGGGAGATGATCCTTACGGGGGTGTGAGGGGGTGATGATCCTTACGGGAGTGTGAGAGGGAGATGATCCTTACAGGAGTGTGAGAGGGAGATGATCCTTACGGGGGTGTGAGGGGGAGATGATCCTTACGGGAGTGTGAGGGGGAGTTGATCCTTACGGGAGTGTGAGGGGGAGATGATCCTTACGGGAGTGTGAGGGGGAGTTGATCCTTACGGGGGTGTGAGAGGGAGATGATCCTTACGGGAGTGTGAGGGGGACATGATCCTTACGGGAGTGTGAGGGGGTGTTGATCCTTACGGGGGTGTGAGGGGGAGATGATCCTTACGGGAGTGTGAGGGGGAGATGATCCTTACGGGAGTGTGAGGGGGAGATGATCCTTACTGGAGTGTGAGAGGGAGATGATCCTTACGGGAGTGTGAGGGGGAGATGATCCTTACGGGGGTGTGAGGGGGAGATGATCCTTACGGGAGTGTGAGGGGGTGATGATCCTTACGGGAGTGTGAGGGGGAGATGATCCTTACGGGAGTGTGAGGGGGAGATGATCCTTACGGGAGTGTGAGGGGGTGTTGATCCTTACGGGAGTGTGAGAGGGAGATGATCCTTACGGGAGTGTGAGGGGGAGATGATCCTTACGGGAGTGTGAGGGGGAGATGATCCTTACGGGGGTGTGAGGGGGAGATGATCCTTACGGGAGTGTGAGAGGGAGATGATCCTTACGGGGGTGTGAGGGGGTGATGATCCTTATGGGAGTGTGAGGGGGAGTTGATCCTTACGGGAGTGTGAGGGGGAGATGATCCTTAAGGGAGTGTGAGGGGGAGATGATCCTTACGGGAGTGTGAGGGGGAGTTGATCCTTACGGGAGTGTGAGGGGGAGTTGATCCTTACGGGAGTGTGAGGGGGAGATGATCCTTACGGGAGTGTGAGGGGGAGTTGATCCTTACGGGGGTGTGAGGGGGAGATGATCCTTACGGGAGTGTGAGGGGGAGATGATCCTTACGGGAGTGTGAGGGGGAGTTGATCCTTACTGGGGTGTGAGAGGGAGTTGATCCTTACGGGAGTGTGAGGGGGAGATGATCCTTACGGGAGTGTGAGGGGGAGATGATCCTTACGGGAGTGTGAGGGGGTGTTCATCCTTACGGGAGTGTGAGGGGGAGATGATCCTTACGGGAGTGTGAGGGGGAGTTGATCCTTACGGGAGTGTGAGGGGGAGTTGATCCTTACGGGAGTGTGAGGGGGTGTTGATCCTTACGGGAGTGTGAGGGGGAGATGATCCTTACGGGAGTGTGAGGGGGTGTTGATCCTTACGGGAGTGTGAGGGGGTGTTGATCCTTACGGGAGTGTGAGGGGGAGATGATCCTTACGGGAGTGTGAGGGGGAGTTGATCCTTACGGGAGTGTGAGAGGGAGATGATCCTTACGGGAGTGTGAGAGGGGGATGATCCTTACGGGAGTGTGAGGGGGTGTTGATCCTTACGGGAGTGTGAGGGGGAGATGATCCTTACGGGAGTGTGAGGGGGTGTTGATCCTTACGGGAGCGTGAGGGGGAGTTGATCCTTACGGGAGTGTGAGGGGGAGTTGATCCTTACGGGAGTGTGAGGGGGAGATGATCCTTACGGGAGTGTAAGGGGGAGATGATCCTTACGGGAGTGTGAGGGGGAGATGATCCTTACGGGGGTGTGAGGGGGTGTTGATCCTTACGGGAGTGTGAGGGGGAGATGATCCTTACGGTAGTGTGAGGGGGAGATGATCCTTACGGGAGTTTGGGGGGGTGTTGATCCTTACGGGAGTGTGAGAGGGAGATGATCCTTACGGGAGTGTGAGGGGGAGATGATCCTTACGGGAGTGTGAGGGGGAGTTGATCCTTACGGGAGTGTGAGGGGGAGATGATCCTTACGGGAGTGTGAGGGGGTGTTGATCCTTACGGGAGTGTGAGGGGGAGATGATCCTTACGGGAGTGTGAGGGGGAGTTGATCCTTACGGGAGTGTGAGGGGGAGATGATCCTTACGGGGGTGTGAGGGGGAGATGATCCTTACGGGGATGTGAGGGGGTGTTGATCCTTACGGGAGTGTGAGGGGGAGATGATCCTTACGGGAGTGTGAGGGGGAGATGATCCTTACGGGAGTGTGAGGGGGAGTTGATCCTTACGGGAGTGTGAGGGGTGTTGATCCTTACGGGAGTGTGAGGGGGAGATGATCCTTAAGGGAGTGTGAGGGGGAGTTGATCCTTACGGGAGTGTGAGGGGGAGATGATCCTTACGGGAGTGTGAGGGGGAGTTGATCCTTACGGGAGTGTGAGGGGGAGATGATCCTTACGGGAGTGTGAGAGGGAGTTGATCCTTACGGGAGTGTGAGGGGGAGATGATCCTTACGGGAGTGTGAGGGGGAGATGATCCTTACGGGAGTGTGAGGAGCGGTTTCCTGCGCCTAAAGGATCATTTCTAATCCAGCAAAGATTTTCCAATACACCCACCCACCTCATTATATGCCTCCGTTATTCTCAATCAGTCCCAGAGCCAACTCATGATGCGGTTCAGGTCATACCTCTGGGACATACACACCAAACAACTTCCCCACCCTGTAGCCGACCACTTCTACTCCCCCCACACTCCCCTAAGGACATGCAAATCCTGGGCTCCCTGCACCACCAAATCAACGCCACTTGCCACTTGAAGGAAGAGTGCCTCATCTTCTGCCTTGGGACCCTCCAACCATACGGCATCAACATTGACGTCACCACCAGATACATGGAATAGCCATGGGGATCACATTTACACATGGAATAGCCATGGGCATCACATTTACACATGGAATAGCCATGGGGATCACATTTACACATGGAATAGCCATGGGCATCACATTTACACATGGAGTAGCCATGGGGACCACATTTACACATGGAATAGCCATGGGCATCACATTTACACATGGAGTAGCCATGGGGACCACATTTACACATGGAATAGCCATGGGCATCACATTTACACATGGAATAGCCATGGGGATCACATTTACACATGGAATAGCCATGGGGATCACATTTACACATGGAGTAGCCATGGGGACCACATTTACACATGGAATAGCCATGGGCATCACATTTACACATGGAGTAGCCATGGGGACCACATTTTCACCCCAATATGCCAACATCTTCATGTACAGGTTCGAACAAGACTTCTTCTCTACGCAGGACCTCCAACCAACACTATACACCACATATATTGATGATATTTTCTTCCCCTGGACCCATGGCGAGGAGTCACTGAAACAACTACATAGTGATATCAACAAGTTTCATCCCACCATCAAATTCACCATGGATTACCCCCTAGTATCTGCCTCACTCTTGGACACATGCATCTTCATCAAGGATGGACACCTCAGCACCTCACTCTACCACAAACCCACGGATAACCTCACAATGCTACATTTCTCCAGCTTCCACCCGAAATATATTAAAACAGCCGTCCCTATGGACAAGCCCTGAGCACACACATGATCTGTTCAGATGAAGAGAAATGTGACAGACACCTGAAGGTGCTGAATGACGCCCTCATAAAAACAGGATACCATGCTGAATTCATGACCGCCAGTTCGAACATGCCACAGAGAGAAACTGTAATGACCTCCTCAGGAGACAGACACTGAATGTGACCAACAGGGTACCCTTCGTTGTCTAGTACTTCCCATGAGCGGAGAAACTATGCATGTTCTTCCCAGTCTGCAACACATTTTCGATGAGGATGAGCACCTCACCAAGAACTTCTCCATGTCTTCTCTTCTCGCCTTTAAAGAACCTTAAACAGACCAATTGCCCAGCACTTAGGACAACATCGAGCAAAACACCATACAACCTTGTCTTGGCAATCATTGCAAGATGTGTCTGAGGTGTTGACATGATAACACCATTACATATGGGGTTACCACCCACTACATGTATGGCAGGTACACATGGATGCCAACATTGTCCATCTCACATGCTGCAGGCAGGATGCCCCAAGGCATGGCACATTGGTGAGACCGAGCAGAAGCTACAACAGATAAATGGACACCGCGCAACAATCGCCAGACTTGATCTGGATGTGAACATTGAGGTATAGTCAGTAAGTTTGCAAATAATACCAAAAAGGGGATGTAGAGGACAACATAGAAGGTTACCTCAGAGTACAACAGGATCTTGATTAAATGGCCAATGGGCTGAGGAGTGGTGATGGAGTTTAATTTAGAGAAAAGTGAAGCGCTATAGTTTGGAAAGGCAAATTATAGCAGGGAGATAGGATAGTGAAGAAGGCATAGAACATCGAACATAGAACAATATAATGCAGAACAGGCCCTTCGGCCCTCAATGTTGCGATGATCTGTGAACTATTCTCAGCCGTCTCCCTACGCTATCCCATCATTATCCATGTGCTTATCCAAGGATTGTTTAAATCTCCCTCATGTGGCTGAGTTAACTACATTGGCAGGTCGGGCATTCCACACCCTTATTACTCTCTGAGTAAAGAACCTGCCTCTAACATCTGTCTTAAATCTATCACCCCTCAATTTGTAGTTATGCCCCCTTGTACAAGCTGACGTCATCATCCTAGAAAAAAAGACTCTCACTGTCCACCCTATCTAATCCTCTGACCATCTTGTATGTCTCTATCAAATCCCCTCTTAGCCTTCTTCTCTCCAATGAGAACAGACCCAAGTCTCTCAGCCTTTCCTCATAAGGCCTTCCCTCCAGACCAGGCAACATCCTGGTAAATCTCCTCTGCACCTTTTCCAATGCTTCCACATCCTTCGCGAAATATGGTGACCAGAACTGTACATAATGTTCCAAGTGAGGCCGCACCAGTGTTTTGTATAGTTGCAGCACAATATTGTGGCTCCAGAACTCAATCCCTCTACAAATGAAATCTAACACACTGTATGCCTTCTTAACAGCACTATCCACGTGGATGGCAATTTTCAGGGATCTATGTACATGGACACCAAGATCCCTCTGCACATCAACACTACCAAGAATCTTTCCATTGACCCAGTACTCTGCCTTCCTGTTATTCTTCCCAAAGTGCATCACCTCACATTTAGCTGCATTGAACTCCATTTGACACCTCTTAGCCCAATTCTGCAGTTTATCCAAGTCCCCCTGCAACCTGTAACATTCTTCCACACTGTCCACTACTCCACCGACTTTAGTATCATCTGCAAATTTACTAATCCATCCACCTATGCCTGCGTCTAAGTCATTTATAAAAATGACAAACAGCAGTGGTCCCAAAACAGATCCTTGTGTCACACCACTAGTAACTGGACTCCAGGCTGAATATTTTCCATCAACCACCACTCGCTGCCTTCTTTCAGAAAGCCAGTTTCTAATCCAAACTGCTAAATCACCCTCAATCCCATGCCTCTGCATTTTCTCCAACAGCCTACCATGTGGAACCTTATCAAAGGCTTTACTGAAGTCCATGTATAACACGTCAACTGCCCTCCCCTCATCTACATGCTTGGTCACCTTCTCAAAAATCTCAATGAGGTTTGTGAGACACGACCTACTTTTGACGAAACCATGTTGACTATCTGAAATCAAACTGTTGCTTGCGAGATGATTATAAATCCTATCTCTTATAATCCTTTCCAAAACCTTTCCTACAACAGAAGTAAGGCTGACTGGTCTATAATTACCTGGGTCAACTGATCCATTCAGCATACCAGAGTTATAGCATTTCCAGTCAATATTGGTGAAGTTAAAGTCCCCCATAATGACCACCTTGTTCCTCTCACTCTGACCCAGGTTAATGTTGCTAATCCTCTCTTCCACCTCCCTGGAACTCTGCAGAGGCCTATAAAAAACTCCAAGCAGTGTGACCTCTCCTCTCCTGTTTCTAACTTCAGCCCACACTACCTCAGTAGGTGAGTCCTCATCAAAAGTTCTCTCAGCCACCGTTATACTGTCCTTGACTAACAAGGCCACGCCTCCCCCTCTTTTACCGCCTTGCCTGTTCTTAATGAAAGATCTAAATCCTGGAACCTGCAACATCCATTCCTCACCCTGCTCTATCCATGTCTCTGAAATGGCCACAGCATCGAAGTCCCAGGTACCTATCCATGCTGCAAGCTCACCTACCTTATTCCGGATACTTCTGGTGTTGAAGTAGACACACTTCAAACCAGTTTGCTGTCTGCCAGCACATTCCTCTGACCCTGAAATCCTGTCCCTGTCCTTCCTACTCTCATCCTCCTGTGCACTACAGCTACACCTCCGGTTCCCAGCCCATTTGGTATGCTTTCCTTTATTGGTCAGAGTATTGAGTACAGGAGTTGGGAGGTCATGTTGCGGCTGTACAGGACATTGGTTAGGCCACTGTTGGAATATTGCGTGCAATTCTGGTCTCCTTCCTATCAGAAAGATGTTGTGAAACTTGAAAGGGTTCAGAAAAAATTTACAAGGATGTTGCCAGGGTTGGACGATTTGAGCTACAGGGAGAGGCTGAACAGGCTGGGGCTGTTTTCTCTGGAGTGTCGGAGGCTGAGGGGTGACCTTATAGAGGTTTGCAAAATTATGAGGGACATGGATAAGATAAATAGACAAAGTCTTTTCCCTGGGGTCGGGGAGTCCAGAACTAGAGGGCATAGGTTTAGGGTGAGAGGG
Organism: Hemiscyllium ocellatum; assembly: GCF_020745735.1. Classification (NCBI taxonomy): domain Eukaryota; kingdom Metazoa; phylum Chordata; class Chondrichthyes; order Orectolobiformes; family Hemiscylliidae; genus Hemiscyllium; species Hemiscyllium ocellatum. The sequence continues at coordinate 3,447,394 of NC_083401.1, read as the reverse complement.
GAAAGATATAAAAGAGAGCTAAGGGGAAACTTTTTCACACAGAGGGTGGTATGTGTATGAAATGAGCTGCCAGAGGATATGGTGGAGGCTGGTACAATTGCAACATTTAAGAGGCATTCAGATGGGTATATGAATAGGATGGGCCAAGTGCTGGCAAATGGGACTAGATTGGGTTGGGATATCTGGTTGGCGTGGACAGGTTGGACCGAAGGGTCAGTTTCTGTGCTGTACATCTCTATGACTCTATGACATTCGACCTGAGATCTCCAGGTGACAGACCTCCAAGGTGGACTTCAGGATACAAAACAATGCAGAGTCGCAAAGCAGAGACTGATCGCCAACTGAGAGGTGACCTGACCGAGGTGTGTAAGACGATGAGAGGTATAGAGTGAATAGTCAAAAATGTTACCCCATGACAGGAATGTCTATCATGAGGGAAATAATGAAGGATGGTTTCTTTACACAGAGAGTGCTGGGTGTGTGGAATGCACTGCCAGTGGTGGGAGTACAGTCAGAGACATTCGGGACATTTATGTGAATCTTGGATAGGTCCATGGATGGTAGTAAACTGAAGGGTTTGTAGGTTAGTCTGATCTTAGAGAAGGAGAAAAGGTTGACACAACATCAAGGGCCAAAGGGCTGTACTGTGATATGTTCTACAGGTGACCCCATCACACACTATATACACTCATACACAAGTATACATACACACACTCTTACACATGATCACATTCACACACACACCCTCTGACAGGCATATACTCTGTCACGAGTGTGTGCACACACTCTATCAAGCATACACATATGTGCACACACACACACACACACACACACACACACACACACACACACACACACACACACACACACACACACACACACACACACAGAATTTGCAATTGTTGGTCTGTACTAACAAACAGATCCCATTTCGTTCACCAAGCACACAATCTGTAGGGAGGCAGTTCATGTAATATTTTATCAATTCCCACTTTGGAAATAGAACCAGTCTAACTCAAGTTTGGAAGACAGACAGACTCTAACCTCACACCTTTAATGTATTGTGTGAGCTGAGATGTCACTTTTTAAAAAAAACTTAGATTATGATTTTCACCGCAGAGAGCGGCGCGAGCCGGGCGGAAGTGAGGTTGGAGCGCAGAGCTGGTCGGGAAGGTAAGTGATTGGTATTTGAGTGGGTGTGGGAAACAGATTTTGGAAAGGTGCAGAAGTCACAGGGTAGTAGTCATGGGCGATTTCAACTTCCCAAATATTGATTGGAAGCTCTTTAGATCAAAGTAGATTGGACGGAGCGGTGTTTGTGCAGTGTGTCCAGGAAGCTTTTCTAACTCAGTATGTAGATTGTCCAAGGGTAGAAAATGAGGTCTGCAGATACTGGAGATCAGAGCTGAAAATGTGTTGCTGGTTAAAGCACAGCAGGTCAGGCAGCATCCAAGGTACAGGAAATTCGACGTTTCGGGCATAAGCTCGACGAAGGGGAGGCCATATTGGATTTGGTACTCGGTAATGAACCGGGACAAGTGATGGGCTTGTTAGTGGGTGAGCATTTTGGTGATGGTGACCACAATTCTGTGACTTTCACCTTGGTTATGGAGAGAGATAGGTGCGCACAACAGGGTAGATTTTACAATTGGGGGAAGGGAAATTACGATGCTGTAAGACAGGATTTGAGGAGCATAAGTTGGGAGCATAGGCTGTCAGGGAAGGATGTGGTGGAAATGTGGAACTTTTTCAAGGAGCAGATACGACGTGTCCTTGATGTGTATGTACCTATCAGGCAGGAAAGAAATGGTCGTGAGAGGGAGCCTTGGTTGACGAGGGGGGTTGAATGTCTTGAAAGGAGGAAGGAGGAGGCTTACATAAGGTTGAGGAAACAGGGTTCAGACAGGGCAGTGGAGGGATACAGGATAGCCAGAAGGGACCTGAAGAAAGGGATTAGGAGAGCTAAGAGAGGGCATGAAAAATCCTTGGCGGATTTGACCAAGGCATTTTATGCGTATGTGAGAAACATGAGAATGACGAGAACGAGGGTAGGTCCGATCAAGGACAGTAGTGGGAGACTGTGTATTAAGTCGGAAGAGATAGGAGAGGTCTTGAATGAGTACTTTTCTTCAGTATTTACAAATGAGAGGGACTGTATTGTTGAAGAGGAGAGTGTGAAACGGACTGGTAAGCTAGAGGAGATACTTGTTAGGAAGGAAGATGTGTTGGGCAATTTGAACAACTTGAGGATAGACAAGTCACCCGGGCCTGACGGGATATATCCTAGGATTATGTGGGAAGCAAGAGAGGAAATTGCAGTACCGTTGGCAATGATCTTTTCGTCTTCACTGTCAACGGGGGTGGTACCAGGGGACTGGAGAGTGGCGAATGTTGTGCCCCTGTTCAAAAAAGGGAATAGGGATAACCCCGGGAATTACAGGCCAGTTAGTCTTACTTCTGTGGTAGGCAAAGTAATGGAAAGGGTACTGAGGGATAGGATTTATGAGTATCTGGAAAGGCACTGCTTGATTAGGGACAGCCAGCACGGATTTGTGAAGGGTAGGTCTTGCCTTACAAGTCTTATTGAATTCTTTGAGGAGGTGACCAAGCATGTGGATGAGGGTAGAGCAGTGGATGTAGTGTACATGGATTTTAGTAAGGCATTTGATAAGGTTCCCCATGTTAGGCTTATGCAGAAAGTCAGGAAGCATGGGGTAGAGGGAAATTTGGCCAATTGGATAGAAAACTGGCTAACCGGTCGAAGTCAGAGAGTGGTGGTAGATGGTAAATATTCAGCCTGGAGCCCAGTTACAAGTGGAGGTCCGCAGGGATCAGTTCTGGGTCCTCTGCTGTTTGTAATTTTTATTAATGACTTGGATGAGGGAGTCGAAGGGTGGGTCAGTAAATTTGCAGATGATACTAACATTGGTGGAATTGTGGACAGTGAGGAGGGCTGTTGTCGGCTGCAAAGGGACTTTGATATGATGCAGAGCTGGGCTGAGGAGTGGCAGATGGAGTTCAACCCTGTCAAGTGTGAGGTTGTCCATTTTGGAAGAACAAATAAGAATGCGGAATACAGGGTTAACGGTAAAGTTCTTAGTCAGGTGGAGGAACAGAGGGATCTTGGGGTCTATGTACATAGATCTTTGAAAGTTGCCACTCAGGTGGATAGAGCTTGTAAGAAGGCCTATGGTGTATTAGCGTTCATTAGCAGAGGGATTGAATTCAAGAGTCGTGAAGTGATGTTGCAGCTGTACAGGACTTTGGTTAGGCCACATTTGGAGTACTTTGTGCAGTTCTGGTCGCCTCACTTTAGGAAAGATGTGGAAGCTTTGGAGAGGGTGCAGAGATGATTTACTAGGATGTTGCCTGGAATGGAGAATAGGTCGTACGAGGATAGGTTGAGAGTTCTCGGCCTTTTCTCGGTGGAACGGCGAAGGATGAGGGGTGACTTGATAGAGGTTTATAAGATGATCAGAGGAATAGATAGAGTAGACAGTCAGAAACTTTTTCCCCGGGTACAACAGAGTGTTACAAGGGGACATAAATTTAAGGTGAAGGGTGGAAGGTATAGGGGAGATGTCAGGGGTGGGTTCTTTACCCAGAGAGTGGTGGGGGCATGGAATGCGCTGCCCGTGGGAGTGGTAGAGTCAGAATCATTGGCGACCTTTAAGCGGCAATTGGATAGGTACATGGATGGGTGCTTGATCTAGGATAGATGTTTGGCACAACATCGTGGGCCGAAGGGCCTGTTCTGTGCTGTATTGTTCTATGTTCTATGTTCTATGATTTGAAAGAAGTTCTGGGATTAATATATTAATGAATCAAAATCTACAACCTGTCCTATGTGATTAAAGACTTCACAGCAATCTCGGTTTGTTCAATACATCAAATTAGTTGTATGACATTTTAGTCTTTGATACAGGAACAGCACCCTGTCAGCTTGTATTTGAAAATGAATCTGTCTGACTAGAATCTGGTGTTGTGTGATTTTTAACCTTCTCTTGGTTGTAGTCATTCCTCCACACATGCCTGTTCTCTTATCAATGTCTCATTGTGAGTTTCATCATCTTGACTTGTATCCCTCATTTTCTGAGGGTCTGTGCTGCCTGCTGGAGCTGAGATCTTACTCTGATCAGGATGGACTGATCATGTCACTCCAAGCCAGGTTGTCCATTTCCTGCAGTGCTGTTGTTTGTTCTTTTGTTTTCTGGATCAGGTCACATGCTTCTCCTGAACTTATTACATTTTCAAACTTCAGCTGGTTGATCTTTTGTACACAATCGCATGAATAGAAATCATGGAACTTCTCCCCCGCCTCAGTCATTCCTCTGAAACATTCCTGCCTTTGAGAACCCAAGGCCACCATTACCCTAACTGACAGCTTCCATTCCTCCTTCTCCCTTCCCAGCCAAGCCCATTGTTTTGATGTGTCCTATTGACCCACCGCACACCCCCAACAGGCTTCAGCTACCCATCACTGACGTGCGCAGTGAAGACACTCACCATTTCACGATCAGCTACAAGCACCAACTCCAGGTATCTCATCTCTTGTAGCACATTCCTTTTGACCTGGCAAAGAGAAAATGTCCGTCAGTGTGACAGAGGGACACTGAGACAGGCGCCCTGGTTGGAAGGAGGATAATTACAGCTCAAGGCTCAGCACTCTTAGTACCTTCTCATTTAATACCCAGTATTTTATTGCATTCCTGGTTATATTTCTCAATTGATCAGTTACTTCCTCTCTCTCTCTTTCCACACATTGTCTCTTTGTTTTGTCAGTCTTTCACCGGACTCTCACCTCTTCCCTCTCTTGCTTTTATGCCTTCTTTTTCCCTCCTTTTACCTGACACCCTCCTTACACTATCTTGATCTCTTCCCCATTTCCCTTCATTAATCCCCTCTCCTCCTCCGGCGCTGACGCGTTGGTAACCATGGTTACACAGACATTACCCCACACCAGCAATGGTCCTCAATATGGAAATAACGGAGACCTTAGAGACACCCATCATTCACCATAACTCAGATCCTGAAACAATTCATATTCAAATGTCACTCCATGTGGACAGTATCCAGGTTTGAGCTGAACTTGGTGAGTAACATTCCTACCACACAACGCCCGCCAATGATCATCTCCAATGAGCAGAGCAGGTTGAAATGCATAATATGATTAAGCAGTCGGCATGGATTTGTGAAGGGAAGAAATAAAAGAACAACAACAAAGAACAAAGAATATTCACAGCCCAGGAACAGGCCCTTCGGCCCTCCAAGCCTGAGCTGATCCAATTCCGCTGTCTCAACCTGTCGGTCAATTCCTAAGCATCTGCTCCCACCTCCTCATGCATCTGTCCAGACGCATCTTAAATGAATCCACTGTGCCTGCCTCTACCACCTCTGCTGGCAACGCATTCCAAACACCCACCACCCTCTGTGTGAGGTACTTGCCGCCTGTATCCCCCTTAAACTTTCCACCTCTCACCCTGAAAGCGTGACCTCTCGTTATTGAATCATTCACCCTGGGAAAAAGCTTGTCTCTACCCACCCTGCCTATACCCTTCATGATTTTGTAAACCTCCATCAGGTCCCCCCTCAATCTCCTTTTTTCTAATGAAAACAAACCTAACCTACTCAATCTCTCTTCATAGCTAGCACCTTCCATACCAGGCAACATCCTCGTAAACCTTCTCTGCACCCTCTCCAAAGCTCCACATCCTTTTGGTAATGTGGCGACCAGAACTATACACAGTATTCTAAATGCGGCCGAACCAATGTCTTGTACAATTTTAATATGATCAGCCAGCTCTTATACTCACTACCCCATCCAATGAAGGCATGAGTACCATATGACTTCTTTACCACTCTATCCACCTGTGCAGCAACCTTCAGGGTACAATGGACCTGCACTCCCAGATCTCTCTGCTCATCAACCTTTCCCAAGACTCTTCTGTTTACTGTATCATTCGCTCGAGAATTAGACTTCCCAAAATGCATCACCTCACATTTGCCTGGTTTGAACTCCATCTGCCACTTTTCTGCCCAACTCTCCAGTCTATCTATATCCTCCCATATTCTCTGATAGTCCTTTATACTTTCTGCTACTCCACCAATCTTTGTGTCATCTGCAAACTTACTGATCATACCAACAGTGCCCTCTTCCAGATCATTTATGTATATTACAAACAGCAGTGGCCCCAGCACTGATCCCTGGGTACCATCTGGTCACCTTTCTCCATTTCGAGAAACTCCCTTTAACTACTACTCTCTGTCTCCTGTTGCTCATCCAGTTCTGTATCCACCTGCTAGAACCCCCTGCACACCATGTGATTTCACTTTCTCCATTAGTTTACCATGGGGAACCTGATCAAATGCCTTACCAAAGTCTATATATATCTATTTACTTGATCATTTCCTCAAAAAACTCTATTAAGTTGGTAAGGCATGATCTATCCCACACAAACCATATCGCCTATCACTTATTAGCCCATTTCTTTCCAAATATAAACAGATTTTATCCCTCAGTACCTTCTCTAGCAACTTTCCCACCTCTGACCTCAGGCTCACTGGTCTGTAGTTACCCGGAATATCCCTTCTTGTACAGGGGGACAACATGAGTAACCCTCCAGTCCTCATGCCTGACAAATTAATCAGAATTCTTTGTAACAAGCAAGATTGATAAAGGGGAAATTGTGAATGTAATATATTTGGTTTTTCAGAACGTGTTTGCTAAGGTCCCAGACATTACATTTGGTTACAAAATCAGACAAAAACCCAGTGTTTGGAGGCAGTATTTCAGCATTAATAGCAGATTGGTCAACTAATAGAAGACAGACAGTTGAGATAAGGGAGATATTTTCCTGGTGGCAATCTATAACTAGTGGGTGACACAGTGATCAGTACCGAGACCGTAATTATTTACATTTTCTATTGATGAGTTTGATGAGGCAAATGAATGTACTGTAGCCAAATTTGAGGATGACAACAAAAATAGGTGGGAAGGCAACTGACAAGAGTAACCCAAGGAGTCTACAGCAGGATACTGACGGGTGAGGTGAGTGGGCAAACACCTGGTCGTTCGAGTATAAAGGTTCTGAGGGAGACTCACTGAACCCAAAATGTTAACTCTGATTTCTCTCCACTGATGCTGCCAGACCTGCTGAGCTTTTCCAGCAATTTCGATTTTTTTGTTTTTGACTTACAGCATCTACAGTTCTTTTAATTTTTATTCAGATAGAATATAATGTGGAGAAATTACAGGTTCCCCAATTTGGCAGCAACAATAGAGGAGCTGAATATTATTGAAATGGAGAAGAACCTGCAGCAAGCTGTAGAACAGAGGGATTTGGGAATTCTCATCCATGATCACAAAGCAGCTATGATACAAGGTCAACAGATAATAGAGAAGGCAAATGGAATATTGTTATTCCCAAGAGAGTGGAGTATAAAAGTAGGAAGGGTTTGCTACTATCCACATTGTGAGTACACAAGTATCTCATGGGATTATGCAGAATATCATTTGAATGTGTTTCTGCCAAGTTAATTAACTTACAATATTTGAGGTTGTAATGAGCTGTTTGTCGATGAGACTACAGATTATATTTCTACTGTCAACACCACGTAATAACATAAAGGACAAAAACACCCAAAGGGTCAATACACACAGCCAATGAAGAACATCAATTCAACTGGGACAATGTTACGAAACTGGGACAGGCTCGGGAACTCCTGGAGGCCTGGTATTCACCCATTGGTTTGATTAACAAACCTGCTGAAATAGACCCCATCTACTGACCACTGCAGCACAAAACCGGAAGCAGAACCGCCCACCACAACAGACAGAACCATATCAATTCAGAGCAGGTCACAAGAACACTACTTCATCTGGACACTACTCAGCAGAGAGATGAAACTTTTGGAAAGGATCATAAGAGATAAGATTTATAATCATCTAGCAAGGAACAATTTGATTTCAGATAGTCAACATGGTTTTGTCAATTGCAAGTCGATTCTCACAAACCTCATTGAGATTTTGAGAAGGTGACCAAGCATGTAGATGAGGGTAGGACAGTTGACGTGGTATACATGGACTTCAGTAAAGCCTTTGATAAGGTTCCACATGGTAGGCTGTTGGAGAAAATGCAAAGGCATGAGATTGAGGGTGATTTAGCAGTTTGGATTAGAAACTGGCTTTCTGAAAGAAGGCAGCGAGTGGTGGTTGTTGGAAAATATTCAGCCTGGAATCTGGTTACTAGTGGTATGACACAAGGATCTGTTTTGGGACCACTGCTGTTTGTCATTTTTATGAATGACTTAGACGCAGGTATAGGTGGATGGATTAGTAAATTTGCAGTTGGTGGAGTAGTGGACAGTGTGGAAGAATGTTACAGGTTACAGGGGGTCTTGGATAAACTGCAGAATTAGGCTGAGAGGTGTCAAATGGAAACCAGAGAGTGGTGCTGGAAAGGCACAGCAGGTCAGGCAGCATCCGAGGAGCAGGAAAATCAACGTTTTGGGCAAAAGCCCTTCATCAGGAATACAGGCAGGAAGCATCCGGAGTGAAGGGATAAATGAGAGGGAATGGGGCTGGGGAGAAGGAAGCCTGGAGTACAATAGGCGGATGATGGTGACGGTAAAGGTGATAGGTCAGAGAGGAGGGTAGAGCGGATAAGGTGGGAAGGAAAATTGGCAGATATGACAGTTCATGAGGCTGGTGCTGAGCCAGAAGGTTGGAACTGGGTGACTATGTCTGCCATTGATGCATGACAACACAGTGCTGGCCTGAGGCACACGACTCCTTAGTGTTGGTGAACTGGGCCATATGAAGAACCTATACAAGTCTGCCACTATCACCATCGAATTAATTCGTAAGTATGTCGAAGACTGCATGCCAAAGTTAACGTGAATATTCTCCAAGTGGAAACCATGGATGAACCTGGAGATCTGCTCCTTATTGAAGTCCAGGTTCAAGTCAGGCAACCCTGACCTCTAAGAAAATCCAGGTACCACCTTTGTAAGGCCATCAGAGACACCAAGAGGCAATACAAACTTAAGACCTAGACCAACCACATGGATAACTCCAGTTTGTGACAAACCTTACATGACTTAATGGGCTACAAAGCGAAGTCATACAGAATTGCACATTTCCACCCAATGAGCTCAGGGTATTCTCTACTTGTTTTGAACAGGTCATTGAAACAATGTCACTTATCCGAATAGTTCTTAGTCACCTCCACAGGTGCAGGATCAGCCTTCTTGACAGTGAACCCACAGGAAGTGACTGGCCCGGGTAGGGTCCCTGGCCATGTACTCAGATCCTGTGTGGACCCTGGCCAGAGCATTGGCAGACATCTTTAACCTCCCCTGGCCACAATCTGAAGTTCTCACCTATTTCAAAAAGACCACTATCATCCCCGTGTCAAAGAAAAATCATGTAGCCTCAATAGCCACCAGCTGCTGGCCTCTGACCTCCATTATTATGAAGTATTTTGGGAGGTTAGTCATGGCTCATGCCAACTCCAGCCAACCAAACTGCCTTAACTCTTTGAAAATTGTCATCGAACACAACAGGTCCACAGTAGATGCCATCTCCCGAGCCCGACACTCATCCTGGAACATCGAGATTACAAGGATATCTACGTCAGGCTTACTGACTACAGCACAGACTTTAATACCATAATTCCACACAAATCCATCTCTAAACTCCAAGAGCTAGGTCTTGGCTGACTCTCTGCAACGAGATCCTCAATTTCTTGGCACAAAGACCACAATCATTAAGAACATGTCAATACCTCCCCCTTCAAAATACTCCTCAACATTGGGCTATGTACTCAGCTCCCTACTCCTGCTCCTTATACAATGACAACTGTACACCCACATTGCACATCAACTCCATTTATAAGTTTGTTGACAATATAACCATTGTAGACCAGATCTCAAACAACAACAAGACAAAGTACAGTGCTTAGTGGCCTGGTGAAATACAACAAGCTCTCCTGCAAAGTCAGCAAAATGAAGGAGCTGGTCATTGTCTTCAGGAAGTGGAGTGGAGGCTATACCCCTGTCTGCATCAGTAGTGCTGTGGTGGAGATAGCCAATGGTGTCAAGATCCTGGGCGTGATATCACCAACAATTTGTCCTGGTCCACTCACGTCAATGTGACGGTCAAGAAAGCACAACAACAATGCTACTTCCTCAGGAGGCGAAGGAGAGCCATTATGACCACAAGGACTCTTAACCATTTTTATAGATGCCCCATAAAAAACCTTTCTATCCAGATGCATCACTCTGTCATTTGGAAACTACCCAAGACCACAAGGAACTGCAGAGGGTTGTGAACGCAGCCCAGCCCATCCCACAAACCAGCCTCCCATCCATTGACTCCGTCTACATTTCCCACTGTGTCAGGAAAGCAACCACTCCAATCAAAGATTAATCCTACCCCAGTCATACACCCTCCCACCCTCCTCCGTCAGGCAGAAGACATAAACATTTGAACACATGTACGAACAGATTCAAGACCAGCTTCTTCCTTGCTGCTTTCAAACTTTGAACAGACATCTCAAGTGTTATTTCTGATCTCTCTCTCTCTGCACCTTCCCTGCGGCTGTAACACTGTATTCTGCTACCCTGATACACTTTGTACAGCATAATCTGCCTGGATAGAATGTAAAACAACACTTTCCACTATATCTCCGTACAACAATAAATCAATCAATCTAATCTAAATGCCCAATTTATCCCCTTGTTGAAGCATGGCACTTTATCATTGGCACATTTTGCTGTATTGAGTGAAAAATATTTACCTTGAGCTGAATGATCACTGTTGTAAAAATCTCACCCTGTAGCTTGAATTTTTAGCAATAAGCACATTTTTGTAATCAACGATGGAAAGAAAGTTGAAATAACAGTGAAAAGATGGGGCAGATGGATGGGAACGGATTGTTCCCAGTCACCGACAGTCGGGAACAAAAAGTCAAAGAGAAAACAATCAAATGGAAGGGCTTTAGAACAGGAGACTTGCATTATAGAAAGAAGTGAGAAACCATGGATTCAACACTGGAGTCAGTGTTGAAGACATAAACTCCATCAATATCAAGTTTAAACAGGTGAGGGGGAGTTAGAAGGAAGAGGGGAAGGTGCTGAGTAAAGGAACTCTCCATGAGCTGATTGAGCTGAAGGCTGTGTCTGCAGATAGCAAATTCTATGGGGCACCTTCCTTTTTGTTGGTCAGTCAGTTACAGTGCTCATTACTCACCCTCTGAGAGCGCTGGAGGTGATCAGTCAGGGGTAATCCAGGAGATGGAGTTCCAACTCCACAGCGACTCGGTACTGGCAGGACATCTTCAGCTCTGTATAACAAATGACGACCATCTGCATCTCCAACAACAGGTTCAATGACATATGTTCGATTACTGAACACAATCACAGCACTGCAGAAAAGAATGAGATAGAAGGGACACAGCTGGACAGAAAATATTGCTTGTAACCTTCAACCTGCGAATTAATCATATCCCAGTACAGTTACACAGTGAGTGACCCTCACCCTGCTGTATAAAGCCATCCCAGTACAGTTACACAATGAGTGACCCTCACCCTGCTGAATAAACACATCCCAGTACAGTTACACAGTGAGTGACCCTTACCCTGCTATATAAACACCTCCCAGTACAGTTACGCAGTGAGTGACCCTTACCCTGCTATATAAACACCTCCCAGTACAGTTACACAGAGAGTGACCCTCACCCTGCTGTATAAACACATCCCAGTACAGTTACACAGTGAGTGATCCTCACCCTGCTGAATAAACACATCCCAGTACAGTTACACAGTGAGTGACCCTTACCCTGCTGTATAAACACATCCCAGTACAGTTACACAGTGAGTAACCCTTACCCTGCTGAATAAACATATCCCAGTACAGTTACATAGTGAGTGACCCTCACCCTACTGAATAAACACACCCCAGTGCAGTTACACAGTGAGTGACCCTTACCCTGCTGTATACACACATCCCAGTACAGTTACATAGTGAGTGACCCTTACCCTGCTGTATAAACACATCCCAGTACAGTTACACAGTGAGTGACCCTCACCCTGCTGTATAAACACACCCCAGTACAGTTACACAGTGAGTGACCCTTACCCTACTGAATAAACACACCCCAGTACAGTTACACAGTGAGTGCACCTGCCGAGGTAACACTTTACTGGCTCAAACATTCATTTTTCAAATTCAAGTTTCACAAGAATGTGCAAAAGCATGAAAATAAATTGTCAGTTTCTTTACCTGAGTCCTGAGCAGGTACTTGCAGAGACTTGTGTTCCAGGGAATTTTCTCACAGATCCCGCATAGTAACAGCGATACTGTAGGAAGATGGTCACAACTCAAGCACTATCAACATCCTGGGGATTATCATTGACCAGAATCTCAAATGGACTTACCACATAAATGCAGTGGATCCAAGTGGAGGTCAGAGGTTAGGAATACTCTGGTGAATTCCCCACAAATTAGAGGTACGAGTATGGCAGGAGATTGGGGAGACATGCAGGAGCAATAGGGTTGTCAGAGTGGCTTCCCAACAAACACTGGGACTGCCAGAGTGTTACGGGCTAAGATGGGGTGGAATTTGTGAAGTGAGTTCAGGATCATTCCCTCGAGCAATATTCAAAGGATCCTACTCAGCAAGGGGAAAAATGTGACCTATACTTGGGAAATCGGGCAGGACAAATGACTGAGGTGACAGTGGGGGGAACTAGTGACCACAGTTTTAAAACAGATTAGATTAATTACAGTGTGGAAACAGGCCCTTCGGCCCAACAAGTCCACACCGACCTGCAACCCACCCAGACCCATTCCCTACATTTACCCCTTCACCTAACACTACGGACAATTTAGCACGACCAATTCACCTAACCTGCACATTATTGGACTATGGGAGGAAACCCACGCAGACATGGGGAGAATGTACAAACTCCACACAGACAGTTGCCTGAGGCGGGAATTGAACCCGGGTCTCTGGCGCTGTGAGGCAGCAGTGCTAACCACCATGCCACCGACAAAGTCGTTATGGAGAGGAACAAAACTGGTCCACAGGTTCAAGTTCTAAACTGGGGGAAGGTGAATATTGATGGAATTAGACAGGAGCTTGCAGGGTCTGGTCAGAGCAGATTGTTTGCAGGCAGAGGGACCTCCAGCAAGAGAAAGAGGCCTTTAAAAGGGAGATAGATAGAGTTCAAGGTCTGTATGTTCTTGTGAGGGTGAAGGGCAGGGTCAGCAGGAACAGGGAACCCTGGATAACAAGAGATATTGAGGCCCTGACCAGAAAATAGAAGCAAGTGCGGCTCAGGTTCAGGCAGCTGGGATCAAGGGAATCCCTGGAAGTAGACAGGGAACACATGAGTTTACTGCAGAAGGAAATCAGGAGGGCGAAAAGAGAGTATGAGATAGATAGGGTGAATCCAAAGAGGTTATTTAATTATATTAAAGGAAGAAGAATACCTAGAGATTGAATAGGACCCCCCCCCCCAAGGACCAAAGTGAATATGTACATGTGGAACTGTAGGAGATGGGCGAGGTCCTCAATGATTATCTCTCCTCTGTGTTTACCGTGGAGAAAGCCATGAGGACCTGGGAACTTGGGGAAGTTTGTGATGATATTTTGGGGCCAGTCCATATCACAGTAGAGGTGGTGTTGGATGTATTACACTGTATAAAGGTGGATAATTCTCCTGGTCCTGACCAGATATATCCAAGAACCCCGTCAGAGGCTGGAGAAGACATTGCCAGGGCCTTGGCTGATATATTTGCATCATCGTTAGCCACGGGTGAGGTCCCGGAAGACTGGAGGGTCGTGAATGTTGTGCCTTTACTCAAGAAGGGCTGCAAAGGAGACCCTGGGAACGATAGAGCAGTAAGCCGAACATCTGTGGGAGGGAAGTTACTTCAGGAGAATCTGAGGGATAAGATACACATGACTTTAGAAAGATTGCGTATTGAATCATAGAATCCCTACAGATTGGATTCAGGCCATTTGCCCCAACAAGTCCACACCAACCCTCCAAAGAGTAACCACCCTGAACCATTCCCCTGCCCTATTGCTCTACATTTACCCCTGATGAATGCACCTAACCTACACATCCCTAAACACGATGGGTAATTTAGCTTGGCCAATTCACCTGGCTTGCACATCTTTGGACTGTGGGAGGAAACCGGAGCACCCGGAAGAAACCCACACAGACACGGGGAGAATGTGCAAACTCCACACAGACAATCACCTGAGGCAGGAATTGAACTGGGACCTTGGTGCTGTGAGGCAGCAGTGCTAACCACTGTGCCACCGTGCTCAGCCTGGCTTAGGAAAGGTCAGCATGGCTTTGTGCATGGGAGATCATACCTCACAAATTTACTCAAATTCTGTGATGAAGTGACCGGGAAGGTGATGAAGGCAGGGCAGTAAATGGAGTCTGTATGGAGATCAGTGCAGCCTTTGATAAGCTTTGCAAGGAATCCAGGGGAAGCTGACAAATTGGACACACAATTGGCTTGATGGTAGGAAGCAGGGGGTAATAGTGGAATGCTGCTTGTCAGACTGGAGGCGTGTGACTAGGGCAGTGCCTCAGGGGTCGGTGCTGGACCCACTATCTCAGTGATTTCGATGGGAATATACAAGGCATGGTTAGTAAGTTTGCAGATGATACTAAAATACGTGGTAGCGTGGACAGTGAGGAAGGTTCTCAGAAATTGCAGCAGGACCTTGATCAGCTGAGGAGGTGGGCCAAGAAATGGCAAATGGAGTTTAATCTAGACAAGTGTGAGGTCTGGCATTTTGGAAAGTCAAATCAAGGCAGAAGTTTCATGGAGAATGGTTGGGCCTTAAGGGGTGTAGTGGAACAGAGGCACCTTGGAGTTCAGGTGCACGGTTCTCTGAGAGTGGAATCCCAGGGAGACAGGGCTTTTGGCATACTGGCCTTCATCAGTCAGGGCATTGAGTGTAGAAGTTGGGGAGGTATGTTGCAGTTATACGGGACGTTGGTGAGGCTGCACTTGGGTATTGTGCTCAGTTTTCATCACCTTGCTATAGGAAGGATGTTATTAAACTGGAAAGAGTGCAGAAGACATTTACAAGGATGCTGCCTGGACTCAAGGGTCTGAGTTACAGGGAGAGCTTGGACAAACTAGGACTTTTTTCTGCAGAATGTAGGAGATTGAGGGGGGAACCTTCCAGAAGTGTATCAGGTCATGAAAGTGATGGATCGGGTGAATACACTCAGCCTCTTTCCCAGGGTTGGGGAATTGGGGACTAGAGGGCATCAGGTTAAGGTGAGAGGGGAAAGAATAAAAGGGAACCTGAGGGGAAACGTTTTTACACAGAGGGTGGTACACACGGGGAATGAGCTGCCAGTGGGTAGGTGGGTACATTAACAACATTTAAAAGGCATTTGGACAAATCCATGGATAGGAAAGGGTTAGAAGGATATGGGCCAAGTGCAGGGAGATGGGGTTAGTGTGGATGGATATTTTGGTTAGCATGGAGCAGTTTGGGTCAAAGGGCCTCTCTCTGTGCTGTAGGACTCCATGGCCTCCTGACTTCCCAAAGCCTGTCCACCATCGACAAGGCACAAGTCAGGAATGTGATGGAATACTCCACGTGGAAGGATAAGGGTGGCAGAGAGATCTCCACCAAGCCACTCACCGTTCTGATTTGTATATATATCGCTGTTCCTTCACTGTCACTGAGTCAGAATCCTGGAATTCCCTCCCTCAGGGCATTGTGAGTCAACCCACAGCACATGGACTGCAGTGGGTCAAGAAGGCAGCTCACCCCCCACCTTCTCAAGGGCAAATAGGGATGGGCATTAAATGCTGGGCCCAGCCAATGACACCCACTTCCCACAAATGGATAAATAAATAGAAATATAAAACATCTCAGTATTATATCTCCTGAGACTAACATGATCACAAGCGATCACACTACCCACAGTTCAGCTGTGTGTTAAATGGACCATACCATCAGCTGAAGTAAAGACTCTGACCACAGAGTGTGGAGTTGGAATCTCACTGTCCCATGGAGACGAGCTTGTGATGCATGTAGGAGCAAGTTACTGCAGATGCTGGATTCTGTACTGAAACCAACAAATGCTGGAGATCACAACGGGTCAGGCAGCATCCATGGAGGGAGAGCAAAACAACATTTTGAGTGTAGCTGGCTTTGATTCAGAGCTGAAGTGAAGTACGCTCCAGTTGAGGGTGTGGATGGGAGGGTACTGGGGTGGAGAGTGCTGGGGAAGAAAAATTGTTGAAAGTACAGATGAAGTGATTGGGATGTGAGCATGGAAGAACAATGGTGTGTCTAATTACCAGAATTGCAAGGACAGACAGTCTCACTGGAGTGTGGGAAGGGAGGAAGAACATGGTGACAGAGACTGTAACAAGTAAAGCTAATGGAAAGGGAAGAAACAGGAGCTGAATCACAATTTGAAGGTGTTTAACACATAATGAAATCCAGAGGATGTAACGTAGTCTTAAGATGAGATGTCGCTCCTTCAGTTTGCATTGGAGCACTGCAGCAAGCTGAGGACAGACAAGTGGGCAAGCGAGCAGGACACTGTGTTAAAATTACTGGCTACGGGAAGATCAGGGTCCTGCTTGTGCACAGACCAGAAAAGTAACACAAATGGTCACCCAGTCTGTGTGTGGCTTCTCCAATGGCTGCAGTGAATACAAAGACAAGGTTGGAGGAGGTACAGGTAGAATGCAGCTTCACCTGGAATGACTGGGATGGTGATCAGGGAGGAGGTGAAGGGGCAGCTGTTACACATTCTGTGGTTACATGGGAAGGGGGGATGGTGTTTTTTTTTAAGATTAGATTACTTACAGTGTGGAAACAGGCCCTTCGGCCCAACAAGTCCACACCGACCCGCCGAAGCGCAACCCACCCATACCCCTACATTTACCCCTTACCTAACACTACGGGCAATTTAGCATGGCCAATTCACCTGACCCGCACATCTTTGGACTGTGGGAGGAAACCGGAGCACCCGGAGGAAACCCACGCAGACACGGGGAGAACGTGCAAACTCCACACAGTCAGTCGCCTGAGGCAGGAATTGAACCCAGGTCTCTGGCGCTGTGAGGCAGCAGTGCTAACCATTGCGCCACCGTGCTGGTGGTCAATAAATGGACTTGGGTGTCCCAAAGGGAACAATCCTTGAAAAACACAGACAGTAGGAGTGAGGGGACTATGTGTTTGGTGGTAGCTCTGGAGTTGTCTGAAATGGCGGAGAATGTGGAGGCTGGTGCAGTGAAAAGTGAGGACGTGAGGGACTGAATCATGCTGTTATGAGTGATGAGAAGGGGCAAGGGCTGAAGCACAGGTAGGTCAGATATGGTTGAGGGACCTGTCAACCACTGTGGTGGAGAGGGGAATGCCATAGTTCTGGAAGAAGCAAGCTATGCCAGCAGCACTGTTTTGGAAGGTGTCTGAAAATCTCTGAATTCAGCCTCTGCCTGAAGAGATAACTCACCATTTCAGTGTCTGTCTCTGTTACCAAAGTCCCATTGGAATCATAGTGCGATACCTGGAAGCGTGCAGGAAAGAGGAGTCTAGGAAAAAACAGAGAGTGAATGGCAGAGGCACTACACACTCCTCTGTCCATGGAGGATACACACTGTCTGACACTGTCAATGAGATATCAAAAGAGAGCCAGTTCAGCAATGTTAGGAAGGAACTAGACTGAATTTGTACATCATTTTGGACCTCGTGCTTGACCAGAAGCAGGTTAACAAGAGACCCAATCGCAGTGCTGTCAAAGTACAATAATGGATCCTTCAATCACTCCAGAACCTGCTCAGCTCTGTCCGTTTACCTCAGTCTATTTGACTAGAGGAACCATCACAGGTGCTGAAAAACACTCAGCTTCCAACTCCTCACTTCCCAACTAGAGTCCTCAGGTATGCTCAGCCCAGCTCACATGACTGGCTGACCACATTTTTATCTTCAGAAGGAACTGCCAAGACATTCATGAGGTCAGCCAGGTTGGCCACTGAAACTACATTTCCTGATTGAGGTTGTTAAGCTGGTCCAATCAGGGAGTCCTGGCTGACAGATATAAACAGGAGATTCAGCACCCCCTCAGTTTAGGGGACCTGACTCTGTGCTGGCTGGTGTTATAGTCAGTATGTTACTGTTCCTTCCTTTTTTCTGGAAGGGGAAACCTGATTCCTGAACTGGCTGAACTACTTAGCCAGTTTGTTAACTGGTATTCCTCTTAGTGAGGACTGATTGTTAAACTCCTGATGCACAGAATGCGTTTCAGTTGTAACTCAGTTCTCATTAGGGGATTGTTGATTCAGTGGCTGGTTCCAGCCTGTGTGTTACTCTTTTCTCTTCCTACACTCCTTTTTTTTTTGAGAAAAGGACAATGTTACTTTTATGGTAGGGCTTAGCCCTTGGACTCTAGTTTTCTTTGCTTTTTGTATGTGTCTTCACTTTTTATTGGTGGTTGGGCTGAGCCTTTGTGGAAGACATACATTTTTACAGAGGAGCTGCTCCTGTGGGGAGGCCTAGCCCTGGGACTGGGCCTCTGACGACTGTGTGCGTCCCCGTCCCCGAAGAGTGGACCAAACTGCTGTGAGTTAACTGCACCTGTACAATGTACTATTCCTGAGAGTGGGCCTGGCTCTCCAAGGCTGGATCAGGACTCCATCAAGACCAAACACCTATGTGCTGCGGGATGTGCATTTGCTGCCTTCAGGAGTGGACTCTGCCCTTGGTTGTGGACTCTGTTTTTAGTAATGGACTCTGCAGGTTGGAGTGGACTCTATTTCTGACCACGCACGTCGTATACTGGAGTGGACTCTTTCTGGCAATGGATTCTATATCTTGAAGACTCTATATGTATAGATTTGAACTGTGTACCAGAAAGGACTCTTTTTTTTTATTATTGTGGTGTTTCCTGGATCTATCACCTGCACTGTCTTGTGTGTCCCTGGGTCTGGCAGGCCTTGTCGTGAGCTGGGAGGCTCATGCGTTGCCCTGAAAGCTGCCTTCCTGAGAGCTGGAAGGTGGGTAGGCCACCCTGATGCCAGTCACCCTGAGAGCCAGATGGTGGGTAGGCCGTTCTGAGCGCTGTTGTCCCGATAAGGGGTAATTGGGACGGGCTGTCCTAGAGGTGGTCGAAAGGTGTCAGAGCAACCGAGAGCCAGAAGATGCGTAGGGGCGGGCTGAGATCTGGAAGGCTTGTGGGCTACCCTACACGCTATCATCCCAGGGAAGGGGACGGGCTGCCCTAGAGGTGGTCGAAAGGTGTGCCAGGATAGCCCACTGGTTGGAGGCGCAACGGGCTGGGTGAGAGCCCAATGGTACGTACGGTCAGACCGAGAGCCAGAAGGTGGGTAGCTGTCCTCAGCGCTGTCACCCCGGGCAGGTACCGGGGCGGGCTGTCCCAGAGGTGGTCAAACCGTGTGTGAGGGTGGACCGAGAACTGGAAGGGGCACGGGGCGGATCAAGAACCGGAAGGTGGGTCGGGGCGGGCTGCCTTAGAGTGGTCGGAAGGTGGGAGGGGTGGGGGCTTGCTGGGTCTGTAATGTCTGCACTTCTGTATGTAACCGTATTGTTGAATGTACAAATGTTGTTGTCACTGTCTTATGTGGAACTGGGATTTGAGGTTTGTCCTCATCTCCCTGTAAAATGGTCAAACAGTAGGGTTTGGGGCCTAGCTTTGCTGCTCTCCCTTGTAAAATTGCTGTCTCTTGTACAGCTGTAAATGTTTATTGTAAACTGTTTTGTATTTGTTTAATAAAATAAAAAAAATTTAAAAAAAGAAAAAAAAAATAAACAGGAGATTCAGCACCCCCTCAGTTTAGGGGACCTGACTCTGTGCTGGCTGGTGTTATAGTCAGTATGTTACTGTTCCTTCCTTTTTTCTGGAAGGGGAAACCTGATTCCTGAACTGGCTGAACTACTTAGCCAGTTTGTTAACTGGTATTCCTCTTAGTGAGGACTGATTGTTAAACTCCTGATGCACAGAATGCGTTTCAGTTGTAACTCAGTTCTCATTAGGGGATTGTTGATTCAGTGGCTGGTTCCAGCCTGTGTGTTACTCTTTTCTCTTCCTACACTCCTTTTTTTTTTGAGAAAAGGACAATGTTACTTTTATGGTAGGGCTTAGCCCTTGGACTCTAGTTTTCTTTGCTTTTTGTATGTATTTTCACTTTTTATTGGTGATTGGACTGAGCCCTGTGGAAGACATACATTTGACCAGAGGAGCTGTTCCTGTGGGGAGGCCTAGCCCTGGGACTGGGCCTCCTGAAGATTGAACACTGTGTGCTGGGAGGTGAGCAGTTGCTGTATCCTGGAGTTTGGGAGAACACCTTTCCCTCAAGAGTGGACCAAACTGCTGTGAGTTAACTGCACCTGTACTATGTACTGTTCCTGTGAGTGGGCCTGCCTCTCCAAGGCTGGGCCAGGACTCTGTGGAGACTGAACACCTGTGTGCTGTGGGATGTTCATCTGCTGCCTTCAGGAGTGGACTCTGCCCTTGGTTGTGGACTCTGTTTTTAGTAATGGACTCTGCAGGTTGGAATGGACTCTATTTCTGACCACGCACGTCGTATACTGGAGTGGACTCTTTCTGGCAATGGATTTTATATCTTGAAGACTCTTTGTATGGATTTGAACTGTGTACCAGAAAGGACTCTGTTTTTTTAATTGTGGTGTTTCCTGTAACTATCACCTGCAGTGTCTTGTGTCCCTGGGTCTGGCAGGCCTTGTCATGAGTTGGGAGGCTCATGCGTCACCCTGAAAGCTGTCACCCTGAGAGCTGGAAGGTGGGTAGGCCATCCTGCAAACCTGAAGGTTGGTAGGCTGTCCTGAAAGCCAGAGGGTGAGTAGGCCACCCTGATGAGTGTCACCCCGAGAGCCAGATGGTGGGTAGGCTGTTCTGAGCGCTGTCGTCCCGATACGGGGTAATCGGGACGGGCTGTCCTAGAGGTGGTCGAAAGGTGTCAGAACAGCTGAGAGCCAGAAGGAGCGTAGGGGCGGCTGAGATCCGGAAGGCTTGTGGGCTACCCTACACGCTGTCGTCCCAGGGAAGGGGCTGCCCTAGAGGTGGTCGAAAGGTGTGCTAGGATAGCCCACTAGTCAGAGGCGCAACAGGGTGTGTGAGAGCCCAATGGTATACAGGGGCAGACCGAGAGCCAGAAGGCGGGTAGCCGTCCTCAGCGCTGTCACCCCGGGCAGGTACCGGGGCGGGCTGCCCCAGAGGTGGTCGAAAGGTGCAGAGGGTGGTTAGTGAAGCCGGAAGGTGGGTAGGCCGTCCAAACCGCTGTCACCCCAGGCGGGTACCGGGGCGGACTGTCCTAGAGGTGGTCGAAAGGTGTGTGAGGGCGGACCGAGAACTGGAAGGGGCACGGGGTGGACCGAGAGCCAGAAGGTGGGTAGGGGCGGGCTGCCTTAGAGTGGTCGAAAGGTGGGAAGGGTGGGGGCTTGCTGGGTCTGTATTGTCTGCACTTCTGTATGTAACTGTTTTGTTTAATGTACAAATGTCATTGTCACTGTCTTGTTAAATGTGGAACTGGGATTTGAGGGTTGTCCTCATCTCCCTGTAAAATGGTCAAACGGTAGGGTTTGGGGCCTAGCTTTGCTGCTCCTCTCCCTTGTAAAATTGCTGTCTCTTGTACAGCTGTAAATGTTTTCTTGTGAACTGAACCAATTTGTAATTTGTTTAATAAAATAAAAAAAATAAATAAACAGGAGATTCAGCACCCCCTCAGTTTAGGGGGCCTGACTCTGTGCTGGCTGGTGTTATAGTCAGTATGTTACTGTTCCTTCCTTTTTTCTGGAAGGGGAAACCTGATTCCTGAACTGGCTGAACTACTTAGCCAGTTTGTTAACTGGTATTCCTCTTAGTGAGGACTGATTGTTAAACTCCTGATGCACAGAATGCGTTTCAGTTGTAACTCAGTTCTCATTAGGGGATTGTTGATTCAGTGGCTGGTTCCAGCCTGTGTGTTACTCTTTTCTCTTCCTACACTCCTTTTTTTTTGAGAAAAGGACAATGTTACTTTTATGGTAGGGCTTAGCCCTTGGACTCTAGTTTTCTTTGCTTTTTGTATGTATTTTCACTTTTTATTGGTGGCTGGACTGAGCCCTGTGGAAGACATACATTTGACCAGAGGAGCTGTTCCTGTGGGGAGGCCTAGCCCTGGGACTGGGCCTTCTGGAGATTGAACATGTGTGTGTGCTGGGAGGTGAGCAGCTGCTGTATCCTGGAGTTTGGGAGAACACCTTTCCCTCAGGAGTGGACCAAACTGCTGTGAGTTAACTGCACCTGTACAATGTACTGTTCCTGTGAGTGGGCCTGGTTTTCCAAGGCTGGGCCAGGACTCTGTGGAGACTGAACACCTGTGTGCTGTGGGGTGTGCATTTGCTGCCTTCAGGAGTGGACTCTGCCCTCGGTTGTGGACTCTGTTTTTAGTAACTGACTCTGCAATTTGGAGTGGACTCATTTCAGACCATATACATCGTATACTGGAGTGGACTCTTCCTGGCAATGGATTCTATATCTTGAAGACTCTAATGTATGAATTTGGACTGTACCAGAAAGGACTCTTATTTTTATTGTGGTGTTTCCTGTATCTATCACCTGCACTGTCTTGTGTGTCCCTGGGTCTGGCAGGCCTTGTTGAGTTGGGAGGCTCATGCGTCGCCCTGAAAGCTGTCACCCCGAGAGCTGGAAGGTGGGTAGGCCATCCTGCAAACCTGAAGGTTGGTAGGCTGTCCTGAAAGCCAGAGGGTGGGTAGGCCACCCTGATGCCAGTCACCCTGAGAGCCAGATGGTGGGTAGGCTGTTCTGAGTGCTGTCGTCCCGATAAGGGGTAATCGGGACGGGCTGTCCTAGAGGGGGTCGAAAGGTGTCAGGGCAGCCGAGAGCCACAAGGCGCGTAGGGGCGGCTGAGTTCCGGAAGGCTTGTGGGCTACCCTACACGCTGTCATCCCAGGGAAGGGGACGGGCTGCCCTAGAGGTGGTCGAAAGGTGTGCTAGGATAGCCCACTAGTCGGAGGCGCAACAGGGTGTGTGAGAGCCCAATGGTACGTAGGGTCAGACCGAGAGCCAGAAGGCGGGTAGCCGTCCTCAGCGCTGTCACCCAGGGCGGGCTGCCCCAGAGGTGGTCGAAAGGTGCTGAGGGTGGTTAGTGAAGCTGGAAGGTGGGTAGGCCGTCCAAACCGCTGTCACCCCGGGTGGGTACCGGGGCGGGCTGTCCTAGAGGTGGTCGAAAGGTGTGTGAGGGCGGACCGAGAACTGGAAGGGGCACGGGGTGGACTGAACTGGAATGTGGGTAGGGGCGGGCTGCCTTAGAGTGGTCGGAAGGTGGGAGGGGGGGGTGCTTGCTGGGTCTGTATTGTCTGAACTTCTGTATGTAACAGTTTTGTTTAATGTACAAATGTCATTGTCACTGTCTTGTTAAATGTGGAACTGGGATTTGAGGTTTGTCCTCATCTCCCTGTAAAATGGTCAAACGGTAGGGTTTGGGGCCTAGCTTTGCTGCTGCTCCTCCCTTGTAAAATTGCTGTCTCTTGTACAGCTGTAAATGTTTGTTGTAAACTGTTTTGTAATTTGGTTAATAAAATAAAAAAATAAACAGGAGATTCAGCACCCCCTCAGTTTAGGGGGCCTGACTCTGTGCTGGCTGGTGTTATAGTCAGTATGTTACTGTTCCTTTTTTTCTGGAAGGGGAAACCTGATTCCTGAACTGGCTGAACTACTTAGCCAGTTTGTTAACTGGTATTCCTCTTAGTGAGGACTGATTGTTAAACTCCTGATGCACAGAATGTGTTTCAGGTGTAACTCAGTTCTCATTAGGGGATTGTTGATTCACTGGCTGGTTACAGCCTGTTACTCTTTTCTCTCTCCTTTTTTTGAGAAAAGGACAATGTTACTTTTATGGTAGGGCTTAGCCCTTGGACTCCAGTTTTCTTTGCTTTTTGTATGTATCTTCACTTTTTATTGGTGATTGGACTGAGCCCTGTGGAAGACATACATTTGACCAGAGGAGCTGTTCCTGTGGGGAGGCCTAGGCCTGGGACTGGGCCTCTGAAGATTGAACACCTGTGTGTGTGCTGGGAGGTGAGCAGTTGCTGTATCCTGGAGTTTGGGAGAAGACTTTCCCTCAGGAGTGGACCAAACTGCTGTGAGTTAACTGCACCTGTACTATGTACTATGTACTGTTCCTGTGAGTGGGCCTGGTTTTCCAAAGCTGGGCTAGGACTCTGGAGACTAAACAACTGTGCTGTGGGGTGTGCATTTGCTGCCTTCAGGAGTGGACTCTGCCCTTGGTTGCGGACTCTGTTTTTAGTAACAGAGTCCGCTCCAAACTGCAGAGTCCATTTCCAACCATGTACATCGTATACTGGAGTGGACTCTTCCTGGCAATGGATTTTATATCTTGAAGACTCTTGTGTATGAATTTGGACTGTGTACCAGAAAGGACCCTTTTTTTGTGGTGTTTCCTGGGTCTATCACCTGCACTGTCTTGTGTCCCTGGGTCTGGCAGGCCTTGAGTTGGGAGGCTCGTGTGTCACCCTGAGAGCTGGAAGGTGGGTAGGCCATCCTGTGAACCTGAAGGTTGGTAGGCTGTCCTGAAAGCCAGAGGGTGAGTAGGCCACCCTGATGCCAGTCACCCTGAGAGCCAGATGGTGGGTAGGCTGTTCTGAGCGCTGTCGTCCCGATGAGGGCTAATTGGGACAGGCTGTCCTAGAGGTGGTCAAAAGGTGTGCTAGGATAGCCCACTGGTCAGAGGTGCAACAGGGTGGGTGAGAACCCAATGGTACGTAGGGACAGACTGAGAGCCAGAAGGCGGGTAGCCGTCCTCAGCGCTGTCACCCCGGGCAGGTACTGGGGCGGGCTGCCCCAGAGGTGGTCAAAAGGTGCTGAGGGTGGTTAGTGAAGCCAGAAGGTGGGTAGGCTGTCCAAACCGCTGTCACCCCAGGCGGGTACCAGGGCAGGCTGTCCTAGAGGTGGTCAAAAGGTGTGTGAGGGTGGACCGAGAACTGGAAGGGGCACGGGGTGGACTGAACTGGAATGTGGGTAGGGGTGGGCTGCCTTAGTGGTCAGAAGGTGGGAGGGGTGGGGGCTTGCTGGGTCTGTATTGTCTGCACTTCTGTATGTAACTATTGTTTAATGTACAAATGTCATTGTCACTGTCTTGTTAAATGTGGAACTGGGATTTGAGGGTTGTCCTCATCTCCCTGTAAAATGGTCAAACGGTAGGGTTTGGGGCCTAGCTTTGCTGCTCCTCTCCCTTGTAAAATTGTTGTCTCTTGTACAGCTGTAAATGTTTATTGTAAACTGTTTTGTAATTTGTTGAATAGAATAAAAAGTAATTCTCCTGACCGGTTGTGGAATCACAGATTTTCCAGTTAAGAGCCTAATATTTCTGAGCACCAACACTATTACATTTCAAATGTTGACAAACCGTAACAAGGACAGAGCGCCCCTAGTGCTCACCTTCCACCCTATAAACCTTCGCATAAACCAAATCATCCGCCACCTCCAAACGGAACCCACCACCAGGGATATATTTCCCTCCCCACCCCTTTCCGCAAAGACCGTTCCCTCCATCACTACCTGGTCAGGTCCATGACCCCAACAGCCCACCCTCCCATCCTGGCACCTTCCCCTGCCACTGCAAGAACTGTAAAACCTGTGCCCACACCTCCTGTCTCACCTCTATTCAAGGCCCTAATGGAGCCTTCCACATCCATCAAAGTTTTACCTGCACATCCACCAATATCATTTATTGTATCCGTTACTCCCGACGCGGTCTCCTCTACATTGGGGAGACTGGGCGCCTCCTAGCAGAGCACTTTAGGGAACATCTCCGAGACACCCTCACCAATCAACCACACCGCCCTGTGGCCCAACATTTCAACTCCCCCTCCCACACTGCCGAGGACATGGAGGTCCTGGGCCTCCTTCACTGCCGCTCCCTCACCACCAGACGCCTGGAGGAAGAACGCCTCATCTTCCGCCTCTAAACACTTCAACCCCAGGGCATCAATGTGGACTTCAACAGCTTCCTCATTTCCCCTTCCCTCAGCTCCAACCTTCCAGCTCAGCACTGTCCCCATGACTTGTCCTACCTGCCTTTCTTTTCCACCTATCCACTCCACCCACTCCTCCCTGACCAATCACCTTCATCCCCTCCCCCCCACTCACTCATTGTACTCTATGCTACTTTCTCCCCACCCTCCTCTAGCTTATCTCTCCACCCTTCAGGCTCCCTGCCTATATTCCTGATGAAGGGCTTTTGCCTGAAACGTCGGTTTTTTTTTCTCCTGCTCCTCGGATGCTGCCTGAACTGCTGTGCTCTTTCAGCACCCCTGATCCAGAGAGACTCTAGGTCAGCCCATAGCAAAACCCCAAAACCAAGCTAAGTCTCAGCCAAACAGTTAACATTTTCTTTCAGATCCAGGCCGAAGCCATTGTAGTTCCTGCCAGTATGTGGACTCGAGTTAAATTGAGTATTCAGGAGAGTGCACAACCTGCAAAATCCACCAATAGGAGGATTAGAACACTTAAATTGCTTAGCAATATCTAAATCAGAACCAATTAAAATAAACATCTGGTTAAATGGTCACCTGATTCTAGTAAGTGTCAATACCAGTGCAGCCATTACAACAGTCTTTAACAAAATTTGCTCTGGACTCCAACACTAAGTTAATGTAAAACCTTGGTTAGACTGCGAATTTGCAGAGGGGAACCTTTACAGATGAAGGATACAATTTCAGTTGGTCTCATATGAGAAGTTCGGGCGGCACGGTGGCTCAGTGGTTAGCACTGAGGTAAAAACAATGACTGCAGATGCTGGAAACCAGATTCTGGATCAGTGGTGCTAGAAGAGCACAGCAGTTCAGGCAGCATCCAACAAGCAGCGAAATCAACGTTTCAGGCAAAAGCCCTTCATCAGTTTAGCACTGCTGCCTGACAGCGCCAGGGACCCAGGTTTGATTCCAGCCTTGGGCGAGTGTCTGTGTAGAGTTTGTACATTCTCCCTGTGTCTGCATAGGTTTCCACCTGCAGGCCAGGTAAATTGGCCATTCTAAATTGCCCATTCTAAATTGCCCATAGTGTAAGGTGCATTAGTCAGAGGGGAATGGGTCTGGGTGGGTGGGTTACTCTTTGGAGAGTCAGTGTGGACTTGTTGGGCTGAAAGGGCCTATTTCCACACTGTATGGAATCTAATCTTGAAGTAAAAGGCTTGGACCCAATCCTGATGAGACAAAATTGGTTGCGAAGCAATCACCTTGATGGGCTCAACATTTTTCAATTTGCAAAGGGCTGCCTGAGTGAAGTCTGAATTAAATACCCAGAGGGTTTTCAGGAAGGTCAGGGGCCTGTCGGAGGAGACCAGGCCACCGTGTGGGTCAATCAGGAAGTAATTGCAAGATTCGACAAGGCCCACCCAGTGCCATGTGCCTTATGTCGAGGCTGAAATCAGGAGGCTAGAAAATGAAGAAACCATGAAAGCAGGACAGTTAGCTGAATGGGCACCATCAATCGTACTGGTGAAGTTTGACTGCTCATTGTGTGGGAGCCATAAACAAATGGTAGGCCACTAGGCCACTGCTTGAAGCTGGATAAATACCTATTCCTTCGCATTGGGGATGTATCAGCAAAGATGGCGCAGGGCTGTGGGGGTAGGGGCTGTCCTTCATGGGCGATACATCAGCCATGTGGACATGCAATTGCAGTTCGATGAGGATTCCCAGAAGTAAGCTCCAGTTCATTCCCATTAGAGTCTGTGCCCAAAATACAAGATTGCCGTCTGGGGTATCGTCAGGCCCTGTGCAGTTTTTCCGAGGAAAAACTGACTCTGACTCTGCTCGCCACTAATCTGGATGATGCGTTAATAGATGGGAAGACCAATAAAGAGCACATTGAGGACTTGGACACAGTGCTTAGACGTTTCTCCAAAGGAGACCGATGTCCTGAAAAAGGAACCATGTGTGTTCCAGGCGCCCCAAGTGACCGACCTGGGCAACAGAATAAACAAGACTGGGTTGTTGGAAGGTAAGGGAGGGCAATCAAAGGTGCCCCTCCTCTCACATCTGTACCAGAGCTTAGGCTTTTCCTGAGATTGATGGATAATTACTGAAAATTCATGCCCACCCTGGCCTCCATCCTGGCATCCCTACACCTGAAATTGGAAAAGGGTCAGCCTTGGAAATGGTCTGAGCCAAGATGTGGGCTTCAGGGAAATGAAGAAGTGGTTATTGTTGTCTAAGATGTTGGCACACCATGATCCCATACTAACGTTGTAGTGCTAACATGTGATGCCTCCCCAGACAATATTGGGGTGGTGTTGGCTCACCCATGGCCCAGTGGAGAGGAACGCCTGATGGTGTAGGCTTCTTGGACTTTGGCTGATGCCAAACAACAATACACCCAGATAGAGAAGGAAGGTGTGGCAGCCATCTTTGGAGTAAGTAAGTTCTACCAATACCTTTACAGATTACATTTGTAATGGCAACATACCACAAGCCCCTGCTAGGACTACTCAAAAAAGACAAGGTCATGCCACTCATAGTTTCAGGGCTCTCATTCTATGTGCATAAGTTGGAACACCGTCTGGGAGGCCCAGTAGCAAATGTGGTTGCCTTGAGCAGCCTCCTGCTGACAGGTCCACCACCAGTCGTCCCTCTCCTGGAAAACTCCATTCCGGATTTTAACTTTTTGGATACACAATGGTCATTGCTGGCAATCAGACTTTGGATGCAAAAACTGAACCATTAAAACCAGAACTGAAACCTATGTTCCCGGTGAGACCGGATTCTCAAAGGTGGGGGCATTTTATTATGGGGAGTAAGGATGATTACCCTGAGCCACCAGAGTCTTCCAGGGGTTTTGGAGATGAAGATGCTGGGGACGTGTTAAGCCTGGGGTGGCCAGGATTAGATACAAACATCCAATTGGTGGGACAGTGCCCAGAGCACCAACAAAGATTCCCACCAGCAGCTCGCCCACATTTGTGGGAATGGCCAGACAAACCCTGCACCCAGTTACATTCTGACTCTGCTCGCCCTTTCATCGGCTCAACATTCTTCGTTATTGTGGACACGCACTCAAAGTGGTTAGTTCATTCGTCAAACACGGGAGCAGTGATAGAAAACTTTATTGAGTATCTTTTGGAATACATGGGCTCCCAGAAGTGTTGGTCACAGACATCGGGCCATCATATACCAGCTGGGAATTTGAGTATTAAGTCGAATGGCATTCAGCATGTAAGAACAGCACAAACTGTCAGGCAGCATTCGGAGGGCAGAAGAGTTAACCTCACCATCCCTGATGAAGAGCTTATGCCTGAAAAGGTGACTCTCCTGCTCCTCTGACACAGCCTGACCTGCTGTGCTTTTCCAGCACCACAGTCTTTAATTCCAATCTCCAGCACCTGCATGCTCACTTTCCCCCAAGAACAATACCATACCATCCATCGTGCATTGGTCTGGTGGGAAGAGCAGCCCAAAGTCTGAAGGCAGGCTTAAAGATACCACCTACAGCTTCACTCAATGGCAAGCTGATCTGGTTCCTGTTTGATTAGCTAACCACTCCTTAGACAGTGACTGGGATAGTTCCAGCAGAGTTGTTAACAGAAAGAAGACTCTGTACCAGACTAAAACGGATCTTCCCGGATTTCCTGGGAGACGGTGGTGAAACAGCATCAGTAATGCCAATGCCAGACACAAAACTCCTCCTTTACTTCAGACGATAAAGTGTGGTGCCAAAACCACAGAAGTAGCGTAAGTAAGAGGCGTGGTTACACAAGTTCAGGTCCGTGTGACGTGCAAGATTCGTGGAGGAGAGGTAGCTGTGTACAAGCGCACGGACCACATGAAAGCTGCAAACTCGCAAACAGAGCAGAAGCCCCTCAGAACAGACAGAAAGGCTGTCAGAGTCATGGATCCACCCCCTCTGTCCAACGTCAAAGAATCCTTGGATTCTGAGGTGGACACGTTGAATGTCACAGCCTTGATGCCTTGAGCACCTGAAGAAGAATATGAATTTCTTCCGAGATACTCTGGGTGCAAGAGGCTGGCTCTGGTCCAGTACTCACCCCCGAAATCTGACGCTGCATCAGAGGAATCGGACAAGGTGGGAAAATATCCCAGGAGAGGCAACATGAGAAAGGATAGGCCCAAGTCCCCACATTTATAGGGGAGGGATGTCATAGAGTCATAGAGATGTACAGCACGGAAACAGACCCTTCGGTCCAACCTGTCCATGCCGACCAGATATCCCAACCCAATCTAGTCCCACCTGCCAGCACCCGGCCCATATCCCTCCAAACCCTTCCTATTCATATACCCATCCAAATGCCTCTTAAATGTTGTAATTGTACCAGCCTCCACCACTTCCTCTGGCAGCTCATTCCATACACGTACCACACTCTGTGTGAAAATGTTGCCTCTTAGGTCTCTTATATCTTTCCCCTCTCACCCTAAACCTATGCCCTCTAGTTCTGGACTCCCTGACCCCAGGGAAAAGACTTTGTCTATTTATCCTATCCATGCCCCTCATAATTTTGTAAACCTCTATAAGGTCACCCCTCAGGGAAAACAGCCCCAGCCTGTTCAGCCTCTCCCTGTAGCTCAGATCCTCCAACTCTGGCAACGTCCTTGTAAATCTTTACAGGGTTGGAGGATTTGTTTTGTGACTGAGAAAACCTTGATTGAATTGAAACATTTGGTCTGACTCCATACCCCCACAGATTGCTCAGGGAGAGTTTAACAGAAACCCAGAATTCTCCAGTCTGCAGTGAAATACTCACATACCTATTCTGCTCAAGGTCCAGTATTAAATCCTTTCCCTCCAGAGTCACAGAGATCCTGATGTGATTTGAATACCACACCTGTGCAGGGAGAAAATAATTCATCAAAATTAGACAGGTACTCACTGACACTCCCTAATCATAGAGTCATAGAGATGTACAGCACAGAAACAGACCCTTCGATCCATCTCGTTTATGCTGATCAGATATCCCAACCCAATCTAGTCCCACCTGCCAGCACCCGGCCCATGTCCCTCCAAACCCTTCCTATTCATATACAGATGCCTTTTAAATGTTGCAATTGTACCAGCCTCCACCACATTCTCTGGCAGTTCATTCTATACACGTACCACCCTCTGCCTGAAAACGTTGTCCCTTAGGTCTCTTTTATATCTTTCCCCTCTCACCCTAAATCTAGATCTTGTCTATTTATCCTATCCATGCCCCTCATGATTTTATAAACCTCTATAAGGTCACCCCTCAGCCTCCGACGCTCCATGGAAAACAGCCCCAGCCTATTCAATCTCTCCCCATAGCTCAAATCCTTCAAACATGGCAATATCTTTGTAGATCTTTTCTGAACCCTTTCAAGTTTCATAACTTCCTTCCGATAAGAAGGAGACCAGAATTGCACGCAATATTCCAACAGTGGCCTAACCAATGTCCTGTACAGCCACAACATGACCTCCCAACTCCTGTACTCAATACTCTGACCAATAAAGGAAAGCATACCAAACGCCTTCTTCACTATCCTATCTACCTGTGACTCCACTTTCAAGGAGCTATGAACCTGCACTCCAAGGCACCTTTGTTCAGCAACACTCCCTAGGACCTTACCATTAAGTGTATAAGTCCTGCTAAGATTTGCTTTCCCAAAATACAGCACCATCTGCCACTTCGCAGCCCATTGGCCCATCTGGTCCAGATCCTGTTGTAATCTGAGGTAACCCTC
Source organism: Hemiscyllium ocellatum (assembly GCF_020745735.1). Lineage (NCBI taxonomy): Eukaryota > Metazoa > Chordata > Chondrichthyes > Orectolobiformes > Hemiscylliidae > Hemiscyllium > Hemiscyllium ocellatum. Next base: position 3,415,619 of record NC_083401.1, on the reverse strand, counting down.
TTCGCTGTCCACTACATCTCCAATTTTGGTGTCATCTGCAAACTTGTTAACTATTCCTCTTATGCTCGCATCCAAATCGTTTATGTAAACGATGAAAAGTAGAGGACCCAGCACCGATCCTTGTGGCACTCCACTGGACACAGGCCTCCAGTCAGAAAAACAACCCTCCACCACCACCCTCTGTCTTCTACCTTGAAGCAAGGTTCCAAATGGCTAGTTCTCCCAGTATTCCATGAGACCTAACCTTGCTAAAGAGCAAGGGGAATGTTGTCGAAAGCCTTACTGAAGTCCATATAGCTCACATCTACTGCTCTGCCTTCATCAATCCTCTTTGTTACTTCTTCAAAAAACTCAATCAAGTTTGTGAGACATGATTTCCCACCCACAAAGCCATGCTGACTATCCCTAATCAGTCCTTGCCTTTCCAAATACTTGTATATCTTGTCCCTCAGGATTCCCTCCACCACTGAGGTCAGGCTCACCGGTCTATAGTTCCCTGGCCTGTCTTTACTGCCCTTCTTAAACAGTGGCACCACGTTTGCCAACCTCCAGTTTTCCAGCACCTCATCTGTGACTATCGATGGTACAAATATCTCAGCAAGAGGCCCAGCAATCACTTCTTTAGCTTCCCACAGAGTTCTCGGTACACCTGATCAGGTCCTGGGGGTTTATCCACCTTTAATGAGCATTCCTTTGAAACAGGCATCTTTAAATACTTGGTTGCCTCCACTATGAGGACCTCCACCAAAGATATAACTTTCTCCTGTACTGACCAAAGGATCATGAGGTATATCAGAAAGAAGCTATCTGGCCTGTTAGAGAAGCCCATGACTGAGCAACACAAAATGGCTAATGGCTGCCCATGGCTAATGCTGCAGAACATGGCTGACAGTAGTTGGAGAGCTTAATAGCGCTGTTGGTGACTCCTTCCATCACTTCACTGATGATGGAGAGTAGACTGATGGGACGGGAATTGTTTGGGGTGGCTTGTCCTGCTTTTTCTATACAAGATATATGTGGGCAATTTTCCACATTGTTGGGTAGATGCCAGCTGTAACTGTACTAAAACAGCTTGGCTAGGGGAACGGCAAGTTCTGGAGCATACATTTTCAGTACTATTACTGGAATGTTATCAGGGCCCATTTCCTTTGCAGTATTCAGTGTCCCCAGCTGTTTCTTGACATTATGTGAAGTGAATTGAATTGGCTGGAGACTGGTGTCTGTGATGCTGGGGATCACTGGCAGAGGCTGAGATGGATCATCCACTCAGCACTTCTGACTGAAGATTGTTGTGAATGCATCAGCCTCATCTGGGCTGGGCTCCTCCATCATTGAGGATGGGGATAGTTATGGAGTCTCCTCCTCCAGTGAGTTATTTAATTTCCCCCCACCATTCACAACTGGATGTGGCAGCACTGCCAAACTTCAAATTGATTCATTGGTTGTGGGATCACTTGGCTCTGTCTATCACTTGCTGTTAATGCTGCTTGATACACAAGTAATCCTGTTTGATAGCGTCACCAGGTTGACACCTCATTTTTAGGTATGTCTGATGTTGTTCCTGCCATGTCCTCCTGCACCCTCCATTGAACCAGGGTTGATCCCCTGATTTGGTGGTAATGGTTGAGTAGGGGATGGTGATTAGTGTAGGGGAAATGGGTTTGAATTCAGGGGACATTTGTACCAGAATAGGGGAAGGAAAGAGCTGTTCCAGGTGGACAGGTGCCACCTGAATCCGAGACCTGTAAAATCACATAAATAAGGCCGTAGATAGGGATTTTAAACTACATAGTGGGGAGGAAGGGGCAGAGTGAGTTCAACTGCAAACATTTGTGGAAAAATTTAAAGTGTGTGAGAGCTTAATGGTAAGGACGTGAAGAAGGTGTTTGGTATGCTTTCATTTATTGGTCAGAGTATTGAGTACAGGAGTTGGGAAGTCATGTTGCAGGTGTACAGGACATTGGTTAGGCACCTGTTGGAATATTGCGTGCAATTCTGGTCTCCTTCCTATTGGAAAGATGTTGTGAAACTTGAAAGGGTTCAGAAAAGATTTACAAGGATGTTGCCAGGGTCGGAGGATTTGAGCTACAGGGAGAGGCTGAACAGGCTGGGGCTGTTTTCCCTGGAGCGTTGGGGGCTGAGGGGTGACCTTACAGAGGTTTACAAAATTATGAGGGGCATAGATAGGATAAATAGACAAAGTCTTTTCCCTGGGGTGGGGGAGTCCAGAACTAGAGGGCACAGGTTTAGGTTAAGAGGGGAAAGATATCAAAGGGACTTAAGGGGCAGCTTTTTCACACAGAGGGTGGTACGTGTATGGAATGAGCTGCCAGAGGAAGTGGTTGAGGCTGGTACAATTGCAACATTTAAGAGGCATTTGGATGGGGACATGGACTAGATTGGGTTGAGATATCTGGTCGGCATGGACAGGTTGGACCCAATGGCCTGTTTCTATGCTGTATATCTCTATGACTCTATGTGGGTTCAGTAGAGAGTATCACAGTTTCTAGAACAAGTAAGAGCACAGAAAGTCAATAAGGTCAGGAATCTAACTTCAGGCCCAGGTCAGGGACAACTATGAAAAAAGCAGTCAATGCAGAACTGAGGGTGTTATACTTTAATGCACGCAGTCAATGAAACAAGGTAAATAAGCTTGTAGCACAGTTTTAAATTGGCAGATATGGTGTTGTGGGTATCACAGTCTCGGCTGCAAGGGGATCAGGGCTGAGAACTAAATATCCAAGGATACACATTCTATCGAAAGGATGGAAAGGAGTAATAGGGAAATGGAATGCACTGCCTGCAACAGTAGTAGACTCGCCAACTTTAAGGGCATTTAAATGGCAATTTGATAAGATTATGGACTAGAATGGAATAGTATAAGTTAGATGGGCTTCAGACTGGTTTCACAGATCAGCGCAACATCGAGGGCCGAAGGGCCTGTACTGTGCTGTAATGTTCTCTGTTCTATGATCAGCAGATGGGCAGAAAGGGTGGGATTAAGACGATAATCGCAGGAAAACAGATGAGGCTATAGTCGGGATAGGGTAAATATGCAGTCATAGAAAAATAAGTCAGACAGTCAACATGGTTTTTTTCAAAGGAAAGTTATGTCTGACAAACTTAATTAAGTTCTTTGACAAGGTAACACAGGCAGTGGATGAGGGGAGTGCTGTAGATATTGTACATTTGGACTTTCAGAAAGCATTGATATGGTGCCACATGGCAGGTTGGTTAGCATTGATGGGTCCTTGGCAGCCTGGACTCAAAGCTGGCTCCTAACAAAAGGAAGTAGAGGGTAGGTATAGATGGGCATTTCTCTGATTGGAGACAAGTTGGAAGTGGTATTCCCAAAGGATTGGTATTCGGACTCTTGCCTTTTCTGATTTTTAGAAATGTGCATTGAGGGCAAAATCTCTAAATTTCCAGGTATGAAGCTATGGAGAATGATGAATTGTGAGTTTGATGTTGAGCGACTTCAGAGGAATATTGACAAGTTGGCTAAATGGCCAGTCACCTGATAGATGGATTTCAATGAAGAGAAATGTGAGGATATGCATTGGGGTGGAAGAAACATGGAGAGACAACACACAATCAACGATACAACTCGGAGGGGAGTAAAGGAGCAAAGGGACCTTGGGGTTCATGTACATGATTCTCTGAAGATGGCCAGGCAAATTGAAACACTTTTATGAAGGCCTAGAGGATCCTTGGGTTTATAAATAGGGACACAGAGTCTAAAAGCAAAGAAGGGTTGCTGCACCTTTACAATTCATTGGTCATGTCACATCTGGAGTGTTGTGTTCAATTCTGGGTACTCTATTTAAGGAAGGATATTAAAGCCCTGGAGAGAGTTCAAAGAAAGTTTACTAGAATGATACCAGGAATGAAGGATTTTCGAACCAAGGCAAAATGAGAGAGAACGGGCTTATTCACCTTGGAGCAGAGAAGATTGAGAGGTGACTGTATTCAGGTGTTCTAAATTATGAACAATTTTGATAGGGTAAAGAAAGACATTTTGTTTTCCTGAGTTGGATGTCACTAGCGAGGGATTGCATTTTAAGATTGTCAGCAAGAGAGCTAGGAGTGAAATGAGGAGAAACATCTTTACTCAGAGTTGTTAGGATTTGGAATGTGATGCTTGGGAGATTGGGGGAGGGGGATTCCATCGGAGGTTTCAAAACAGAACTGGATGTATATTTGAAAGGGATGAAGTTAGAAGGCGACAGAAATAGAGCTGGAGTTGGACTAGCTGGGTCACTTTCAGGTATGCGGACAGACATGGTGAGTCAAATGTACTACAAGAATTCCATGATTGTATAAGTTAGACAAAGGAGAGTTATTGGGCATGATCTATTTGGATTTACAATAGGCTTTTGAGCAAGTCAAAGCTTTGACAAAGGGTCAGTTAGACTTGAAATGTCAGCTCTTTTCTCTCCTTACAGATGCTGCCAGACCTGCTGAGATTTTCCAGCATTTTCTCTTTTGGCTCCCAGGTGATATGTTGCCTCCTGGGTGCCAGGGTCTGGGATGTCTCGGATCAAGTCTATGGCATTTTTAAAGGAGAGGGTGAGCAGCCAATGACTCAGCTAGGAAAAGGATGAGGTCATGAACAGTGAATTTAGGGAGTTAGGAAGTTGAAAATAAAGACCTCCAAAGGTAGTATTCTCTGGGGTGCTGCCTGAGCCAGACATTTACCTTCTGTATCTCCTATGATTAGGACAGTGGGAAATATAAAGGCCGCACCCCCCTCCCCCCCCAATTTATCTCTCCACACTGCAAGCACTCTGCCTCCATTCCTGACAAAGGGCTTTTGCCCTAAACATCGGTTTTCCTGCTCTTCGGATGCTGCCTGACCTGCTGTGCTTTTCCAGCACCACTCTAATCTAGACTCCAGTGGGAAATAGAAGACGAGTAATAGAATTTGACAGATATAATAATAAATACAATGGATAATAGAATTTGAGCAGCCCTTAGAGATAAGCAAGTCTAAAAATTGTCTGAAGGAGAGTATAATTAGTGGGATACATTTTAAGATCCCATGGCCTGATGATTTGATATCTGGTAAATATCACAAGATCATGGGAAACATAGACAGCGATATGGACAGCCCTATCAGTGATCAGGTGTTTCACAGGATTGGATGTATGGGTGAAGGTACAATGACAATGTTGCATGTAATTATTGTAATGTGAAGTGTATAAAAATGCTGTATCCCACTGGGGAATCAGAGGGGCCAGGTGCTGGCAGGTGAGACTAGATTGGGTTGGGATATCTGGTCGGCATGGACAGGTTGGACCGAAGGGTCTGTTTCCATGCTGTACATCTCTATGACTCTATGACTCTTCTCCATTCTGAGATGGAATTAAGAGGGTAATTGACCCCCTTGTGAAGACCAGATTCAGAGTGGTCTCTGGCCTCTCCTGCAAATATGGTAAAGTGCTCAAATAAAGATCAATTATCTGAACACAGAACTTGAGACTGCTCTTTGACCTCTCTTCCCAACAGTCTGTCTCTGTGTTTTATATCAGGCAGGCCTTGCTCCAAAAGCAGAAATTTGTAAAATGCCAGACTGAGTGACAGTAAGTGGACTACAGCAGTTCATGAGGGCAGCTCATCACCAACTTCTCAAGGACAGCTCGGCCGGGTAATAAATGCTGCTCCAGTGAGCAACACCCACATTCCATGATGCTGATTGTTCAGTGTAATTACTTGTAATAAATAATAATTCTGGTCTACTATAAAAACATTGCTGTGCGTTCTTTCAGACTGATTGCTATAATCAGATAAACTGGGGAACAATTTTGTAACTTTTCAATTCATCATTTTTGCAAGGCCTGTGGGAGGAGTGGAGCTTGATTTCCAATACAGTCTTCCAGTAAGGAGTGATAATAAAACACCAGGAAAAGCTCCATTCATACTGCATGAGAGAGACATCAGTAGTGAACTCTGATTGGTGGAGATGTTGGCATGGAGAATGTCGCTGGGTGCTTTCTTCCTCATCCTTTTGCAGTGTCCTGTTTTCTTGCTACATTGAGCATTTTGATCAATAATCACACAATAACACTTCCACATCATGTCGATCACACTCATACACACTCTCAAGTGTATGCGCGCGCGCGTGCGCACACACACATTTAAATCGCTGGGGTGATGAATCATTTCATCCAAGATGTTGGTTTATTTGCAGATACATTCTATTTTGTTCAAAAAACACACGATTTGTAGTCACAGTCGGTCAGTGTGGCATTTCACAAATTCCTGCTTTTGGAACAAGACCAACCTGATGTAAAACTCGGAGACAGACTCTGAAGGCCTCACACCAACAATTCAGTGTCTGACCTGAAATGTCACCTCTGTATCTTGGCCTGACTGAAGTTTGGAAAGTTAGGCAGGGACTGATAAACATCCTTCATTACCTTGGAGCAGTGACTTGAAACAGATTCTGAATTTGCTCCTTCATCAGTTGAAACTTGCATTTCCTTTCTGACAGAGTTCTCCATCATACACCAATTCTATGATCTTTTGATGCCTCTGCTTATAAACTCTGTATTGGTATGCCATCTCACACTTCACCTGATGAAGGAGCATTGCTCTGAAAGGTTACAATTTCAAGTAAATTTATTGGACTATAACCTACAGTCATGTGTTTTTTTTAAAACTTTGTCCACCTCAGTCAAACACCAGCACCTCCGCATCCTGCATTTTACAGGTTTCATCTGGCCATTTAACTCAGCTCACATTCACAGTGTTCCTGCAGCAGTTTACATTTCAGTCTCCAACCTCTCACTGCAGCTCCATGTCAAATACAAACAGCACTGAATCGTGGATCACGTCAAAGTCCCACCCAACTGAAGGGCTTATGCTCGAAACGTCGAATTCTCTATTCCTGAGATGCTGCCTAACCTGCTGTGCTTTGACCAGCAACACATTTGCAGCTGTGATCTCCAGCATCTGCAGACCTCATTTTTTACTCATACTTTGAGCAACCAACAACTGCAGCCTGTTCTTTGCAGTGTGTAATTTGATCTGGGTAATTTTAATTCTCTGCATATTTCTGTTTCTCAACATGTTCTGGCTCGATTCCAATCCCTATTTGAAGAATTAACTTATTACCTGATCAGCAAACTTATGGATAGTATTTCAACGATGGTTGAAATGTTTCAAGTCCCGCCTTCAATTTTTTTTGTGATGCACCTGAAAGAATTCCGACAGTGTAGGAACAGGCCCTTCAGCCCAACAAGCCCCCAGCAACCCTCCAAACAGGAACCTACCCAGACCCAGTCCCCCCTGACTAATGCATCTAACCTAGACATCGCTGAATACTATGGATAGGTTAGCATAGCCAATTTACCTAAACTGCACATCTTTGGACTGCAGGAGGAAACCCAAATAGACATGGGGAGAACATACAAACTTCACATAGTCAGTCACCTGAGGCTGGAATCGAACTCAGGACTCTGGCAGTATGAGGCAATAGTGCTAACCACTGATCCACCATGCCAGATGAGATACCCTCATCCCATCACTGTTTGATTTGGAATCGGTGACATTATCCACACGGTCATTAACAGCTCAATCAGGACTGCTCTTGTTTTCAATCAATCTTTGTCAGTGACAGTTAACCGTTTCGCTTTCTCTATCAGGGACAGAACAAGCAGGTGGGATGTCCAGTCACCCTCATCCCCCACTGTTTCTACCTCCCCCCCCCCCTCACCCTCATCCCCTCTGTTCCCCCCCCACTCACCCTCATCCCCTCTGTTCCTCTTCCCCCACTCACCCTCATCCCCTCGGATCCCCTTCCCCCACTCACCCTCATCCGCTCTGTCCCCCTCACCCTCATCCCCTCTGTTCCCCACTCCCTAGTCACCCTCTCTGCTTCGATTCCCCTCCCAACTCGCCATCATCCCCTCTGATTCCCCCTCTCCCACTCACCCTCATCCCCTCTGATCCCCCTCTCCCACTCACCCTCATCCCCTCTGATCCCCCTCTCCCACTCACCCTCATCCCCTCTGATCCCCCTCCCCCACTCACCCTCATCCCCTCTGATCCCCCTCCCACTCATCCTCATCCCCTCTGATCCCCCTCCCCCACTCACCCTCATCCCCTCTGTCCCCCTCCCACTCATCCTCATCCCCTCTGTCCCCCTCCCACTCATCCTCATCCCCTCTGATCCCCCTCCCCCACTCACCCTCATCCCCTCTGATCCCCCTCCCCCACTCACCCTCATCCCCTCTGTCCCCCTCCCACTCACCCTCATCCCCTCTGATCCCCTTCCCCCAGTCACCCTCATCCCCTCTGTCCCCCTCCTCCCAGTCACTCGCATTGCGAGAGGCGTTTGCAAATGTTGTTGTTTCTGCAAACACCACAAGGCTGGACCATGAGGGGGGTGTATGTTAAACTAGACATACCTGCACAAACATCGACAAATAGCTGTATCTTGCTTCTGCAAAAATTGCGAGGCGGAATCATGGGGGTGTATACCAGGAAATAACTAACCGAAAAGGGGGGTGGTCGACTGTACAAACAGATGTACTGACATGACAGTTGCAATTGTCATGCACATAGGGAGTTAGTATGAACAAGATAACCAAATAAGGAATAAAATAAATATTGGGGTGTTTGGGGGGGGAGGGGCGACAGGTTTAGAGGAGTTGGAGATGTAAACAGAGGCAGTGTGAAACTCGAGCTTGTGATAGGCTACGCACAACAACGAAAACAACCAACGGGGTAAAAGGGGAGGACCGAGAGACTCAACTGAACCGTATTGCTGATGAAGGGCTTTTGCCTGAAACGTCGATTTCGCTGCACTTTGGATGCTGCCTGAACTGCTGTGCTCTTCCAGCACCACTGATCCAGAATCTGGTTTCCAGCATCTGCAGGCATTGTTTTGACCTGTATAAATTGTAATGTAACCTTCTGATCAGGGTGTCTACATAGAACATAGAAAAATACAGCGCAGTACAGGCCCTTTGGCCTCGATGTTGCGCCGATCCAAGCCCACCTGACCTACACTAGCCCACTATCCTCCATGTGCCTATCCAATGCCCGTTTAAATGCCCATAAAGAGGGGGAGTCCATCACTGCAGGGTATTCCATGAACTCACGACTCACTGAGTAAAGAATCTACCCCTAACATCTGTCCTATACCTATCTCCCCTTAATTTAAAGCTATGTCCCCTTGTAACAGCTGACTCCATACTTGGAAAAAGGTTCTCATGGTCAACCCTATCTAAACCCCTAATCATCTTGTACACCTCTATCATGTCCCCTCTAAACCTTCTTTTCTCCAATGGAAACAGCCCCAAATGCCTCAGCCTTTCCTCATACGATCTTCCTACCATGCCAGGCAACATCCTGGTAAACCTCCTCTGCACCCGTTCCAGTGCCTCCACATCCTTCCTATAGTATGGCGACCGAAACTGCACACAATACTCCAGATGCGGCCACACCAGAGTCTTATACAATTGCAACATGACCTCAGGACTCCAGAATCAATTCCTCTACCAATAACAGCCAGTACGCCATATGCCTTCTTCACAGCACTATTTACCTGGGTGGCAACTTTCAAAGATCTGTGTACATGGACACCAAGATCCCTCTGCTCATCCACACTACCAGGTATCCGACTGTGAGCCCAGTACCCCATTTTCTTGTTACTCTTACCAAAGTGAATCACCTCACACTTAGTTACATTGAACTCCATTTGCCACCTTTCTGCCCAGCTCTGCAACTTATCTATATCCCGCTGTAACCTGCCACATCCTTCCTCACTGTCAACAACTCCACTGACTTTCGTATCATCCACAAACTTGCTCACCCAACCTTCTACCCCTCCTCCAGATCATTTATAAAAATGACAAACAGCAATGGTCCCAAAACAGATCCTTGCGGAACACCGCGAGTAACTGCACTCCAAGATGAACCTTTACCATCAACTACTACCCTCTGTCTCCTTTCAGCCAGCCAATTCCTAATCCAAACCTCCAACTCACCCTCAATGCCATACCTCTGTATTTTTTGCAGTAGTCTACCATGGGGAACCTTATCAAACGCCTTACTAAAATCCACATGACCTCATCCACCTTCTTAGTCACCTTCTCAAAGAATTCAATAAGGTTTGTGAGGCACGACCTGCCCTTCACAAAACCATGCTGACTATCCTTGATCACATTATTCCTATCCAGATGTTCATAAATTCTATCCCTTACAATTCTCTCTAAGACTTAGCCCACAACAGAAGTGAGACTCACTGGCCTATAGTTACTAGGGTTATCCCTACTCCCCTTCTTGAACAAGGGAACCACATTTGCTATCCTCCAGTCTTCTGGCACTATTCTTGTAGACAACGAGGACATAAAAATCAAGGCCAATGGCTCTGCAATCTCCTCCCTAGCTTCCCAGAGGATCCTAGGATAAATGCCATCAGGCCCAGGGGACTTACCTACATTCACCCTTTCCAGAATTTCCAACACCTCTTCCCTACAGAGCTCAAAGCCATCCATTCTAATTAATTGTGACTCAATATTCACATCAGCAACAATGTCCTGTTCCTGAGTGAATACTGACGAAAAGTATTCATTCAGTGTCTCCCCAATTTCTTCAGCCTCCACACGCAACTTCCCACTACTATCCTTGGCTGGATCTATTCCTACCCTAGTCATTCTTTTATTCCTGACATACCTATAGAAAGCCTTTGGGTTTTCCCTAATCCTACCAACCAAGGACTTTTCATGTCCCCTCCTTGCTGCTCTTAGCTCTCTCTTTAGATCCTTCCTGGCTACCTTATAACTCTCAATCGCCCCAATTGAACCTTCACGCTTCATCTTTACATAGGCCGCCCTCTTCCCTTTCACAAGGGATTCCAATTCCTTATTAAACCACGGCTCCCTCACACGACCCTTTCCTCCCTGCCTGACTGGTACATACTTATCAAGGACACTCAATAGTTGTTCCTTGAACAAGCTCCACATATCGATTGTGCCCTTCCATTGAAGCCTACTTTTCCAAGCCACGCATCCTAAATCATGCCTCATTGCATCATAATTTCCCTGCCCCCAGCTATAACTCTTGCCCTGCAGTGCACACTTATCCCTCTCCATCACTAAAGTAAAAGTCACCGAGTTGTGGTCACTGTCCCCGAAGTGCTCACCTACCTCCAAGTCTAACACCTGGCCTGGTTCATTACCTAGAACCAAATCCAGTATAGCCTCACCTTTTGTTGGCCTGTCTACATATTGTGTCAGGAAACCCTCCTGCACACATTGGACAAACACCGACCCATCTAACGTAATCGAGCTATAGCTTTCACAGTTGAAAATGTGTTGCTGGAAAAGCGCAGCAGGTCAGGCAGCATCTAAGGAACAGGAAATTCGACGTTTCGGGCATAAGCCCTTCATCAGGAAACGTTGAATCTCCTGTTCCTTGGATGCTGCCTGACCTGCTGCACTTTTCCAGCAACACATTTTCAACTCTGATCTCCAGCATCTGCAGACCTCACTTTCTCTTATAGCTTTCCCAGTCAATATCTGGAAAGTTAAAGTCCCCCATAACAACCACCCTATTACTTTCACTCTTCTCCTGAATCATCCTCGCAATCCTTTCTTCTAAGTCTCTAGGACTATTAGGAGGCCTGTAGAAAACTAATAACAGGGTGACCTCACCTTTCCTATTTCTAACCTCAGCCCAAACTACCTCAGATGGCGAGTCTTCATCCATCGTCCTTTCCACCGCTGTAATACTATCCTTGACAAGCAATGCCACACCTCCCCCTCTCGTACCCCCACCTCTGACCCTAACATTTAAACCCTGGAACCTGCAACAGCCAATCCTGTCTCTGTTCTACCCTTGTCTCCATAATAGCCACAACATCGAAATCCCAGGTACCAACCCACACTTCAAGCCACCTTCCAGTTTACAGGTACCCTCCTTCGAGATCGATGCCTTGTTCCTAACCTCCCTACACTCCAGGTCCTGTACCCTAAAGCTACAGTCCAGGTTCCCATGCCCCTGCAGAGTTAGTTTAAACCCTCCCAAAGAGCACTAGCAAACCTCCCCCCAAGGATACTGGTGCCCCTCAGGTTCAGGTGGAGACCATCCTGTTTATAGAGGTCCCACCTTCCCCAGAAAGAACCCCAGTTGTCCAGAAACCGGAATCCCTCCCTCTGGCACCATACCTGTATCCACGCATTTAACTGTTCTCTCTCCCTATTCCTCGACTCTCTATCACGTGGCACGGGTAACAAACCAGAGACAACAACTCTGTTCGTTCTAACTCTGAGCTTCCAACCTAGCTCCCTGAAAGCCTGCCTGACATCCTCACCCCTCTTCCTACCTATGTCATCTCCTTGTTTGACACCTTTTCTTGCAAAAATGTTTCAATAAATACCTGCTTCGGAATTTGACTCGGAAGTTATTCAACAGTGAGCTTTGTTTCTCACACACATCCTCTCTGTTCCTTCCTCCCCAGTCACCCTCATTCCCTCTGTTCCCCCGCCCTACTCACCCTCATTCCCTCTGTTCCCCCGCCCTACTCACCCTCATTCCCTCTGTTCCCCCGCCCTACTCACCCTCATTCCCTCTGTTCCCCCGCCCTACTCACCCTCATTCCCTCTGTTCCCCTGCCCTACTCACCCTCATTCCCTCTGTTCCCCCACCCTACTCACCCTCATCCCCGCTGTTCCCCCACCCTACTCACCCTCATCCCCGCTGTTCCCCCACCCTACTCACCCTCATCCCCGCTGTTCCTTCCTCCCCAGTCACCCTCATCCCTGTTCCCTCATCCCTCCTCCCCCACTCACCTTCATCCCTTCTCTTCACCCCACCCCCTCTCATCCTCATCCCCTCTGTTCACTCTCCCCCAGTCATCCTTACCCCATCTGTCCCCCCAAATCTCCCCCTTTTTTTGCCATCCCCCTCTACTTCCCATCTCTTCCTCAACCTTCCCCACCCTGTCCCCCTCCCCACTCAATACGACACTCTCTCTCCCTGCAATCCTCTCTCTCCCCCCCACTTCCCTTTCTCCCCCACACCAAAACCTCTCTTTGTTCTCCAACACCAATCATCTCTCCAATTCTCACACTTCCACCCGTCTCTTTCCCATCTCCCCACACTCTCTCTCTCTCTCTCTCCCCCCCAACCCCTTCATAGCTCTCCATCTTACCCAAGTACACTCTTGCTGTTCCCCACCTCTGCCCCCTTCCCCCGTCTCTCTCTGTCCCTCCACCCCAACATGTCTCTCTCTCTCTCTCTCTCTCTCTCCTGTGAGGAGGAAGTGAGGACTGCAGATGCTGGAGGGTCACAGTTCAAAATGTCATGTTGGAAGAGTTGAAACAGGTCAGGCAGCATCCACGGAGCAGGAGATTCAGCTCCACGCCTTTCAAATTCTCTTTCTCCCTGTGACTACCCTCTCTCTGTCCCATCCACTCTTGTCTCTCTCTCTCACTTTTCACCCCTTACACCTCTCTCACTTCGCCCCCAACCTCTCTCTCTCTCTCTGCCTCTCTCCCTCTCGCCTCCGCACCCTCTCTCTCTACCCTCGCAAAACTTTTCCTTCTCTTCCGCCACCACGCATCAAGCCCTGTCTTTCGCCTCCCCCGCCTCCTCCGAAACCCTTCAACCCACCACCCTGCCTCTCTCTGTCTTTCTCTCTCAGCCCTACATGCCCAATCAGTAACAGAGGATTTGTTGGCTGGGTGCCAATGTCACAGCTACAGCAGTGGGTTAGAGTGAGGTGAAGCAATCATCCTGGAGATCTGACTCACAGTCATTACCTGAGGCAGTATGGATATACTCCGCTTCCCTCTTCCTGAAAGCAGCTGGGGGAATACAAACTTATAATCCTTCAGTTCTTCAAGTAACTTTTCCTGATGAAATCGAAAACCTGTTTGAAACACAGGGGCAGAATGAATGACACGTCAACAGCAGTCAGTGCACAGGTTTGGTGTGATTAACCACAACATCATTCATCTGCAGCGTTTAAAGCACAAATGTATAAGATGGCAACAGTAACTGGGCCTACAGTCAGTTGAACACACAACTCACAACTGCCTGCCTTCATTCCCTTTCCTTCTCATACTCGATCAGCCTGTTCTGCTCACACACCTGCTCCTGCCCGACTGAACTCATCTCTACCTACCTCGACACTGTCCTATCCCCCCTAGTCTAGGGAAACTCCCCACATACATTCGAGACAGCACCCACGCCCTCCACCTCCCCCAAGACTTCCGTTTCCCCGGTCCCCAACGCCTCATCTTCACCATGGATATCCAATCCCTCTACACCTCCATCCGCCATGACCAGGGCCACCAAGCCCTCCGTTTCTCCCTCTCCTGACGTCCCCAACAGTACCCTTCCACCAACACTCTCATTAATTTGGCCGAACTGGTCCTCACCCTTAACAATTTCTCCTTTGGATCCTCCCACTTCCTCCAGACCAAAGGGGTAGCCATGGGCACACGTATGGGCCCCAGCTATGCCTCTCTCTTTGTTGGCTCCGTAGAACAGTTGATCTTCCGTAGTTACACCGGCACCACTCCCCACCTCTTCCTCCGCTACATTGATGACTGCATTGGCGCCACCTCTTGCTCCCACGAGGAGGTTGAGCAATTCATCAACTTCACCAACACATTCCACCCTGACCTTAAATTTACCTGGACCATCTCTGACACCTCCCTTCCCTTCCTGGACCTCTCCATCTCCATTAATGATGACCGACTTGACACTGACATTTTTCACAAACCCACCGACTCCCACAGCTACCTGGATTACACCTCCTCCCACCCTACCTTTTGCAAAAATGCCATCCCGTATTCCCAATTCCTCCGCCTCTGCCGTATCTGCTCCCAGGAGGACCAGTTCCACCACAGAACACACCAGATGGCCTCCTTCTTTAGAGACCGCAATTTCCCTTCCCACGTGGTTAAAGATGCCCTCCAACGCATCTCGTCCACATCCCACACCTCCGCCCTCAGACCCCACCCCTCCAACCGTAACAAGGACAGAACGCCCCTGGTGCTCACCTTCCACCCTACAAACCTTCGCATAAACCAAATCATCATTTCCGCCACTTTCAAAAAGACCCCACCACCAGGGATATATTTCCCTCCCCAACCCTTTCCGCCTTCCGCAAAGACTGTTCCCTCCGTGACTACCTGGTCAGGTCCACGCCCCCCAACGACCCACCATTCCAGCCTGGCACCTTCCCCTGCCACCGCAGGAACTGTAAAACCTGTGTCCACACCTCCTCCCTCACCTCCATCCAAGGCCCTAAAGGAGCCTTCTACATCCATCAAAGTTTTACCTGCACATCCACTAATATCATTTATTGTATCTGTTGCTCCTGATGGGGTCTCCTCTACATTGGGGAGACTGGATGCCTCCTAGCAGAGCGCTTTAGGGAACATCTCCGGGACACCCGCACCAATCAACCACACCGCCCCGTGGCCCAACATTTCAACTCCCCCTCCCACTCTGCTGAGGACATGGAGGTCCTGGGCCCCCTTCACCGCCGCTCGATCACTACCAGACGCCTGGAGGAAGAACGCCTCATCTTCCGCCTCAGAACACTTCCACCCCAGGGCATCAATGTAGACTTCAACAGTTTCCTCATTTCCCCTTCCCCCACCTCACCCTGGTTCCAAACTTCCAGTTCAGCACTGTCCCCATGACATGTCCGGACTTGTCTGACCTGCCTAGCTCCTTTTCCACCTATCCACTCCACCCACTCCTCCCTGACCTATCAACTTCATCTCCTCCCCCACTCACCCATTGTACTCTATGCTACTTTCTCCCCACCCCACCCTCCTCTAGCTTATCTCTCCATGCTTCCAGCTCACTGCCTTTATTCCTGAAGGAGGGCTTTTGCCCGAAACCTCGATTTCGCTGCTCGTTGGATGCTGCCTGAACTGCTGTGCTCCTCCAGCACCACTGATCCAGAATGAATTAAAACAACTCCCCCAGCCCAGTGTTTATATACCACAGTAATATTGTGACATCCCCCTCCAGCCCAGTGTTAATATCCCACAGCAATTTTATAACACGCACCCAGCCCATTGTTTACATACCACAGTATTTTTATAACATCCCCCTCCAGCCCAGTGTTTATATACCACAGTAATTATATAACACTCCCCCAGCCCAGAGTTTATACACCACAGTAATTTTATAACACTCCCCCAGCGCAGTGTTTACATACCACAGTAATTTTATAACACTCCCCCAGCCCAGTGTTTATATACCACAGGAATATTATAACACTCCCCCATCCCAGTGTTTATATACCACAGTAATTTTATAACACTCCCCCTCCAGCGCAGTGTTTATATACCACAGTAATTTTATAACACGCCCCCATCCCAGTGTTTATATACCACAGTAATTTTATAACAGCCCCCTCCAGCACAATGTTTACATACCACAGTAATTTAATAACATTCCCGAGCGCAGTGTTTACATACCACAGTAATTTTATAACACTCCGCCTGTCCTGTGTTTATATACCACAGTAAATTTAGAACACTCCCCCAGCCCAGTGTTTATATATCACAGTAATTTTATAACACTCCCCTCCAGTCCAGTGTTTATATACCATTGTAATTTTATAACACTCCTCCAGCCCAGTGTATACATACCACAGTAATTTTATAACACTCCCCCAGCCCAGAGTTTATACACCACAGTAATTTTATAACATTCCCCCAGCGCAGTGTTTACATACCACAGTAATTTTATAACACTCCCCCAGCCCAGTGTTTATATACCACAGGAATATTATAACACTCCCCCATCCCAGTGTTTATATACCGCAGTAATTTTATAACACTCCCCCTCCAGCGCAGTGTTTATATACCACAGTAATTTTATAACACTCCCCAGCCCAGTGTTTACATACCACAGTAATTTTATAACATACCCCTCCAGCCCAGTGTTTATATACCACAGAAATTTTAAAACACACCCCCAGCCCAGTGCATATATACCACAGTAATTTTATAACACCCCTCCAGCCCAGTGTTTACGTACCACAGTAATTTTATAACACTCCTCCAGTCCAATGTTTATATACCACAGTAATTTTATAACAGCCCCCTCCAGCCCAATGTTTACATACCACAGTAATTTAATAACATTCCCGAGCCCAGTGTTTATATACCACAGGAATTTTATAACACTCCCCCACCAGCTCAGTGTTTATATACCACAGTAATTTTATAACAGCCCCCTCCAGCCCAATGTTTACATACCACAGTAATGTAATAACATTCCCGAGCCCAGTGTTTATATACCACAGGAATTTTATAACACTCCCCCAGCCCAATGTTAATATCCCACAGTAATTTTGTAACACTCCCTCAGCCCAGTGTTTACATACTACAGTAATTTAATAACACTCCCCCAGCCCAATGTTTACATACCACAGTAATGTAATAACATTCCCGAGCCCAGTGTTTATATACCACAGGAATTTTATAACACTCCCCCAGCCCAATGTTAATATCCCACAGTAATTTTGTAACACTCCCTCAGCCCAGTGTTTACATACTACAGTAATTTAATAACACTCCCCCAGCCCAATGTTTATATACCACAGTAATGTTATAACATTCCCGAACCCAGTGTTAATATACCACAGGAATTTTATAACACCCCTCCAGCCCAGTGTTTATATACCATAGTAATTTTATAACACTCCCACAGCCCAGTGTTTATATATCACAGTAATATTATAACACTCCCCTCCAGCCCAGTGTTTATATACCATAGTAACTTTTTAACACTCCTCCAGCCCAGTGTATGCATACCACAGTAATTTTATAACACGCCCCCATCCTAGTGTTTATATACCACAGTAATTTTATAACACTCCCCCAGCCCAGTGTGTATATACCACAGTAATTTTATAACACTCCCCCAGCCCAGTGTTTACATACCACAGCAATTTTATAACACCCCTCCAGCCCAGTGTTTACATACCACAGTAATTTTATAACACTCCCCCACCAGGTCAGTGTTTATATACCACATGAATTTTATAACAGCCCCCTCCAGCCCAATGTTTACATACCACAGTAATTTATAAACATTCCCGAGCCCAGTGTTTATATACCACAGGAATTTTATAACACTTCCCCAGCCCAGTGTTAACATCCCACTGTAATTTTATAACACTCCCCAGCCCAGTGTTTACACACCACAGTAATTTTATAACACTCCCCCAGCCCAGCATTTACATCCCACAGGAATTTTATAACACTCCCCAAGCCCAGAGTTTAAACACCACAGTAATTTTATAATACTCCCCCAGCCCAGTGTTTACATACCACAGTAATTTTATAACACTCCCCCTGTCCAGTGTTTACATACCACAGTAATTTTATAATACTCCCCCAGCCCAGTGTTTACACACCACAGTAATTTTATAATACTCCCCCAGCCCAGTGTTTACACACCACAGTAATTTTATAACACTCCCCCAGCCCAGTGTTTACATACCACAGTAATTTTATAACACTCCCCCACCAGATCAGTGTTTATATACCACATGAATTTTATAACAGCCCCCTCCAGCCCAATGTTTACATACCACAGTAATTTAATAACATTCCCGAGTCCAGTGTTTATATACCACAGTAATTTTATAACAGTCCCCCAGCCCAGTGTTTACATACCACAGTAATTTTATAACACTCCCCTCCAGCCCAGTGTTTATATACACAACAGTAATTTTATAACACTCCACCAGCCCAGTGTTTACATACACAACAGTAATTTTATAACACTCCCCCAGCCCAGTGTTTACACACCACAGTAATTTTATAACACTCCCCCAGCCCAGTGTTTACACACCACAGTAATTTTATAACACTCCCCCAGCCCAGCATTTACATCCCACAGGAATTTTATAACACTCCCCAAGCCCAGAGTTTAAACACCACAGTAATTTTATAATACTCCCCCAGCCCAGTGTTTACATACCACAGTAATTTTATAACACTCCCCCTGTCCAGTGTTTACATACCACAGTAATTTTATAATACTCCCCCAGCCCAGTGTTTACACACCACAGTAATTTTATAATACTCCCCCAGCCCAGTGTTTACACACCACAGTAATTTTATAACACTCCCCCAGCCCAGTGTTTACATACCACAGTAATTTTATAACACTCCCCCACCAGATCAGTGTTTATATACCACATGAATTTTATAACAGCCCCCTCCAGCCCAATGTTTACATACCACAGTAATTTAATAACATTCCCGAGTCCAGTGTTTATATACCACAGTAATTTTATAACACTCCACCAGCCCAGTGTTTACATACACAACAGTAATTTTATAACACTCCCCCAGCCCAGTGTTTACACACCACAGTAATTTTATAACACTCCCCCAGCCCAGTGTTTACATACCACAGCAATTTTATAACACCCCTCCAGCCCAGTGTTTATATACCACAGTAATTTTATAACACTCCCCACCAGATCAGTGTTTATATACCACATGAATTTTATAACAGCCCCCTCCAGCCCAATGTTTACATACCACAGTAATTTAATAACATTCCCGAGCCTAGTGTTTATATACCACAGTAATTTTATAACACTCCACCAGCCCAGTGTTTACATAGCACAGTAATTTTATAACACTCCCCTCCAGCACAGTGTTTACACACCACAGTAATTTTATAACACACACTCTCCACTGCAGTAATTTTATAACACTCCCCCAGCCCAGTGTTTATATACCACAGTAATTTTATAACACTCCCCCAGCCCAGTGTTTGTATCCCACAGTAATTTTATAACACTCCCCCAGCCCAGTGTTTGTATCCCACAGTAATTTTATAACACTCCCCCATCCCATTGTTTACATACACAACAGTAATTTTATAACATTCCCCTCCAGCCCAGTGTGTATATACACCGCAGTAATTTTATAATACTCCTCCAGCCCAGTGTTTACATACCACAGTAATTTTATAACATTCCCGAGCCCAGTGTTTATACACCACAGTAATTTTATAACACTCCCCCAGCCCAGTGTTAATATCGCACAGTAATTTTATAACACTGGGCTGGGGGGGTGTTATAAAATTACTGTGGTATATAAACACTGGGCTGGGGGAGCGTTTATATACCACAGTAATTTCATAACATCCCCCAACAGCTCAGTGTTTATATACCACACTAATATTATAACACACCCCCAGCCCAGTGTATATATACCGCAGTTATTTTATAACACTCTCCTCCAGCCCAGTGTTTTCATACCACAGTAATTTTATAACACTCCCCTCCAGCCCAGTGTTTATATACCACAGTAATTTTATAAAACTCCCCTCCAGCCCAGTGTTTAAATACCGCAGTAATTTTATAATACTCCCCCAGCCCAGTGTTTACATACCACAGTAATTTTATAACATTCCCGAGCCCAGTGTTTATATACCACAGTAATTTTATAACACGCCCCCATCCCAGTGTTTATATACCACAGTAATTTTATAACACACCCCATCCAGCCCAGTGTTAATATCCCACAGTAATTTTATAACACTCCCCGAGCCCAGTGTTTACATACCACAGCAATTTTATAACACTCCCCCAGCCCAGTGTGTATATACCACAGTAATTTTATAACACTCCCCCAGCCCGGTGTTTACATACCACAGCAATTTTATAACACTCCCCCAGCCCCGTGTTTACATACCACAGTAATTAAATAACACTCCCCCAGCCCAATGTTTACCTACCACAGTAATTTTATAACATTCCCGAGCCCAGTGTTTATATACCACAGTAATTTTATAACACGCCCCCATCCCAGTGTTTATATACCACAGTAATTTTATAACACTCCCCATCCAGCCCAGTGTTTATATACCACAGTAATTTTATAACACCCCCACCAACCCAGTATTTATATACCACAGTAATTTTATAACATCCCCCTCCAGCCCAGCGTTTATACACCACAGTAATTTTATAACACTCCCCCAGCCCAGTGTTTATATACCACAGCAATTTTATAACACGCCCCCATCCCAGTGTTTACATACTACAGTAATTTTATAACACTCCCCAGCCCAGTGTTTACATCCCACAGTAATTTTAACACTCCCCCTCCAGCACAGAGTTTATACACCACAGTAATTTTATAACAGTCCCCCTCGAACACAGAGTTTATACACCACAGAAATTTTATAACACACACCCTCCACCGCAGTAATTTTATAACACTCCCCCAGCCCAGTGTTTATATACCACAGTAATTTTATAACACTCCCCCAGCCCAGTGTTTGTATCCCACAGTAATTTTATAACACCCCCCCAGCCCAGTGTTTATATACCACAGTAATTTTATACCACTCCCCCATCCCATTGTTTACATACCACAGTAATTTTATAACATTCCCTTCCAGCCCAGTGTGTATATACACCGCAGTAATTTTATAATACTCCTCCAGCCCAGTGTTTATATACCACAGGAATTTTATAACACTCCCCCAGCCCAGTGTTTGTATCCCACAGTAATTTTATAACAACCCCCAGCCCAGTGTTTACATACCACAGTAATTTTATAACACTCCCCCAGCCCAGTGTTTATCTACCACAGTAATTTTATAACACTGGGCTGTGGGAGTATTATAAAATTACTGCGGTGTATACACACACTGGGCTGGAGGGGAATGTTATAAAATTACTGTGGTATGTAAACAATGGGATGGGGGAGTGGTATAAAATTACTGTGGTATATAAACACTGGGCTGGGGGGGGGAGTGTTATAAAATTACTGTGGTATATAAACACTGGGCTGGGGGAGCGTTTATATACAACAGTAATTTTATAACATCCCCCACCAGCTCAGTGTTTATATACCACACTAATATTATAACACACCCCCAGCCCAGTGTATATATACCGCAGTTATTTTATAACACTCTCCTCCAGCCCAGTGTTTACATACCACAGTAATTTACTAACACTCCCCTCCAGCCCAGTGTTTATATACCACAGTAATTTTATAACCCTCCCCCAGCCCAGTGTTTATATACCACAGTAATTTTATAACACTCGACCTCCAGCCCAGTGTTTACATACCACAGTAATTTAATAACACTCCCCTCCAGCCCAGTGTTAAAATACCATACTAATTTTATAACAATTCCCAGCCCAGTGTGTACATTCCACAGTAATTTTATAACACATCCCCACCAGCCCAGTGTTGATATACCACAGTAATTTTATAACACCCCCCTCCAGCTCAGTGTTTACACACCACAGTAATTTTATAACACTCCCCCAGCCCAGTGTTTACACACCACAGTAATTTTATAACACTCTCCCAGCCCAGTGTTTACATACCACAGTAATTTTATAACACCCCCCCAGCCCAGTGTTTACATACCACAGTAATTTTATAACACCCCCCTCCAGCTCAGTGTTTACACACCACAGTAATTTTATAATACTCCCCCAGCCCAGTGTTTACACACCACAGTAATTTTATAACACCCCCCTCCAGCTCAGTGTTTACACACCACAGTAATTTTATAATACTCCCCCAGCCCAGTGTTTACACACCACAGTAATTTTATAACACCCCCCCAGCCCAGTGTTTACATACCACAGTAATTTTATAACACCCCCCTCCAGCTCAGTGTTTACATACCACAGTAATTTTATAACACCCCCCTCCAGCTCAGTGTTTACACACCACAGTAATTTTATAACACTCCTCCAGACAAGTGTTTACATACCACATTAAATTTATAACATCCCCCTCCAGCCCAGTGTTTATATACCACAGTAATTTTATAACATCCCCCTCCAGCCCAGTGTTTATATACCACAGTATTTTTATAACACCCCACAGCCCAGTGTTTACGTACCACAGACATAGACAAAGTAGATTCCTTGGGGTGGGGGAGAGGGGTTTAGGGTGAGAGGGGAAAGATATATATAACAAAAGGAGACACCTAATGGGCACAGAGGGTGGTGCATGTATGGAATGAGGAAGTGGAGGAGGTTGGTACAATTACAACATTTAAAATGCATCTGAATGGGTATATGAATGGAAAGGGTTTGGAGGGACATGGGCCGGGTGCTGGCAGGTGGGACGACATGGATGAGTTGGACTGAAGGGTCTGTTTCCATGTTGTCCATCTCTCTGACTCTGACCTGCTGGACGAGCCTGACCAAAACTATCAATATAGCTCTCAGGAAATATTATGGAGCATCCTTCTCTACTTTGGCTACACCACCAAGTTTGTCACCACCCTTCCCCTGCTCCACGATGACATGGCAAATGGCTCCACTCGCCCATTCCCCCGACCAGTTCGGATCGGTGTCGAGCCCCAACACTCTTGATCAACCTCATTGCAACGCTTCACCTCACCACCGATAAACTCCCCGCTGGAGTGGAGCTAACTGACAGGACCAGCAGGAAATTATTCAACCTCCACTGTCTTCAAACCAAAATCAAACTCACCCCAACCATTGAGCCGCAGTACACAGATGATGCTTGTGTAGGTGCAGTGTCAGAGGATGTCCTCCAGACCATCATCAGCACCTTTATACAGCACAGGTCTCATCCTGAACATCCACAAGCCAAAGATCCTTCATCAATCTGGCCTGGCATTGCATAGCAAACCCCTGATCATCAAGATCCATAGAGGCACGCCTTAGACAATGTCGACCACTTCCACTACCTCAGGAGTGTCCTATCGGCCAAAGTAGCTCCTGATGAAGTGATCCAGCACCACCCTGTAGTCTGCTCGCACAGCCCTTGGCCACCTGAGAAAAAGGGTGTCTGCGTTCAACAACATCAGAGTTTACAGAGCTGTGGTGCTGCCCTCCTACATGGCTCTGTGAAGTGGACTGTCTACAGCAGACCCATCAAAGCATTGGAGCAATGCCACCGAGGCTACCTCCGCAAGATCCTGGAAATCCGCTGGGAAGAAAGACACACCAACACCAGAGTCCTTGACCAGGCCAACATCCCAGTGTTGAGGCACTGACCCACCTCACCCTCCTTGATTAGCTATGGTGGGCTGAACACAACATCTGCATGACTGACATGAAACTCTTCAAGCATTAGCTCTACTCCCAGCTTTGAAATGGCACAAAGGTCCATGGTGGACAGAAGAACTGCTTCAGTGATACCCTCAAAACCTCACTGGAGAGGTATGGCATTTACATCAATGCCTGGGAATCACTGACTCAAGACCATCCAAAATGGAGGAAGAGCCATCCACGACAGTGTCAAGCACCTTGAGATTTGCTGTGAGGAAAACTGGATGTAGGCAGAACCCTGAAAGGAGCACGCTTCCACACCAGTGCCGCATGCACCCATTCCCATGGCCACCACCTGCTCCAAGTGTAGCAGAGCCTGGAGTCACCATTTCAGTCTGTACAGCCACCTAGAGACTCATCCTGAGAGAGTGTCTGTGAGGAATTGGCAACGATGATGAAGATGATAATGATTACAGCACAAACTGAGGTCATTCAGACCATTGTGTCTGCAGCAATTAACAAAGATCTGACAATACATTGATCCTATCTTACAGTTACAGCCCTGGAGAATTACAGAACATAGAACAGTACAGTACAGGCCCTTCGGCCCACAATGTTGTGTCGAGCATTTATCGTAATCGCAGACCAACCTAACCTACACACCCCTCAATTTATGCTGTCCATGTGCTTGTCCAGCAGTCACTTCAATGTCCCTAATGTCCCTGACTCTACTCCCACCACTGGCAGTGCATCCCACACACCCACCACTCTCAGTGTAAAGAACCTACCTCTGACATCTCCCCTATAACTTCCTCCAATCACCATAAAATGATGACCCCTTGTGACAGCCATTTCTGCCCTGGGGAAAAGTCTCTGGCGATCTACTGTATCGATGCCTCTCATTACCTTGTACACCTCTATCAGGTCACCTCTCTTCCTGCTTCTCCCCAGTGTGAAAAGGCTGAGCTCACTCAAACCTCTCTTCGTAAGACAGGCTCTCCAGTCCAGGCAGCATCCTGGGAAATCTCCTCTGTGCAGAATGTTCCAAGTGTGGTCTAACCAGGTCTGCAGCAAAACCTCGCAGCTCTTAAACTCGATCCCCTGTTCATGAAAGGCAGAACATCACATGCCTGAACAACCCTATCAACATGGGTGATAACTTTGAGGGATCTATGTATGTGGCCTCCAAGATCCCTCTGTTTCTCCACACTGACAAGAATCCTATCTAACCCTGTATTCAACATTCAAATTCCACCTTCCAAAATGAATCACTTCATATTTATCCAGGTTGAACGCTATCTGCCACTTCTCAGCCCAGCTCTGCATCCTGTCAATGTCTTGTTGTAGTCTGCAACAGCACTCGACACGATCTATAACACCACCAACCTTTGTGTCATTGGCAAACTTACTAACCCACACTTCTTCACTTCTTCAACCAAGTCATTTATTAAAACTACAAAGAGCAGAGGCTCAAGAACAGATCCCTGTGGGACACCAATGGTCACCGACCTCCAGGCAGAATACTTTCCATCCACTACCATTCGCTGTCTTCTTTCACCCAGCCAGATTTCCCTGTATCCCATGCCTCCTAACTTTCTGAATGAGCATACCCTGGGGAACCTTTTCAAATTCCTGAAGAAGGGCTTATACCCAAATGTCGATTCTCCTTCTCCTTTGATGCTTCCTGACCTGCTGCACTTTTCCAGCAACACATTTTTAAGAACCTTTTCAAATGCCTTACTAAAATCCAAATACACCATATCCACTGTTCTACCTTTGTCAACTTGTCTCGTCATATCCTTCAAGAATTCAATAAGGCTTGTGAGGCATGACCTGCCCTCACAAAGCCATGCTAACTATCTCTGATCAAACTGTATTTTTCCAAATGGTCATAAATCCCATCTTTCAGAATCATGTCCAGTACCTTGCTTCCCACTGATGTAATATTGACTGGTCTGTAATTCCCAGGGATTTCCCTATTCCCTCTGTTGTAAAGAGGAACAACATTCACCTCCCTCCAATCAGCCAGAACTACTCCTATGGAGAGTGAGGATGCACTCTCATTCCTCACTTCCCGTCATAACCTTGGGTATATCTGGATAATTCTTGGATATGTTACAACAGGATCTCGATTAATTGGGACAATTGTCTGAGAGTTGGCAGGTGGAGATTAATTTAGATAAATGATGTATTGTATTTTGGATAAACAGACTAGAACAGGACTAATACAGCTGGTGATAGCACCTTCAACAGTGTCATCAAACAGAGAGATGTGGAGGTTCAGGTTCATAGTTCTTTTCAGAGTTGCACCACAGGTAGACAGGGTGATTCAGGTGGTTAGCACACATGCCATCATTGCTCAGACCACTAAGTATAGGAGTATGGAAGTTATTGAGATTGTACAGGACATTGCTGAGGCCAATTTTGAAATACTGTGCACTGTTCTGATCACCCTGCTGTCGGAAAGTTATTAAATTAGGAGAGGGCTCAGAAAATATTTAGCAGGATATTGCCAGGACTGGAGGGTTTGAGATATAAGGGGAGGCTGAATAGGCTGAGACTGTCTTCACTGGAGCATAGCAGTTTGAGGGGTGACCTTATTGAGGGCGATAGAAAAGGTGAATAGCAAAGATCTTTTCCCAAGATTTGGAGAAGCCGGTGTTGGACTGGGGTGTCCAAAGTGACCGCCATTGCACTATACACACACACACACTCTCACAGGCATCCTCTCACAGACTTTACACACACATACACTCTCTCTTACACAGACACTCATAACCCCCCACCCCAGACAAACACAGACACGTAGACACAAAAACATGTATAAAGTCCCACATAGGAGGTTAGTGAGCAAAATCAGGGCGCATGGTATTGGGGGCAAAGTACTGACTTGGATTGAAAGTTGGTTGGCTGACAGGAAACAAAGAGTAGTGATAAACGGCTCCATTTCGGAATGGCAGGCAGTGACCAATGGGGTACCGTAGGGACCGCAGCTTTTTACAATATGTATTTATGATATAGAAGATGGTATTAGTAATAACATTAGCAAATTTGCTGATGATACTAAGCTGGGTGGCAGGGTGAAATGTGAGGAGGATGTTAGGAGATTACAGGGTGACCTGGACAGGTTAGGTGAGTGGGCAGATGCATGGCAGATGCAGTTTAATGTGGATAAATGTATGGTTATCCACTTTGGTGGCAAGAACAGGAAGGCAGATTACAGCCTAAATGGAATCAATTTAGGTCAAGGGGCGGTACAGAGAGATCTGGGTGTTCTTGTACACCAGTCAATGAAGGTAAGCATGCAGGTACAGCAGGTAGTGAAGAAGGCTAATAGCATGCTGACCTTCATAACAAGAGGGATTGAGTATAAAAGCAAAGAGTTCTTCTGCAGCGGTACAGAACCCTGGTGAGACCACACCTGGAGTATTGTGTGCAGTTCTGGTCTCCAAATTTGAGGAGAGACATTCTGGCTATTGAGGGAGTGCAGCTTAGGCTCATGAGGTCAATTCCTGGAATGGCGGGATTACCTTACGCTGAAAGACTGGAGAGACTGGGCTTGTATACCCTTGAGTTTAAAAGACTGAGAGGGGATATGAATGAGACATATAAGATTATGAAAGGATTGGACACTCTGGAGGCAGGAAACATGTTTCCGCTGATGGGTGAGTGCCGAACCACAGGACACAGCTTAAAAATACAGGGTAGACCATTTAGGACAGAGATGAGGAGAAACTTCTTCACCCAGAGAGTGATGCCTGTGTGGAATGCTCTGCCCCAGAGGGCAGTGGAGGCCCAGTCTCGGGATTCATTTGAGAAAGAGTTGGATAGAGCTCTCAAGGATAGTGGAATCAAGGGTTATGGAGATAAGGCAGGAACAGGATACTGATTAAGGATGATCAGCCATGATCATATTGAATGGTGGTGCAGGCTCGAAGGGCAGAATGGCCTACTCCTGCACCTATTGTCTATTATAAAACCCACATGCACACATACACACTTACATTTGTGGGATGAATTTGTACTTGCACAGTTACACTGTATTTTGCTCAAAAACTGCATGAATCCATGTCAGACTCTGTTAACTCACTTTTTTAGATTAGAATCAGTCTAAAAATTATTGCACAGACAGGGAACACAGGGGCTAACACCTACAATATCTTAACATCTTATTTGGCTGACACCAATTGTTACAGTTAACCTGAGAATGTAACTTTTAAAAAAGGTTTTACGATTCATATATGAAAGAAGTGAAACTATCATGGTCATTCTAACAGATGAGAGACTCAACAAACAGTCAAGGTATTGTTCAATGTATAATTTCAGTTACATCACACTAAACTTTTGCTCTAAATTGTGTCTTACAATCATGTCCTCCACTATCACCTGATGAAGGAACGTCGCTCCGAAAGCTAGTGCTTCCAATTAAACCTGTTGGACTATAACCTGGTGTTGTGGGATTTTTAAACTTTTCTGAAGGGTGGGAAAGTTAAAAGTATGGGATATATTTTTAAGGCAAGGAGAAAAATATTTAAAAGGGATCTGAGGGACAACATTTTTTCACATATGGATATGGGAGGAAGTGGTAGATTCAGGTACTTTTACAATATTTAAATGACATTTAGATCAATACATGGACAGGAAAGATTGAGAGTGATTTGGGCCAAACAGAGGCAAATGGAACTAATTTAGTTTAGGGAAACTTGACACAGGCCAGTTGGACCAAAGGGTCTTGTTTGCAAGCTGTATGACTCTGACTCTATAATTCATGATGAACAGCTTCTTCAGGAATTGTGGAAAAATGACACTACTGAGAGGATTATCCAGACTGATCTTCCTCACCTGAGGCAGTTCCTTGTCCACGTGAAGTAGCTCCTTTAATCTTGGTCTCCCAGCCAGCTCCTGGTGAATGACTGGTGGGTCTGTTACTGGGGACAGTGAACACAGTTCCATCTCCACGATTCTCATTGTCAACAGCAGATTCTTCATTCTCTGCTGCTGAAAGATTTAAAACCTGGCACCAGATCAGAAATACCAAATACACATGGCAGGCAGACATTGTAAATGATGACAACCCTCTGCTCTCCACTTCAAAGTTCTGTCCCTTTGTTAACACGTAGTTTTCTGCCTGTCCTCCTCATTGATCTCTCTTTCCCTTTTCAGTTTCTCTGTGCTTGTGCTCTCAACCTCTCTGTGCCTCAGCTTGTTCCAGAATCTGTGTCATCCTGTGACTCATGTCAGAAATCACTTTGTAACCGCCCCAGCCTTAACCAGGAAGTGGGACGAAGCAAAACACCAAAAGCACCAAGTGACTGAACAAAGTTCCCGAACACCATTTGAGAGAATTCCAGGATTTTGACCCAGTGATAGTAAAGGAACAGTGATATATTTCCAAGTCAGGATGGTGAGTGGCTTGAAGGGGAACTTGCAGCTGGTGGTCTTCCCAAGTACCAGCTGCTCTTGTCCTTTTAGGTGGAAGTGGTTGTGGGTTTGGAAGGTGTTGTCTGGGTGTCACTGAGCAGGTGCTGCTTCATGGGACTATTGATGACCCCTTCCATCACTTTACTGATGATTGAGAGTAGACTGATGGGGTGGGAATTGGCTGGCTTGGAAAATGATTAATGGGATACACCTGTTTATGAAGGGAATGGAGGCAGAAGTGGTTAGTTATAGGCCTGTTACCCTGACCTCAATTTTAGAGTCCATTATTAAGCATGAGATTGTGGAGTACTTGCAAGTGCATGGTGAAATAAGGCTGAGTCAGCAAAGGGAGTTCATGCCTGACAAATAGAGAACCAATACCATCCGACAGCGCCACCTGCGAACAGCTGTACTTCCTGCACAAATGCAGATACTACCGAAATATCTTAAATACAAACCTCCCTTGACCACCCCACCAGCCAAAAGAATAGCAGAACAAAAGCTCAGAGAAGTGATTAATTATGCCCACAACGGACTCTGTAAACACAACCGGGAAAGTTTGCACCAACAAATGTTACTAAGGCGACAGACCATGATAGGATAGGCACAGCACAAAGAGCCATAGACATTAGACAGCAACAAACCCAGAAAATGAACCTAGACCTGCAGAGAGGAGAAAGTGAGGACTGCAGATGCTGGAGATCAGAGCTGAAAAATGTGTTGCTGGAAAAGCGCAGCAGGTCAGGCAGCATCAAAGGAGCAGGAGAATCGATGTTTCGGGCATAAGCCCTTCTTCAGGAATC
This sequence comes from Hemiscyllium ocellatum, assembly GCF_020745735.1. Lineage (NCBI taxonomy): Eukaryota > Metazoa > Chordata > Chondrichthyes > Orectolobiformes > Hemiscylliidae > Hemiscyllium > Hemiscyllium ocellatum. Next base: position 3,385,382 of record NC_083401.1, on the reverse strand, counting down.
AGACCTGCAGAGAACAAACTAGACAAACTCACACAAAATAACAGCACAGACAATACAGAAGCATGGATAAAAAACTGACCTGACCGAACCTTAACAGACACTGTCTTAGTAAAAGGATTAGATTACAACTCCTGCAGGATACGGACAAGAAAGATTTCTTAGCAGCATTAGGAACAACACTGAAAGACAACAAACTCACAGAAGGAACCCAACACACCATCAAACAGACAGTCGCACTAACATTAAGCAGAAAAAAGGAAGGAAACACACTCAATACACAAGAAAGGAAAACATGAGAAGGACTGGAAGAGGATAAAAACACTATTATCCTACCTCCAGACAAAGGACACTTGCCAGTCATTTTAAACCGAACAGGCAACATTGAGAAAGTGAATGCACTACTTGCAGATACCAACACTGACCAACAGGTGGTGATCGATCCGAACCCACAACTAGAGAACTGAATCACAACGTTATTCAAAAAAATGTCAGAAATTTGGAGAATTAAACAAGACTGACTTCCACAAAATGAAACCAGATGGCTCCAACACATCACACTTTTTCAGATTACCCAAATTTCACAAACCAGGAGCCCCCCTCAGACTCATAGTCTCGCTACTTGGAACACCAACTTACAGATTAGCCAAGGAGCTACACCAAAGGCTCAACTTAGTAGAATAATCACACCACTCTATCCACTCCACCCAAGAATTCCTGAAGACCAAAGACACCAAGATAGAAGAGGATGAAATAATGGTCTCCTCTGCTGTAACAGTCCTGTTCACATCCATCAACATTAACCTGGCCAAAGAAACACTGACTACACTATTAGAAGACCCAAGGACACATGCACCAAACACCACTAACTTCATCAGCAAGGGCAGTATCACCAAGCTAGTAGACCTATGCCTTACCACTCACTTCACCTTCAATAATAAAACCTACTGACAAACCAAGGGAACCCCCATGGGATCTCTGATATCAGGGTTCTCAGCAGAGGCAGCAGTGCTCTGTTAACCATCCAACCCAAACTCTGGGTCCATTACCTGGATGACACAAAGAAACAAATTAGAGAAAACCTTCAAGACCATCAATAATACCCTCAGTGGAATAAAATTCACTCAACAGGAGGAAACCAACAACAAACTGCCATTCCTAGATGTCACAGTAGAGCAAACAGCCAATGGGGAGCTTCAAACCAGCGTCTACAGGAAAACAGCACATACGGACCAAATACTGAATGACAGAAGCATCATCCCAACATCTACAAACAAAGCTACATTAGAATATTATTTCAATGAGCCACCACACACTGCTGCACAGAGGAACTACGCAGAGCAGAGGAAAATCCCGTATACCATGTATTCAAAACAAAATGGGTACCCAATGAACACAGTTGAAAATGTGTTGCTGGTTAAAGCACAGCAGGTTAGGCAGCATCCAAGGAATAGGAAATTCGACGTTTCGGGCATAAGCGGCTTATGCGAAACGTCGAATTTCCTATTCCTTGGATGCTGCCTAACCTGCTGTGCTTTAACCAGCAACACATTTTCAACTGTGATCTCCAGCATCTGCAGACCTCATTTTTTACCCAATGAACACAGTCAGCCAATTTCTCAGCAACAAACCCAAACAAGCAGAAAGAACACATCCAGAA